>NC_069380.1:63178333-63514166 GCF_027475565.1 Acinonyx jubatus
ATGTTCAATCACTCAGGTGAAGAGGGAAGACTTATTAATTAAAGCTTACGAAGCCTCCTAGCATGCATCCCAGATCAAGCAGGTATTCTGCAGATCTCGTGACTAAATCTGTACCATGCCAGAGGACGTAAAATGAAGAAGCTATGGTCTCTCTGAACTAGCACAATGCTCAGTATGACTGTGTGACCAATAGAGGAAGTAAAAACTGAAATTTTTAAGAAACTATTATCAGATACATTTTGTCATGGCTTGCCTGGAGTCATGTGACTGTCAGTGAAACCAGAAACAAATCATATTTCTACCCAGGTCTATTTTTATAGCCTTTGGTTGCAAATACACAGAATGGTTATTGAAATTGTCTCTCAGGAGGAATTGATAAAGTGGATCATGTAGAAACAAGTCAGGTATACTTTCAGCTCCTTAATGACTTCCATATCTCTAACTAAGTACAAATAGTATTTCATATAGGATTTTGACCAATTAAGTGCTCATCTAACTATAAATAATTAATATAAACAACAGAGCATGTGATCTGGGCCCAGAGCTTGTCAAAGTTGCTTGTGTATACAAAACACTTGGGGTCCTTGTTAAAAAGCTGAGTCTGATACAGGAGGTCTAAGGGGGGCATTGCTTGTATGCTTCTATATGATGCTCTTGCTGCTGGTCTAAGAACCATTTCTTCCATGAGGAACAAACATGTGTACCCTTGTTTATTATATCCCTTATTTATTAGTATATCTAAAGCTTTATTAAAGTAGCATGAACTCTTAAAACACCATCTACATGTATATGTTAGCATACCAAAAGAACATCATATACACGAAGGCGTTAGGGACTATAACAATTAGACTGGGAGTGTGGCTTACCTTATATGATTTTTGGTTATCAGTCTGTTTGACTGTTTTAAGCCAAGGGTTTTCTTCCTAACACCAAAGGAGATCCACTTCCATCTTTTCGTGGGGTCTGAAGCCTTCAGGTAACACTTGCTTCAAGCAGCCTTCCATTTTGGAACAGTGCCTCTTGTATGTGAGCAGAAATGTCTCACTTTCATCTCTACAAGTTTGTGATGAACACTGAAGAAATAGTTTGCACAAGCTCCTGACTCATGTTAAATTCCAACAGAGATAAATCAAACTTTCATGTGAACTAAGAGGAGGGAGAGAGACTATCTAAATGGGGCAATCAGAAAATACTGCATAGGGGAGACAGGGAAAGGGCCATCTGAAAAAACAAATTAATGGCAATGTTTACGAGAAAGTGGCATTTGAGAAGGTGGGTGCATGACTTAGTTTCAGCTATTGACAACAGGAAGGAAGAAGGTATCTTGTGAAGAGCGAGCATGGTGAACGGAGATTGGGGAGCTGTGAGGAGAGAGGGGAGGACCAACATTATTCAAATGTGGCTTGAAAATATCATAATGGGTTCCAAATTCAAGAGTGAAGAGTTTGCATTTTATTCGTTAAGCAAAGAACTATTACAAGTTTTTCCATGTGGTCATTTTGTTTGAATGTGCAGTGTTATTTTTACTAGCAATACAGTGAACTGGTTAAAAAAACAAACGTGTAAATGAAGTGTAGCTTGCACAAGTAATTTACCAATTACCTTGCACACATAATTGTGCTGTGCCTGAATTTCCTTAAGATGGGGATAATGATAGTACTTTCCAAGAACATCCTGCGAGGGTTAAATAACCTAATCCGTACATAGCATTACAGGAGTGCCCCATCCATCCCCACACTGAACCAGAAAAAGTTGTTGAGTAAGATATGTAAAAGGATTTTCCTAAATGCTTCTACCGTGAACTGGCAAGAAAGAAAGGAATATTCCATACAACCAGGTGAAGTCATAACAATAATATAGAGATAGAGACGAATATAGATGTATAGAAATAGAGAAAAATCTATAATTACACACACATACTCACACATGCACAGTTTAAGGAAAATGACAAAATGAATTTGTATGTACTTCTCTACCCAGTCAAATAAACAGAATATTTCCATGTCTCTGTGTGCCTCTCCCTGAACACATTACACTCCAAGAATTTACTATGATCATAAATTATATATAAATCATTCCCTTTTCCTCTTGTTAAGAGTTTTCACCATCAATCTATGCATTTGCAAACATATATTGCTGGAGTTTGCATTCTATGTAAGTGGAATCATGTCATTTTTGTTGTTATGTGGTATGTTCCTTTCACTTAAATGTTATATTTTTGAAGTTCATCCATGATGATGGCTGTAGATGTACTCATTTATTTTACCAAGGAATAGTGTTCTCATTTATGGGCACACACACCCGCTTATTTATTCTCTTGTTTATGGATACTGGAGTTGATTTCAGTTTTTGGATATAGTGAATTATGTTGCCGTAAACCATCTTGAACGTATCTCTTGATACACATGTATAAGAGCCTCTGCAGTATATACCTAGAAGTATCATGACAATATCTCAAAGCAAAGCATGCATATGTTAAGCTTTACTAGGAAATGTCAAACTGCTTTACAGGGTGATTGAGTCAAATTTATATGGTTAACAGCAATAAATAAGAGTTCATTATTATTTATTGCTCCCCATTGTTGCAAACGTTTTCCCCCATTGTCACTACTTTTGTGTATCTGTCCAAAGAATTGAAGTGGAAGAGTATTTTATTCTATATTAATTTCTGTTACCATGATAATTCATTGAATGGTGCTTTTTCATAGGTATATGAAATTCCTCATATACTTACTCATCTGAAATGTCTTATATGTCATTTTCCCTTCTCTATAGCATTACTTATTTTCTTTGACAGATGCACTCAGGATAAAAGTCAACTTCAGTGATGTAGTTATCTATTTTACTTATCATCTTCAGGAAAGTCAGGATAGATTCTTGAATATTTCTTTTTATTTAACTAGTTTTAAGATAATGAATTGGTACCCTCCCTTTCTCAGAAGGTGACCAATTCTTTTTTTTTAACACCATCAAAAAATCAGGTTTTTAAATGTTTATTTTTTTATTTTGATAGAAAGAGAGAGTAGGGGAGGGGCAGAGAGAGGAATAGAGAGAGAATCCCAAGCAGGCTCCACACTGTCCAAACAGAGGCTGTGGGCTTAATCCCATAAACGTGGAGATCATGGCCTGAGCCAAAATCAAGTGTTGGACACTTAACCAACTGAGCCACCCAGGCACCCTAAAAGATTGTACAAATTAAGGTCATCACAAAAGTAGCTTTAAGAATGTTTGTGATTCTTATCCTTATTGAAGTCCAGATTGTCCCACATTATGCCAATTGACCCTTCTCTGATTTGGCCTTTGAGTTCTTTTGACATGATCCTTAAAGTTTTTGCTAGTTTCATTGTCATATAATTTAAGAAAATATTCCAAACTGAGCTTGTTCATTATCTGTCACACACATGGAATCAGTCATTTTTACATGACCCTTGGTTTGTTTTCTTAAGAAATAGTATTCTTATGGCCACAATCTAGGCATAAGACATGGTTCTTAAAGACACAGGTGATAAAAGATAAAATAATCTCCTTACTCATTTGCTTTACTCTATTTTAGATATATCACATTATCAATGTGATTATTAATATTAATAATACTAAAACTACCCTACCAATTATGATTACTAAAGTCAGTTATATTTTGGAATATTTTATCCATATTCTAATTAAATTTTATTCACCTACTACATCTGCACACTTCATTTATTCTTTCAGTAACTATATATGCAATGCTTACTACTAGCTCTGTCAAAATGTCTTTAATACATTTCTTACACAGGACTTATAAAGACAATATTTCATAAATCCTTACTTGGTGATAAAGTTTGTGACCCTTTTATATGAAAGTCATTTCTGCTGGATAGAAGAATATTGGGATTTTCTTTCCTTGCATCTCTTTAATATGCACTGATTTCTGTTCTGGGAGAAAGCATTGCTGGCAAATATTGACAGTCTAATTTTCTACTGTTTATAAATAACATTTTATATTTTTACTCTCTCAGTGCCCAACGTCTTGTTTTCTTTAAGGTGCAGTAATTTTACTAGAATATAGCTTATAGCTTTGTGTTGGCAGTTCTGAGTTGACATTCTCAGTAACATAATATACCTTTTAAATAATTAATATCAAATTTTTAGCAGATTATAATGAGTTATAGTCTTTTTTTAAATATTTAAATGTTTTTATTCATTTTTGAAAGACAGAGAGAGACAGAGCATGAGCAGGGAAGGGGCAGAGAGAGAGAGGGAGACACAGAATCCAAAGCAGGTTCCAGGCTTTGAGCTGTCAGCACAAAGCCCGACTTGGGGCTTGAATCCACGAACCATGAGATCATGACCTGAGCAGAAGTCAGATGCTTAACTGACTCAGCCACCCAGGTGACCCAGTGAGTTATAGTTTTAAGTAATTGTTCTCTTCCCTTGTTTTGATTTGTTTTTCCTCAAGGACACCTATTATATACATTTGTTGACTTGTACTTGCTTCTTTTCAGTACATTCTTCAATACGTTTGATCTGTTGTTAAATTTATTTTTAATTTTAGAGATCTACCTTTTTCCACTTTCTACTTCCCTTACGGTATTACTAGTGGTGTTTCTTTGCTCTTACACTCCTTCAAGATTTTATTTTTAAATGTTTTTTTCTTCTCTTCTTTTTCAAAATCTCTAACCTCATTTCTGAATTTCTCTAATTCTGGTTTATGTTATTATTTGGTATCTTATTTTTCTTTTTTTAAATGTCTTTCAGGTTTTTTTGAAAATTATATGTTAAATGTTTGGTCTGATTTCTGCACGTCATTCTGGTGCACTTTCATTGCAAAGATAGCAGCAAAATAATATTGTTATAATAACTTGTTATAGGATTTAATCTCAATCATTTTCTGATGCTTATTTGTATGTGAATTTAAATTTTCTCAAATTTTAGAAGGAGGCTTGGTTCAGATAGATTTTCTAAATTTACTAACTTCCCGGTCCTGTTGTTTTCACATAGTTGTAAAGTATGGTGGCTTCTTTTCTGAGATATTCTGGTTCCATCTCCTCCCCTACATTTACTCAGATCTTCTCTTTCCACTGACCTTGTCCCACTAATGCTTGATTCCACTTCCAGCAGTTTCTCTTCTTTGTGGACCCCCAAATAGTAAGAAAGACTTGGTGGATTAGTTTCGAGTCAGAGGCTCCAGCCCTGCAAAAGCTTTGTATCAGGGTGTTTACACTCTCCCCCTGCTAGGGTGGGAAAAGCTTCTGATTCTCTGCTGTTTGCAGATTGATTTCCAGTGAATACTGGTTGGCTTTTTTGTAGTCTTTGGTTTTCAGGCTCATAACATGCTGTGTTGCTTCCCACTGCTTTCTTCGGCAGACATGCTGACGGCATTGGGTTTAGCGACTATGGCTAATATGTCTCCATGCATTCGTATTTTGAGGTTCGTGAGGATAATTCATGAGTTGGGCTGTAAAATGATATCATGTGATTTTGATTTTACTATCTGATTGTTCTGTCTGGTTATTGTGTGGATCCTGAAGTTTCCAAAGCCTGTGCTGCAAAAGTACTGCAAAGGTATCTTCCCTGAATCTCCCAGATCATTTAAAATTTTAAGGAAATGATAATGCCCTTCTTTATCTTTGGTTGTATACCTTGACATACTGTATATGCCTGCCTATATGTGTACATACAAACATACATGCATACAAATGTATGTATGTTTTTCACAACTGTGTTTCTCAAATCTATCCATCATTAATAGTCTTTCTGCTAATGAAATAGACTTTATTTACTTAGGGATACGAATATACCATAATGTATTGTCTGTTGTTTTCAAATTTAATGAGTCTAAGCAATGCTACAAGCAAGCTCCTTATGCATTTGAGTATAAGTTACTTGGGGTAGTAAAATTGATCTTCAAAACCATTGTATCAATTTATATTTACACAAGAACCAAAGAAAAACTTTTTTTTTTTACTTTTTGCCAAAATTACATATCCTCAGACTTTTTAATTTTGCAAACTTTTAGATATAAATGTAAAAACTATACTTAGGTGTGCCAAATAAAAATGGCACCAGACAGAATTAAACAGGAAAGGGAGACTATTTAAAACATTTGAAATAGGAGTCAAGGCTATTGCAATAAAGGAGAGAGATTGAATTCAACTCTGCTGAAACAAAAAGTGGGAGAGTTTTTAAGCACTGGGGTGAACTAGATGAAACGTACTGGAGTTGATTAGGGAAGTGGTTGGTCAATGGGATTAGGCTATCAATGTTTGCTAACTGGCACTTGTCCAAGTTAGACTCCTACAGAGACCAGGGGATATGGGCTCTATCTTTTAAAAAAGTTACATTTCAAAGGGATGGCTCCCAGGTCCTTGACAAAAACAGTCCTGGGTTGTAAAACTGTTAAGAGGCTGGAGAACTTTTACATCTCCAAAGGGCAGAGGCAGGAGTTACAATAGCAAGTTTTCTAAAGTAAGGGCTCTAGGAGAGGGAGGTTAGAAACTTTGAGTCTGGAAGAAACCTGTCTCAAGTTTACATAAACTGAGGGGATCTTTTTTGGCCATGTGCATTTCACTGATTGCTAAAGTTGAGCATCACATTTTTGTTTATTGGTCATTTTGTGATTCCTTTTTGCAAATTGCCTCCCTTCCCTTTTCTCATTTTATACTAGGTTGATTTGAGGTATCTCATTACATGCCTAACTGATAATATTTTGTCAGTATATGAGTTGTAAGAAATCTCTTTGCTGTTTCTAGTTGTGTATGTTATTAAAATATATGTATGATGCTTTATACACTTAAAGTGATCAAAGTCTAGAAGGGAGACAGATATGTAAGTAAATAAACAAACTACACCATTAAAATATTTAAAAAAATGAAACAATATGAGGCACTCATTAATATGAGAATAATAAATTTTATATTTACTTATTTAGCCAGGAATAACATCCTAAAAGTTACATCTGTACTGGTGTCCATAGGAGATCAAAAATAGTCAGGTGGGGTGAGGGATAAATTCATTTCAGACACAGCATTTACAAAAGCACAAATGTTTCAGATATCAGAATGTATTCACGATATATTTGATCTTCCTGAAACACTGTTTTTGAGGGGGGATGAGTCAAGAGTTTAGCAAAATAATTAGCAGTGTCTATAATTTAGGACAATATATAGTGCCTCTGTTAGTAGTTGGGGTTGTTTTCTATAAGAAATGATTTACTCAACTGAGAAGGACTCTGAAGGAAAATCCACATATTCAAGGCCCAATGCCCAAACAACATACCAAATTCCAGTGATATTCAAGCAGCAGTTAGATGTAGATTGTGTAATCAATGAGCCCCAAACTAAACTTGTCAAATTTTCTCCTAAATCTGTGTTTTAATTTTCTGTATTTGGTAGACATGCTACCATTTATGATCCTATCTAGCCAGAAAGTCAGGAGTTATCCAAGGTTCCTCTGCTTCCTTCACTCCCCACATTTAGAAAGGCCCATTGTCTTTACGTGCTCAATTTCTCTGGAATACATTCTGTCTTTCCTATTCCCATTTCTGCTTTCTTAACTTAGGTCCTCACCATCTCTTGCCTGCACTGTTTGTATAATGCCATAATGGTCTCTTTGCTTCTATTTTCCCCATCTCTGCCCTGCTGTTAATGTAATATTTTTAAACTGACAGTCTGGTTCTTTGCTGAGATATGGTGCCCCCAGCCACCACAAAGTCATATTAGGCAGAGAATCTGTCTTCTAAGAAAGGAGGCTCTTTCAGCATGGAGAGCTTATGAATAGGTGAACAATAGCTTTTAGTTATTTGTCATTTCAGACAGCCAATTTCATTTTTTTCTGAGGAAACCCTGTTGCTTTTTACCAAATTAAAAAGCATATCCCAGTGAAATGAGTGGTGGTGCACAATTGTTCTGTCTTTCTTAAGACACAAGCCTCAAAAATGTAAAAAGATTGTTATAGCTGCCATGCTGGTTATTTACCTGTTGTGTCTCAGCTCTAGGACGTCCTTCTAAAAATTGTTCTGTGATTATGCAAACTACATTTTCTAAACTCTCAACCAAATTCCCAGATTATATGAGGTCTATATATTATGTTTCCCAAATTATCTTGCCAGCCAGTGTCCTGTTGCTTTTCTGCCAGTGAGAGATACTAAAAGGAGATCATAAGAAGGGAGAAGGGGTAAAATACTTCCTTCCTGTTTCCAGTTCTTGTCAGGATTATATCCCTTCCAGTATCATTCCCTTGCCTCCAGACACATTAACACTTATGGCGGCAGCTGTCTTGTAGCCCTTGGAGGAACCTGTGTCACCTCCCTTCAATTGCACTGAGAGTCTGATACCAGCATTGTGGTACCCACAGAGGTCTGAACATGATTCGGGAATGGCTACACCCTCATTGTCCATTCTGAGAAGTAAACTCCTGTCTTTTTTTTTTAATTGTTTAATGTTTTTATTTATTTTAGAGAGAGAAAGGGAGCTAATAGGGGAGGAGCAGAGAGAGAGAGGGAGAGAGAAGGAATCCCAAGCAGGCTTCACACTGTCAGCACAGAGCCCGATGCTTGGCTCAAATCCGCAAACAACAAGATCCTGACCTGAGTCAAAAACTAGTCACTTAACCCACAGAGCCACCCAGGCACCCTTAAACTCCTCTTTCAAGTTTCTCTGTTCTGGATATCCTATCTCTTTCTTTCCCTCAACCCTAAAAGTGGGAGCTACTCCTTATAGTAATTACTATGTATGGTCTTCAACATCTTTCTATTCCACTAATCTTTAAATATATAATATAATATGTATATGTGATATAGAAATATATATATATAAATTTTTGTAATATATACACATATATAGTACATATATATTTATGTTTATATACTTATATTTATATTTATATAAATATATATACACATATATAATACATATATATTTATATATATACATATATATTTATATTTTTATATATATGTACATATATACATATATATATAAATTTCTTGTAATATCTCTAAAATATCTAGCTGGCTGGCATAATTCCTTGTTTGTTTTTTGAACCAGACCCTGAATGATACAGCTGGTATTCATTGTATAAAGTTAGAATAAGAATAATATAATTATTATCTGAGATCCAAAAAAGACCTTCCTGTAGTTTTCAAAGGGATAAAGGCACAATGTACTGTGCTGGCTAACACCTGTTTTACATTTCCTCCCAAATTCTAGAGGAAAATAATCAGGTTGGAAATGAAAAGAAATAATCCATGCTTGGACATGTTGAGGAGAAAATAAGAGGAAATAGATGTCTTCTGGGTGAGAAATACCCTGGGGGAATCAGCCCTGAAACCCCGTAGCCTCTGTTTTAAGGTGGCAGTGTGCCTGATCACTCTGAGTTGATTTGAAGCTCTGAGTGTCAGTGAAACCACTATGTGAAACTGTCTTTGAGGGCAGTTCTAAGGAACTTCCACGGAACTCATTGTTCAGGGCTGGGAAAGGTTGACGCTGGGCAGTTAAAACATACATACACACATAATAACTAGCAAACGGGACTGGCAGTTCCAAGGTACCAAATTTTGTTGGTTTTTGAAGACAAATTCTAAGTCTCTTTCTTTTACTATTATTAATTGCAGGGCTTCCGAGGTTTGGAATAGTTGAATTAACTCTCTAAGATACAGTCAAACACTTCTTCAACACCCTGTATATTTACCAGATATATATTTCTGAAGTAGGATTCCATTCCTGCACCCAGCACCAAAACTTTTATTAGTTCCTGTGGCCCACCCAATAATATAGTTTTATATATGAGTTACATTAACTATAATAGGTTGTAAGATCTTGAGGGTAAGTTAGGCAGCACCCATTAAAAGGTGCTCTTTACAGGCATCTTTCCACACATCACAGCACTCTTTTTGATCATGGAGCATGCAATTTCCATCAGAATGATCCCTGTGCTTGTTTAAAATGCAGATTGTAGAATTCCACCCCAGAATATTGAATCAACATTTCCATGGTAGAACCCAGAAATTTATATTTAGCGAGCATAATAAATAATAATTATTCCCAATAAAGCTTGAGAACAACTGCCTCACAGTCCTTACAACAATGCCTCCAAACATACGACATTTAATGAATGTGCTCTGAATTGCATGAATGGGTATGAGTATAAGCTATGTGTCTCTGAGACACATCTTAATTAACATTAAAACTTGGGTTTTTTAATGACTTGAAAATATTGACATTAATTTTAGTCAAGAATATTAACTGGAAACCAAAATGAATATAAATATGTTCACACTTAAAAGCCCATAGCTGTTAAATATAGAATGCATTTGATCAGCCTAGTTTTCTTCCACAGCTATCAGTATTTGTGAATTATATGAATAACTTTCATATCTTCGCACAGTAGAGACCTGACATAGGAATTTTTGCATTAGGTTAATATGGTATTTTGAGTGAAAATTAATAAGTCAAAGGTAATTATTTGAGTGCTAATTGTTAAATTGGATTGCAAAGCACTGAACTTAAGAGTGTAATTTTCTAGATTAATGTGTAATGTCTCAATTTTGGAAGATATATTAACACAGTTTGTATTGCTTGGGGTATTTTTTGGTCTATTATGGTTGGCCTCCTCTAATTTCAAAATATAAATAACTACACTTATTTATTAAATAGTATACATAATTATTTCCAGTTCTTGGTATATTTTTGCAAAATAATATGGATTTTGTATCATAGCATTTCTCAGGGAAATTATTATTAGCGTTACCTTTATGATACAACTACATTTGGTGGAATCTTATTTATTTATTTTTCCTGAAATTTAAATTACATTATTGAGCTCAAAGGGGAATAGCATAACATTAATTTAATACAAATTTTAAACTCCAAATTAAATTTGAGTCACTAATTGCTTTTTCTTTATACTCCTAACCCATAAAACCAGTTTTTTCTTTGATATTAACCCCTTACCTCTCAATCCATCTATCCACTCATTTATTCATTGAACAAATACTTACCTGGTACTTATTCTGTACTAGTCAGTGTGCAAATTTCTGCCTCTGGGGAATACAGATCAGTAATCAGGAAATTACAGTGCAGTATGAAGAACTTTATTTGTGGGAAAACAGATCTTATGGGAACATAAAGGAAAGCTATCTTACACCATCTTAGGGATCATGGTAAGTTTTCTCAAAGGAATTGAAATATAATCTGCTGCTGGAGAAACAGTTATTAATAGGCTTATAAATAGCCAGGAGGATAATCACTACAGGATGAGGAAGCAAGAGCAGAAACCTGATAACTCAAAAAAGCTGAGCATCATTAGAAAACTGCATGGAATCCCAGAATGTTGTAATATACGATGTAGCCTAGGGATTGGCATAAACTAACTCATGAATCACTTACCCATAACATGCTACACCAAAAATTAGTTCACTGATCAATTTGCACTCTGGCAAGAGCTCTGTAATTGCAGGGTTAAAAATACATCTGGAGAGAGTTGGTACTGCCGTAATGAAATGTTGATGACATAAATGAAAATCAAATATTTTTTTTTCTTGTGGTGATTTCTCCACCTCTTCAAGTGAACTTGGTCACTCTCTTCTAACTTAACATTATGCGTGTTTATATTATTACACTGTAGTTTACTTATTTATGTTTTATTTGTTCTGGGACCATGAGTTTCTAAAAATGGTACCCATGTCTTATTCATCTTTATATCCTTGGAATGAAATATGGTGCATGCGCCAAGACATTCAGAAAATCTTTGTTGAGTTAGTGTATGGATACGTGAAAGAGTGAAGAAAAGTATTTTGAAGTCTTTATGGAAAATATAGGAATATAAAGTCACACTAGAATAAAATTGGAGTAGAAAAAACAAGAGTTATGGGTATAAGTGGCAAAGTTATGATGTTTATGAAACAAATTAATGGAACTTTTCTATTGAATATTTCTACTGACTGTTTCCTCAACATGCAGATGATCAACGCTCCTATCATATGCTTTGTAGGGCTTATTGTATTTTGGGAGCTGTTGGTGTCTTTGAAGATACCTGTCATCACCACACAATGTTCCTATATGTAGGCTCAGCAAAACATGCTCAAGGTCAGTGAACAATGGCAAGAATAGTAAACATTTTCTATTTTAAAGGTGAAGTTTACGTACACAACTAACCAGATACTATGTGATCAAGGGATTACACTTCTTCATGGTTGCTCAAAAGAATTGGAAACGTGCATCCACACAAAAACCTGTACATGTTCTTAACAGCTTTATTAATACTAGCCAGAACTTGGAGGCAGCCAAGATGTCCTTCAGTGGGGGAATGGATAAACTGCGGTACATCAGGAAAATGGAATATAATTCAGCATTAAAGAGAAATGAGCTATCAAGAAATGCAAAGACGTGGAGGAACCCTAAATTCATGTTACTAAGTGAAAGAAGCCAATCTTACAAGGCTGCACACTGTGTGATTCCAACTATGTGACATGAGCAATAAGAAAAATTATAGAGACAATAAAAAGACCAATAGTAGCCAGGGTTTAGGGGGAAGAAGGGAAAAATAGATGGAGCACAGAGGGATTTTAGGGCAGAGAAAATACTGTGCATCATAGTATAATGATGGAAACATGTCATTATACATTTGTCTAAAACCATAGAATGTGTAATACTAAGAGTAAACACTAATATAGCCTATGGACTTGGGGTGATAATGATGTGTCAATCAATGGAGGTTCACCAAACATAGCAAGTGTCCCTCTCTGGTGGGGGATGTTGATAATGGGGGAGATTGTTTGGGGGACAAGGGACATGTGTAAAATCTCTATATTCCCTGCTCAATTTTGCTGTGAAAGTAAAACTGCTCCAAAAATATCTGTTGATTATAAAAAGATCAGATTTGTTGTTTGTAAAATGCAAATATAAAATATGAAAATGGATTTTTAAAATTCTAATAATAATAATAATTTTTAATAGCTAACCAACATCATAAAAACAAAAGCTAATATTTATTTAGTGATACTCAATTACAGAGCCCAGCTCTATTTTGGGGATTTTCTATGTATTAACTTATTTCACCTTAAAACTCTCTGTGATACCTATTATTGTTTTCCTGTTTGGCACAAATACTTGAGTTCTTTGCCCAAGGTCACAATAGTTTCAGTTAGCATGCTGCACTGCCAGAATCAGAGCCAGGCAATAGGACTTCAAACAAGAATAATAGAATAGTCTCAGCAAATTGTGCATGAGTAACTCCATGCCACATTTTTAAATGTTTTGAAAAATCCTTTTGCTTATGTGGGAGAAATTGAAAATCACCAAAAAGACAAGAAGTATCTTTGGAAAGGGCATTTCCAACTATTGGTCTAAATATCTGAAGAAGCAAGTAAAAAAAAATAGCATTCATTTATATGCTTCATGTAAAGCAAACTTTATTCTATTGTACTTTGGAAAGGACTACCAGTATATGGAATTTCACAGTAAAGTGATAGGCTTTATGGAGGAGGCACACTGGGCAATATATAAAATAACATTGTTTCTAATTATAGTTGTGTCACCAATGTCTAGGGGCCTTAAGGACATCTTGGATCTCATTTTCCTACCACATAAAACCATGGGATTTGGATACGATGTTCCCAAATTCCATTTTATCTTTCAAATACTATGTTTCAGGGGAGGGCATATTTTTAAATAATGGCCATTACTTAGAAAATGTCTTAGGTATAATTGATTTCATTGAAAGCTCTTCTTACTTGGATAAAACCATGGGATAAAGACCACCAGAGAAGCTTTCATTGTCAGAGTTAGGTTTACTCATTTGCTGAACTGAGCAAGACAGAGAGTATTGTGATGGCTTATTTATAGCTTTGCACAGGTTTCTCTAAAGAGGAACTTGAAAGAACAGATCAGCCTTAGATTGGCTGTGGTCATGAGGAAGGGCTGTTTACCATTTGGGTATCACAATAATTTTTGTTGAGAAGGTGAGAGAAATCAAGCAAAGCTTGAAAATCATTGGTTGACAAAAAAAAAAAAAAAAAAGCAAGAATCACTTGTGTGATGTTGGCCATGTTCCGTTAGAAATATCATTATTTTAGGTTCTATTAGGAACATCACAGTTTTCCCTATACTCAAAATGATACAAATAAGACAAATTAACTGAGACACACACACACACACACACACACACACACACACACACGCCTGAACAGTAAAATTTCTTTCTACAATAATTAACAGAAGTTTTGATAAGGAAAATAATGTATATACAGTTGTTTTTTCCCCATCATTAAGTATGTGGTTTGTGTTACATGAAAACAACTTATATCTAGGACTCTGCAGTATTGACTATTTTATTAAAGAGGTTTGAAAAATTAATTGAAGATATACCACTGAGAAATAGTAACAATTTGTTGTAAATCAGTAGATGCTAACAAGTGATAGTCTATGATCAGTACTTGCATTACTTAAATATTCATCATTGTCCAGGCATTGAAGTGGAGAGAGAAAAGTTTTTTTTTATAACAGAAAATTCTATATGGTTTTTAACATTGGGGAGAAAAAGACCCAAATTGCAAATGATATAAAAATTCAGTTAAGTTTCTCAGGATCCACATAAGAGTGAAAACATATGGTATCTGTCTTTCTCTGTATGACTTATTTCACTTAGTATAACACTCTCCAGTTCCATCCACATTGCTACAAAAGGCCATATTTCATTCTTTCTCATTCCCAAGTAGTATTCCATTGTGTATATAAACCACAACTTCTTTATCCATTCATCAGTTGATGGACATTTAGGCTCTTTCCATAATTTGGCTATTGTTGAAAGTGCTGCTGTAAACATTGGGGTACAAGTGTCCCTATGCATCAGCACTCCTGTATCCCTGGGGTAAATTCCTAGCAGTGCTATTGCTGGGTCATAGGGTAGATCTATTTTTAATTTTTTGAGGAACTTCCACACCGTTTTCCTATGTGGATCCTGAGAAACTTAACAGAAGACCATGGGGGAGGGGAAGGAAAAAAAAAGTTAGAGAGGGAGAGAGCTAAACCATAAAAGACTCTTAAAAACTGAGAATAAACTGAGGGTTGATGGGGAATGGGAGGGTGGGGAGGGTGGGTGATGGGCATTGAGGAAAAAGTAGCAAGAAATAGCCTTGAGAGAAAGAGATCTAGAAAAGGGGACAGTAGTAGCAATGTATGAAGATAGTTGTGTAAATGATGTTTTCTGTTTTTCCCTTCCTTTGAATAAAGTAAATGGTTTTAAAAGAAGCAGCAGGAATTAGGGCTAAGAACAAAGCAAAATAAATTTTGATTTTAAAGACTCTGACCTATGGAGATAGATTTGGAGGGCGAATGAAGCATCCCTTTCCTTGGATTGAGTGGAAGACTGAACCAGACAGCTGATAACCTGTATTTGATGGATTCAGCCCTGCCTCTGGACACAAGGGCTTTCAGATCCCATGCTGCTGTCATCTGAATCATGTGGATTACCAGAGCCCCAAGCCTTTCGGAAAAGGTCAACTGTTGTTTCAAATTGACTTCTTAGCTCAATTTAATTTTATTCATTTTAGTTCAACTTCAGCTTTCACTGTCAATTAGGGCCAAGGTATAACAGCTAGCAGGCGACAAAAACACATGCAAAAAAAGGAAAAGAAGACACTGTTTTGTCTCAAACTGGAAGGTCTGTACATGAAAGTGCCACGCCATTAGGTAAAGCCAAGAAAGAGCTCCAAAACTTGGGTGATTCTATAATCTCTCAGTATGTGATGAAGGCAAACTAAGTGTGATAATTGTCACCTGGTGGTGGTCAAGTCTGATTTAATGGATTTGCATTTCCAGGGTGGCTATGTTTTCTTCTCTCCAGTCATGGTCCTGATAAGGAACTGCTAGTTCCAACCATGGCAGAATACATTTCTAGATGGGGACTTTCTCCTAGGCCAAGGGTATAACAAATAACCAAGTCCCCTAGAAGAATTTCCAAATGACCTTCCCCCTTAAGTGTCTTTAGTATCTATTTTTAAAGAATCTATGTGACTTCTAAAACCATGTTCAAATATCTTTGAGGTTCAGAAATCCACATTCCTCGATGATGCATTTCCTTTATGCAGAAAATCTTTCATTTAGGCATAGACTTTTATGTCAAAAATAGTGTTAGAAGAAACTACTAAAAGAGAACAGAAAAGGAAATCATTAAGATCAAACACTGGTACTTTGAAGATGAACTTTGAAAACTATACACCCTTAAATATGGAATAAACTTTGAATTTCTTACCTTTTATTCTGTATTAGCCTGAAGTTTTTGTCTGCATCTTTTTTTTTCCTTGTGGGGTGTCAAGAGACACATAAGATTCACAATCTGCCTTCTAGGGGTATTTTTGCCCAGGAAGCAGTTAAATATAAGACTTAGACTGAGTCATCCAGTAATAGTTCTAAAGAAAAGGAGCATATTTATTTCATAATTTGAAATAGTATACTTGTCATTAGTGGAAAAAAATCAAAAGCTTCTTCTTATTAAGAAGTACATTATGTTTACTTACTTGATTTAGGCTATGGACATATGGCAGTCTGTTATTTGAGTACAGTTTTCAGCATTTTGGAAGGCTGGCTTATGAACATGATTGGAGATATTTTTTCTTAATAAAAGATATTCATTTTTAAATGTAACTTTTAGTAATATGTTTCTCTGGCACTTATTCTTGTGTTAGAGTCAACATCATGGAATATTACAATGGAGATAACATCAAGAGAAAATTTTCAAATAAATCTTCCACCATAGGAAGATGACTGAATGTGCATATTTAAAGTAATATTTAAAATGACTTCTGTTTTGAATTTCTAATGCCCTCCAAAAAATGCATGCATAAATGGTGGGGCTGAGTATTAATTTATGAATATCATCAAAGATTTCTATTCTGATGATGTTAATTATATTTCTTTTAAGACTTTACTTCCTATATCCACAAAGCAAGATTTTCTATTAATATAGAATACTTGATTACCAACCTTCCCATAGCTTCACATGTCACAGTTTCTATCAGAAGCAATTGTTTTCCAAAACCAGAGTTAGCAATGTCTGTGGTGAATTTTTTTTTTTCTATTTTCTTTGGATGCAGAATGAGAAAAAATGAGATACACATGTAGCAGGAGGGACAATATTAAAAACTTTAAAATTCTAAAACTTAAGAAATATTTTAAAGTCAAGAATTGTAATTTTGGAGCCATATTACAGTCTGGCAAATTGCTTTTATGATCCCCCCTAAGTCAGTAGCCCCTCATGCACTGACTATGTGAAAGCTACTGTAGACAATGTTATTCTTCTCAAATCTGCTACCATGACACGAACTCTCTAACTACTATCCCATCAGATGGGAACTTCCTCAGATTTGTTCCACAAGATATTCCGACTCCATTCCTACTCTTTCTCTTCCTCTTTCCCTTTTGCTAAACAACAAAAATGCCCTATATCCTATCTAGGGCCACTTCTGTGTGCTGTATGCTCTCCCCAACTGCATTCTCAGACAGCTCGCTATTATAGGTTATGTCTATTTTTTCTCTTCTATTCTAATAAAGCCTACCTTTAAAAATGTTTTTTTCAAGTTTCTTCTATTTAAAAAAAATCAGTAAATTTAATGCTTATGTACGTATATACCCGCATGTATACACATATACCCGCATTTGTGTTCCTAAACCCATAATCTCCTTTACTGCCCTTTATAGCTCTCTTCTGTCACAACCAGACTTCCTGAAATAGTTGTCTATATTCAGAGTTACTGTTCCTCACATAGGTTGCTCCTCAATCCATTTTCCCTTCTCAACTGAATATGGATTACCAAAGTCACCCATTCCCCTGTAGTCTACTTTCAGCTTTGTTTCATTTGTCCACTCCCCAGAATTGGCAAAGTCAACCTTCACTTTTTTGAAATACATTTTTCTTTGGTCCACTAGTTACTGTTGGGGTTCCTATTGGATATTCCAGTTTTTTCATTCTGTGTTTTTCCTGAGCAATATTATTCTCTTTAGTGAGTAATTGACACCTATACATTCTCAATTCTATGATTTCTTCTGAAACTCAAACATGTATAATTCACCACATCCATAACTGAGCTGTTTCTCTATTACCCCCATCCTGAAACCTACCTTCTATCTTAATGGCTATTACCATCATTCACTCAATTTTACAAGGGAACATTTTTGAGCCACCAGTTTTGGGTGTCCACTCCCATCTGCTCCCAAATCTTCCCAACCCCATAGCACCTATTAGCAAAATTTAAAATGGCAGCTCACATATTTGTACTTATAATAGATAATAAAATCTGTGTATTTCTTGTTACCATGTAGTATTAACGACTCTTAGATACATGACTGTACTTAAAATTATTCCTCAATGAATGGAGGAATGGATACATGGGTAGATGGCTGGGTGGCTGGGTGTCTGGGTGGCTGGGTCACTAGGTGGCTGGATGGCTGGGTAGCTAGACAGAAGGATGAGAAGGGAAGTGCTTGTGTATGAATTGGGAAAAAGAACACAATTTCTAGTTTAAAGTAGTGAGATCCAGTTGAGTTGTATTATCACCCTAATGTACATGGAGAAAATGGCCCTAAAGGAGAATGTAGAAAACACAGCCATATAGGAATCGTTAGGGTATGAGTTCTGAAATGAATTTAAAAAGGTTTGTAAAACCGTAGGATTGTTCACAGGACTGAAAATAGCAAACAAAACATAACCTTTGAGTTGACTCTTAGCTGAAACTTTAAATTCAGTTTTGGGAGATCTGAGAAGTAGAATCAATTTTGACTAGGGGGGAAAATAAGGTGGTTTGAAAAAAAAGGAGGCTGTCTCTTAGTGGATGTGAAATTTTTCATATGCTTTATAGTCATAATAAATTTTATGTCTCCCTTGTTCATCTCATGCTTCTTTCATTTAACTGACATGTCACCTTGAAAATATTTTCTGAGAAAGAAGGAGCTTTTACAAAAAGATGGCTCTTCTCATTACTTAAAAGAGATACTATCCTACATGTTGTTTGAAAAGGTTTGCTCGCTGCTATTTTAGTTCCACTGAAACCTAAAATGTGCAACATGATATCTAAAGCTAATTTTTCCACTTCTGGCAGTGTAATGCTAGGTTATTAAACAACACTAAAGCAATTAAGATCCATTTTTGCCCTTTTTCTCTCTATATTAAAAAAAAAAAACCTAAGAGTTTTCTTTTCTAAGAAGGGAAAAATTTAAGCAATTATTTACATTTAACTATACCTATTCATAAAAATGGAAACACATTTGTGGTTGAAGCAGCAAAACTTTGGTTATAATTACCTGTAATCTGTATCACCACCAAGACTTATTTTGATTAAAATTAATTTCTTGGTTATTGATGGAACTGGTATGTAAAGCTCATGCGAAAGGAAAATCCTGTGTTGCCTACATGCTGTGGTCTGTGCACCGAATGTGAGTTCAGTTAAACCCCTGTTTAATTTGAGAATTAGTAGATATTTTCAAAATAGGATTATTTATGTTAGAAATATAGATCTGCCTCTTTCACCAGGGTTATTATTACATTTGTTTGGTTGCCTACTTTTCTTTTTTGCTTAGATCCATTGATTCTGCGATTTTGTTGGAAGTGAAGCCCTTCAGGCTGGAATATGGCTCTTGGCACAATATTGGTGCTGCTTTGACCTCACTTCCTTTTCAGGCTGTATTGCCATGTTGCTTCTGTTCATGTGCAATGTGCCAAGAGCACACTGGGAAGTGTGGCTAACTTCTAAATAAACCCTTTACCCAAGTTCTTCCTTTTTAAAAAAAAATGTTCGTTTATTTTGAGAGAGAGAGAGAGAGAGAGCAAGTAGGCGCACATGAGCGAGGGAGGGACATAAAGAGAGGGAGAGAGAGAATCCCAAGCAGCATCCAAGCTTAGTGTGGAGCCCAATATGGGGTTAGATCTCATGACCATTAAATCATGACCTGAGAGGAAATCATGAGTTGGATGCTTAACTGACAGAGCCACCCAGGCACTGCCCAAGTTCTTCCTTTTAATGGAATACCCTTCCATCCTAATTTCTTATCGAACTGTTCTGATCTTTTTTTTTCTAGAATCTGTTTAGTAAAGTCTTCCTTGATGCCTTCAACTAGAAGTCATTTCTTCCACTAAAACGCAAAGAGCAAAAAGTCATGTCTTGTATGTCACTGTTCATATTCTATATTACATCATAATTATTTATGTAAATATTCCTTTTCCCTTACTAAGATTCTTAATGAAATAGTAATTACCTTTATTTTGAGTCAATAAATATTTGGAGAATGTAGGACACAATATCTTTGGATACTCCCATACTTGCTGATAAGATTCAGTTTCACTGTTAAGAGGGTAATATATATTTATGTGTATATGTATGTGTATAAAACATGAAATATAAAAGCAAAGATTTAAATAACTCATCTATTACTTAATTCATATATTTGTCCATTCATGCATTTACTTATTTACCAACTATTGACTACTCTGTTGAGCACTGTGCTTGGTGCCAGGAATAAACAACAGCATAGTAAAAAAAAAAAAAAAAAGTGTTTCTCTTCCTCAAAGAGCTTAAAATACTAGGTCAAAACAAAACAAAAAATAGAAATGTCATAGAATGAAGAATGCTATACAGAGTTAAGCACAGAGTATGATGGGAATACCACACTGAATAACTTTGAAAAAGGTCTCCCTCTGAGTTTTATTTTGTTTGTTTGTTTGTTTTTCATTGAAGTATTCTGGAAGCATAGACCATTTTATTTTATTATATGTTGTAATATTAGTAAAATATTTATGTTCCCTTGTTTCAAGATTTAATGTTCACCTTATATGTCTATGTCTATATCTGTACATATATCTGTCATCTATATCTATACCATATCTTGTATCTATAAATATATAAAACCAGCTAACAGAAGGCTTGGCACATAATTGGAACTCAATGTTTCTCTTCCTTTTCTTATTCTAGATAGTTTTGAAATTTAGGAGTGATTCTAAAAAACTTGAGGAATGTTTGCATAAGACTATGTGAGATAATTATGATGCTTACGTGCTGTAGTCCACATATCTAAGAGTTAAATTGCCTGTATCTTTCTCCTTCCATAATTGTCCTGCACCCTTTTAGAAACCTTCACTGAACTCTTGGCAGAAAGGCCACTAGATGGGGCTTGTGTGCTTAGTACTTTAGCAAAATATACTTTTAGTGTGTTTTTTTTTTTAATTCAGAAAAACTTCTCTTTAACCTATCCTATTCTTTATTAAATGTAATGCTGTAAGGAATTCTCGTTAGAAATCTTTTCATGTTATCAAGTGTGCAACATAACTGTGCACTTGCAAACATGTAATATTCCTCAAAGCAAAGAAAACAAGTCTCTTTTCCACCAGGCACATTTCTCTTTTTAGAGGTTCTTTAGATTTATCTCTTTAGATCCCATTACTAATATAATAGTTCCTTCTAAAACTGTGCCTCTTCATGTTGTAGAATCCCAGACAGTGTACCTTGGAAGCACTAGTTCCTACTTTTTAGGGCCAGACAAAGGCTTTACCATAAATTACAAAGTTTGTCCCTTATCTATCATTAATGCTAGTTTCCTGCAAAACAGTGGTTCTCAGACTTTAACATCTTTAACATGTGTCAGCGTCACCTGGAGGTCTAGGAAAATTCAGATTGCTGGGCTATACTCCCAGAATTTCTGAAACAGTAAGTCTGGAGTGGAACCAATGACTCTGTGTTTTCAACTGGTACCCAGATATGTTAATACCATTGGTCTCAAGACATCTTTGTGCCACCCTGAAATATTCATCTCTCTGGACACCGAGACCTGGATAAAGACAGAAATAAGGGGTGTTCTTTTCATTGTATTCATGCTCCTAAACACTAGGTAGCCGGATCTCTAACTTAGACAAGACTCAACTTCATCACCAGCCTAGGGGGTACTGCTCTATATCTTTTAGCGACCAACAGCTAATACTCATTTTTTTTAATGGAAAGTTTTACCCAAGACACTAAGACTGTGGATTCTGATTTTCCCTTAGCTCATTGACTTTTGGATTTCTGAGTCTTTCCTTTTTCCATTTTTCTCTATCTTACCTCCCAGCTGCAAGGTTCCCCCATCCAGCCCCCATCTTTCTAACCTTCTTCCCAAATGTCCAGATGAAGGCGAGTCCCTCTCTCTACAGCCTTACCTCAGGCCCTAGTTTAATGATTCCTGACCTACCACCTACCACACACAATTGTATCTTCACTTTACCCTTCCTGGAGACCTAGTTATGCACTAGTTCTTTATGTTCTATATCTCGAAGCAGGTCGCTCAGTTCCGCACCCATTTATTTCTGATTACCCATCCCTTCATCAGTTAGTAACTACAGATGATTCCAGATACCTCCTCATTGAGCCATTTTGGCTACAGTGGTAAACAAGTAAGGCACGACCTCCATCTTTTGAGATCTCCATCACTGTTTTGATTGCTCTGTCTCTTTTAGATTTTGAACATCTCTTGTCACCACCTTGTTTTCTATCTCAGTGAATGTCTTGGCTTACAGGCTCCCTGCTTCTGAAAACACAAACGCCCTGGCTTTTGTGTGGCATCTCAAACTTCTATCTTTACTTGTTGTTTCTAGACTTTTAAGTCCACGTTGCCTCTGGCAACCTGAGCACCCTCTTCTTGCCTGATTTTCATCCTCCCTGCTGAGCTTTGACACCTTCTTTGTTAATATCATGATAATGCCTTAAAATAAATGGTTTGTATCTTCAATGGTATTTTAGCATACCCCATTTCATTTGGTTTACCATTTCAAATGATTAGCCTATCTTTATGGAAAACCAACTGTCAAGCACTTTACCTTTATAGAATGTTTATATTCTTGTAATTTCATGAATTCCTTAAATCTTAGCTTATTTTCTTTAAGTTTACTGATTTATTTTGAGAGAGACAGAGACAGTGTGAATGGAGGATGGGCAGAGAGAGAGGGAGACAGAGAATCCCAAGCAAGTTCCCCATCAAAGGCGCGTAGCCTGACTCCAGGCTCAAACTCACAAAACCATGAGATCATGACCTGAGCCGAAACCAAGAGTCATATGCTTAACCAACTCAGCCACCCAGGCACCCCAAATCTTACCTTATTAAAGCTATTTTTTTTACCCTTTTTATATTGTCATCTTGCAAAACCTCTACTCTTGTGCTAATGAATGAATGAGCTGCTAGCATGTTGTGGTCTCCACCATTACCACCATTTTATGGAAACACTCAAATTACCGTTAATTTATTTAGATCAGATATGCACAATCTTTGATCAAAATGACCTCTTGCAGTGCAGAAGCTTCCACAGTTTGCCAGCAAAATCACTTTTACTTCACACTCTCTGTCTGATATTCTTTTCATGATCTCCACATGACAACTCTGAATACATGCCTGAACTCAGCCTCCTATTTTATACCTTACTACCTTGAAAAGACTAGTCACAAAATCTGTATCCACAGCACCATTTACTTCCAGTGAATTGCAGCAAGCTCAACAAAAATTTGCTTCAATATTTGCTTCAATAATTCCCCCTCCCCATTTTTCTTTCGGTACAAACATTATAATTCCATCACGGCTTAACATAATTAAACACACCCCATTATTCTACATGCCGAAGTCCTTTGCTAATGAGGGGGCAAGGGTTGGGAATGGTGTGCAACATTTCAAGCCACCGATAAACTTTTTTGGAGGCTTGGAGCTGAGAGGGTTACGCTATTCTGGCACATAGAATTTTTACCAAGATCATAACCTAATTATATTTGTGATACAAGTTAGGCTCAATTTTTTTCAGTAGGAATGCTGCAAAGTGAAGCATGTCATAAGTTCTAAGGGTAATAGAAACAATTGCTTCAGTGAGCCTAAAACTGTCGTAACAGCCGCGTCGGAGCAGATGGCTCTGCATTTATTCCAGTCTAGGGACCCAAATTGGCAGTAGTCAAACAAAAATCCTGAAAAGCATGTCAGCAGTTGTGGAAAGAGTTTTCTTTATTTAAAAAGTTGTTCATACCATACCATTAAGATTGCAAATTAAACTGGAGATTTCATTTACCTATTAAAGTATTGAACTCGTGGCCTACAATTTATTTACATATATATGTGTATTTGTCATATATATAAATTGTGGGTCACAAGTTCGAAACATTATTTACATATATACACACATACACACGCAAACACAAAGACACATGTGTACATAATCTATGAATATAGATAATAACAATGCAGTAATTTGTGATCTATACAGTTAATAATTTATACTTAATGTATAGTAACCTGTTATCTTATGCATTGTAGGTGCAGTATATATATGCAAGTAGTCTTTGAAATGGGTTAATGCTATATATCAATAGTTGCTAATTCCTGAATTAATATGAGCTAATTTGCATTTTGAATCTATACTACCAGTAGCATAAGGATTTTAAGGTTTCTTTTTAAACAAACTCATTTATTCTGTCTTTAAGACAGTGTTCTACCACAGACTACTTGAACTTTAGATTAAGCCCAAAATGTGTTCTGGTCAAATGACTACACTTGTTGATTAACATCTTTTTATCCTTACTAGTGAGTAATTAATAGTTTCTCCTGAAGCAAAATGAAACAAATTTGGCATTTCAGGGCCAAGATTCCTAATCTAGCTCTGGAGAAAAAGAAAAGCATCTACATGTTCTCCACCATTTAAAAAAAGTTAATAAAAAAAGAAAGAAAGTATACTACCTTTTCTATAATACCATAGAAATAGAACTGTTCTCAAATGAGTTTGGCTCCTTTGCTCTCTTTTACAGAGGACACAGCTAAAGGCAGATGCCTAAAGAGAAGGATTTTCTCATGATTTTGCCTTTTCAGGGTATTTACTTGAGTGTGAGCTTATCCATTAAATGTGTCCAAATGTTGAGTCTAGAAGCTAGTCTCCAACCTGACTGATCCATCATGATCTGCCTATCCACATTATTAGATCACTTAAAAAACATCTATAATTCTCTTTTATCACAGTATTTACTCATAGTTTTGTAGAATATTTATTACTAGCTAAAGAATAGATTTTTCCTACTATAGTGTAATGTTGATAAATCTAGTATCCAAGAAATATTCAGAGCCTAGTATTTATTTCTTCAGATTGATTATATGCTCTTAAACATTTTACTCTGATGATTTACATGACCATAGTACTTTTTCTTCTGGCCCATGGGAAGATTGAATTTTTATAGCAAATTAATATGTATACAGATTAAACAAATAAATGTTAAAGTTTGAAACCTTAAAGGGAAAATGAAAAATTATAAGTGAATTATCTAAATTTTAGATGCAGAAAGATATTACAAGACTAAATTTAAACAAAATATAATAAATATATTTTATTACAGTTTGTAAAAATATTTAATTATTATTTTTTATTTTTTAATGTTTATTTTTGAGAGAGAGCGATAGAGTGTGAAGGGAGGTACAGAGAGAGAAGGAGACAGAATCTGAAGCAGACTCTAGGCTCTAAGCTGTCAGCACAGAGCCTGATGTGGCGCTTGAACCCACGAGCCGTGAGATCATGACCTGAGCTGAAGTCAGACACTCAATCGACTGAGTCACCCAGGTGCCCTGTAAAATATTTACTTATTTTAAGAGAAAGAGCAAGAGAGCACACAAGCAGGGGTGGGGCAGAGAGAGAGGGAGAGAGAGAATCCCAAGCAGGCTCCACACTGTCAGCAACAGAGTCCGATGAGGGGCTTGAACTCACTGACCGTTAGATCATGACCTGAACTAAAGTCAAGAGCTGGACACTGAACTGATTGAACACCCAGGCGCCCCTTATTACAGTTTTTATATAGGCAAACAAATATAAATATGGCCTTAGATTTGAATCAAAAGGCATGTTTTTACTGATTCCATATTCTCTGAATTGAGGTCACCTAAACTTCTCTAACGAATATGTCCAAATGTGCATCATGTCTCAGATACATTAGAGGCTTATTTTTCAGCGTCCAAGGCAGATCTTCGTAGTTGGCAGTTGGCTTTTCTCCATGTGGTAATTCAGGACACCTTGCTTATGCATGAAGACAAGAGGTTTGGTTGAGAAAGAAAGCCCCGTCCTTAACCTGATCTTTGCAGCAAGGTTAAATCCCTTTTGATTAATACTAAAATCTAAAATGGCTTATTTTTTTTTGTCTCATCTTCAATGGTTAACTTGTAGCACAGGAAATTATGTAACCTGTAAAATTCTATTTTAAGTTATGGGAAAATAGTAATTAGTAAAACTAAAAAACAAGTAAAATCACTGCATCAATAATTTGAGTCTAATTTTCTCTTTATGTGTATGTGTATACTTATACGAATAAAGAGAAGTAAATTCACTAAATATTACCAGTGGTTATCTTTTAGGTATTATGATTTCAAATGATTTTATTTTTTCTTATCTCTATTTTCTAATTGTTCACAATGAACAGGTAGGTATTCCTTTTATAATGAGAACAAAAGTGCATGTAAAATACTATCTTCCTTCAGCTATTAACACTATATATGAGTTATCTTAAACTCATGACCTGACAGAATATCACTTGTTAAACACATCAGTTCATCCCTGCTTTACCACAGATAGCCTCGCTGTGTGTTTTTACTCTTTGCTAATCATTCACAGTAACTAATTAGCTTTTAAAGTTTTCTTAAGTGTCCTGGTCAGAGGGGAAAAAAATTAAAAGTATCGACAAGCTACCACTGAGATGAACTTTAAAAAAAATGTTAGTAATAAGACCCACAGCACACACTTTCTTGTTACTGTATTAAGCTAAATTTAGACCAAGTACCACAACTTTTAATTTATTCTTAGAAAGTATTTTGTGTTTGGGGAAAGTCTGACTAATGAATGAATTCAGTCAAGCAAACAAAAAATAAATACAATTTCCCCCTTAATGTGCTAGATAATTAATGTTTTTGAATACACGGATCATTGCTATGTACTATGCTGAGTACCACAAAAGATTTTTTACTTAATATAGTACAATTTTGCCAAAGTAGTTTTTTAAGTATCAATGTATAAAATGTATATATGTATATGTGTAAGCAATGAGGAAATGTGTATCACCAAGATTTTAAAGACAGAATTTTTCTTTTTTATATAAAGCCCTAAAAATTACTTACTCAGGAAATTGCAATTAGAAGACTTACTAGAGGTGGGAGGTCAGATCCCCTGATCCATTCCAGAGCTTGATACCTGTTTATTTGTATCCCATTGTTTCTCCAAACTATGAACTTGTTTTATGTGTGTATAGAGGAAGGCAAAATGGTGAAAATGAATTCAATATGGTTCTTATCTAGTCAAGGGATCAAATTAAAATAGAAAGATGTTATCCTACATTAAACACAATGTGCAATAATGATGTAGATAGAACACTTGGGGAATAGGGAATATTTGGGGTAGATTTGTACTGAGAATCAGAGGGTAGACCTAAAGGTATCAAGATAAGTTTGTGCTTGTGAGGGATGGGAGTTTTGAGAACTGGGTTGAGAAATAGCTAGTAGGTATTTTCACAAAGCTAGTAGGTAAGTCATTTAACATTTCAGGTATTTTGCTACAGACTCGGGGGCTAAATAATCCAAAAGAAGTATGCTATATAATTAGTTCGGAAATAGGTTTACCTCCTTAAGTATAACTTCCTTATATCTATATTGTAATGGTTCTATTCAAACTTTGAGAGCAATGGAAGAATATAACCCAATCAGGAATGTAGCTGTTGCCTAGACATAGCCAAATTGAAAAACTTCCTATATTCGTCTAAAAATCAGATCAGTGATTTTCAAAAGAATGTTCAAAATAGAATCCATTGTTTTCAAATAATAATTAAAGAGTAACCCCATTTTAAAATTGATAAATCAATGTTTTGTTAATATCAATTGAATTGCTAAATTCAAAATTTTAATATTTACTTGTAAAGTCGTCTGAGGAGCATGAGTTGATTTAAGTGAATGAAAATGTTTACAATTATAAGTAATGCCAATGTTCTACTTAATATATGTTTTAATTAATAAAATAATCATATAGTTTTGGGGGTTTCCCACTATTAAGAAAATCCTGATTACCACGCATAATAGCAAAGGTAAACATTTTGACATTTACTTTTGTGCCCTTAGGGTACTCATCATTGAAACAAAGATGGCAGAAGAAAATACGGTTTCAAGCTATAGTGTGCATTCGTGGGGAAAGTAGTTAATGTGTTAATGTTTATTTTATGGTACATATAAGTGTACTTTGTTTTTATTACAATTTTAATGTAGGCAGAATTGGCTTATTGAACAGAGTAGAACTGGTGGAGTGTAAGCAAATATCAACTTTGTTTGTTCTTACCGCTTGACGTAAGCAGTTCTTTTCTGCAGGCTACATATGGCTGTCTTAGCTTCTGATCAGATATCGTATACTCTTCAAGTACAAGCAAGATCTCTTGTGTGGAACCCTTGTAGGAAGACCCCAAACCCCCTCTCTGCAGGGTCCACATCTCATTTTGGAAGACATGTTTTTGCCCATCATTGTTGGAAGTGTACTCAGTTTCCAATTAGCCCATTTTACCTTTTCCAGGAAGACTGAAGAATCTTCTATTTACCCTGGCCTTCTATGATACTGGCCACATCCTACTGAGCACCTCAAATGTGTCCAGTCCAAACTGAGATAAAGTCTACAGGTGTAAAATACACATCAGATTGTATAAACTTACAATGGAAGAATAATGTAAAATACTATACCTCGTTAATAATTATTATGTGTTCAAATGGCAATGTTTTTAATATAGTGGGTAAAATGAAATGTATTTTAAAACATTCACCTGTTCTTTAATTTTTTTTTTAAGAATTTGACTACATTTGATTACAGAAAATTTTAAATTACATAGTACTTTGCATTATATTTCCATTGTACAGTGCTCTACTCTTTAGACTTCTGGGGGTCTACTCTTTAGACTTCTATTTGAAACTTGAAGACAGAAAATATGCAACACCAAAGATAGCATTCCATTTTTTGAAAACATTTGGGTCACTTTTCCTTGGCTGGGTTCTTGTTCTAACCTGTCCTCTACCTTGCTATAAAATTAGGTGTATCCCTTTCTCTAGACATCATTTACTTCTCTATAAAATGAGAAGTTTGTTTTAAGAACTTCTTTTGCTTTCTTTTTTTTTAATGTTTAAAATATAAACTATGAAATATTTCAAATATACACAAAAAGCACGGAAAATAATTTAATACCCTGATTGAGGTAAATAGGGCTTTTTTTTTTCAATGTTGCTTTCTCTCTCTGTGGCTTTTTAAGAAGTAAAATCAGTAAAGACAGCTAAAGATCTACTTCTTACCACTCACATCCTTATTCTCATAGAAGTAGCCTCTAACCTTGTGGGGTTGTACATCATCCCCATGATGTTGATGTTTTCTGCAACATATAACAAGTTTTACTGAATCATACCAAATATCTAAACTTAATTTTGTTTCAGTATTTACATATTGTTATCAATATTTATATATATTTTTTCAGCACTATGTTTTTGTTACTTATTCATGTCAGTATATACAGAATCATTTATTTCAGCTTCCCTGTAGTATTAAAGTGTTCAAATAAACTAGAATGTTCCCCATTCTTCCATATTGTTCCTTTTATAAATAACTCACGGAATTTCCTTGAACGTATTCCTTTTTGGATATATGTCATAGTAAGTTGAAGGTAGATGATAGAGGGTGTAATTTTCTTTGCTATGTATTTCTTAATTACCCTCTGGGGTGCCTATGCTGATTTACACTTCTACCAGGAGCAGATATTTGCATATCTTTGCTCTTATTCAATATAATATAATATAATATAATATAATATAATATAATATAATAGTTGCTAAAATGGACTAAAATGTGTTTTAAAAATGTCTTATTTTAATTTGCATCTTTCAAAGTAATATTGAAGTTGAGCATCTTCTCATAAGTTTATTCATGTTTTTGTCCTGTTTTCCATGTATTCTTCATCGTTTCTATGAATTTTTATAACTTACTATATATTGTGGATACTATTTCTTGGTGAATTATATGGTTTGACTCTACTCCCCATCAGAGGCATATCTTTTTATCTTTTTTAGAGAAAAAGTGGGATTTTTAGGCACAAATTTTTAGTTTGAGTTTAAATGTATTAATCATTTCTTCCATGGCATGCATATATATATATATATATGTATATATATATATAAAAATGGAATATTTCAAATACACACTTATATATGATAAGCCTGTGTGTGTGTGTGTGTGTGTGTGTATATATATATATATATATATATACTTACATATGCACATATATATATATATATATAGGCCATTATTAGACAGAGACACTCATGCTCTGTCTGTCTCAAAAATACATATAAACATTAAAAAAATTTAAAGATTTTCATTTGTTTTATTTTTACTTAACATAGGTGTGTCTAGTAGGAGAGCTTTTAAATCACTTTAGTGCATTGTATTATTATAAGAGGGTGTCTGTGATTTATAAGGTGCCTTCAAATTCTGAAGTTGATGTCTTCATTTATTCTTTTCCTAGTAATTAATGTGAAACTTGAAACACAATGATTTTAATGCAGTAAAACAATGACCACCAGAGCTAAACAAAATTTTACAAAGCCAAGTGTCTTAATGTGTCAGGCAAGGAACACACCAATGAAGAAATTCACTAAGTAAATTGCTAATGGGGGAAAAGTCAGGGATTTTTTTTTAACGTTTATTTATTTTTGAGACAGAGAGAGACAGAGCATGAACGGGGGAGGGTCAGAGAGAGAGAGGGAGACACAGAATCTGAAACAGGCTCCAGGCTCTGAGCGGTCAGCACAGAGCCCCACGCGGGGCTTGTACTCACAAACTGCGAGATCATGACCTGAGCCTAAGTCGGACGCTTAACCGACTGAGCCACCCAGGCGCCCCATGGGATTTTTAAATGTCAAAAAAAAAAAAAAAAAAAAAAACCACACTAAAAAGAGTTTATGGTAATTTTGTAAATTGAGTATTAGAAACTTGTGATAGGATAGATGAGTTCATAGATCTACACACAGTTGGTTATATAAAGTCCCAATGTTCATTGGCTAGAAAACAGTCCTTAGTTTGATATAGCAGGTGTCTGATTGGATAGGTTCACTCAATGTTCAGGAACTTTTATTAGCTTCAGTTGGCCCCAGCTCTGGTGGGATAAAACACAATATTCAATTTTGTTATCCATGTAGTGTGTTGAAATTTTTTCTTTCAAGTTGGTAATGTGTGTGAAAGTGAACACAATGATTTTTATCCCCAACATTGTATAGGAATAGGTATCACCTACCAGATCTGTAGCTCAAAATAATTAGTATCAATTCTCTTAAATTTAGTAAGATGTATTTTCACAGTCTTGTGAACAAGTAGGGGCAATGCCTCCGTACTGCAGTGAAAGAAACAAAATGGTTACCTTATTGTTTATAAAAAGTATATTTAGGGAGTCTTCAAAAATAAATGCCACTTCTCACCCCAGTAATAAGAAATGTTTTTTTTAAATGTTTATTTTTGAGAGAGGGAGAGAGAGAGTGTGAGCAGGGGAGGAGCAGAAAGAGAGGGAGACACAGACTCTTAGGCAGGCTCCAGGCTCTAAGCTGTCAGCACAGAGCCCAACATGGAGCTCCAACCCATGAACCACAAGATCATGACATGAGCCGAAGTCAGACACTTCACTGACTGAGCCACCCATGTGCCCCAGAAATGTGTTATTTTTCGCCTTCACAGAGCTAGGTCTCTTTAGACCTAGGTGAGTTTATCAAATTGGCAAATGATCTGATGATTTTGGTTTAATTAAATAAATTTTACTCAAATTAAAAAATAAAACAAAACATAAAATAGTATAGTTCTAAGTTAACCCAACATTTTTAAGGTTGAGAAATTGTTCTGTATCATTGCCAATTAGCTTAAGCTACTATGTTGTAGCCAAATTAGGATATGCTGGTTGATTACCAAAGTAAATGGTTTAATACAAATGATAAGACACAAATATTACTAGGTCCTCAATGAACTTTGGAAAGGAATAAATAAAGCAAGCACTGTATTATTTTTACAGTGATATTTTTCACTTAAAAAATATATGAAAAAAATATATATGAAAACTGTATGCTAGTAGTGATTCAATTAATGAAAAATATTCAAAGAGAAAATATAATAACACAACTCTGAACACTAATGAAATATTAACGTAAGGTTAAATGTAAGCATAGTATAATCAGATACTACTGAAAAAGGGTCTCAAAGGAAACTGTGTTTCAAAAACCCAGATCCTAAGAGAGTTCCTTCTGAAGACAATATAGCCAAAAAACTGACCTTTTAAAGAAAATCATTCTGGTGGCAATTATCTTCTGAATGTTTTATAGATCTTTTGTAGTTTGTAATCATTTTAAATCAAGACATTGTGAATGTGGATCCCTAATAAGTGTTTTGATATTTTTGGCCCCTAAGCTGTGAAATTTGGTAAAGAACCTTAATAGTATCTGTATATTCAAATAATTATTGTCACTACCATTCCATGTAGTATAATACCCTGGGACTGCAAGGAAAATCTGAGTTAGGATTCATGTGAAAATTTTATCAATCTATCTATCTAAACCTTGTAGTAGCAGTTGTAGATACCTATATAATATCTTATACATAATATATATGTAAAATGAGTAAATGTTATGGAAATGTACATTATATAATATCCAGGTTTCTATAATCACATACAGTATATTTGCTAATAGTTAATTGGTTGACTATTTTGGCATGAGGAAGTGAACATGAATGCTTGGGAAAAAAGCAAATTAAACCTTTTGTCTCTTATGTAGAACAATGTTTAGATATTCAGGGAATTGAGGGAAGTGCTTGTAGAAGACTCATAATTGGAATTGTCCTGCATTTGAATTCTGCATCACTACTCCCTGCATCGTCTAGGACAGGAAACTTGCCTAGTTTGCCTCTCAATTCCCTCATCTAGAATCAAGTTCTTCATTGGTTATTATGAGAATGAAATGAAGTAATGTCTATATAAGCATGTTTTAGTGGAAAATCATTATGCACCTGTTGTATAAACTTGAACTTCTGAAACTGTTCTCTCCATATGCATGAAAATTCTCCATGTAATCCATATTTACATGCAGAAATCAACCCCCTCCCATTTAAAGTAACACATGCAACTTAAAAATATAATGCAGTAGGCGCCAATGTTTGTCTTGAGAGTTATATTTCTTTGCCCTGTACATGTTTTAAAAATTTTAATAAATGTTTATTTATCTATTTCTGAGAGAGATAGAGAGTGCATGAGCAGGGGAGGGTCAGAGAGAGAGAATCCCAGGTAGGCTCCATCTATACTGTCAGCATGGAGCCCAATTCAAGGCTTCAACTCACAAACCATGAGATCATGACTTGAGCCAAAATCAAGAGCTGGAGGCTTAACTGACCAAGCCATCCAGGCGCCCCTGCCCTGTGCATTTTTAAAAATAAATTACTCATGGGGCACCTGGGTGGCTTGGTTGGTTAACTGACTGCCTTTAGTTCCGGTCAGGTCATAATCTCCCAGTTTGTGAATTCGAGCCCCACATTGGGCTCTGTGCTGACAGCTCAGAGCTTGGAGCCTGCTCTGGATTCTGTGTCTCCCTTTCTCTCTGCCCTTCCCTCACTCACACTTTGTCTCTCAAAAAATAAATAAATATTTTAAAAAAATTTTAAATAAATTACTCATTTGCTATCTTAACCTATGAAGTTGCTAAGGCTTGTTGAGTTTGCCATAGTGATTGCTTCCTACTGAAAGAAAACTCAGAAATACTTTTAAGTAAACCATATATCAAACCATGTTCTCAGTGGACTCAATTCCAACACTTTGCACCATTATAATAAAGTAAATGAAGCACATGCTTAATACCATTTATTTTTCATACTACATACATGTCCACAATTGGATTCCAATGTTCCAGGTTAACTCTCTAGACAAAGAAAAGCGATCCCCCTACCTACCAGACGGTGGCACTGCACTCCTCATTGACGAGATTCTGAGGCTGATGCAGTGAAGAGATTTCTCCATTTAAGAAGTCAGGTTTTAGACCATTTTATTTGAAATAATGAGACGCATGTGATTAATTTCCTAAAGAATAATTTTACTTTTGTCTTTTTGGGGGAAAGATGTGCACACTAAGTAAAAATGAACAGCTGTTGAGAATAAAAGGAAAATGCTTCATTTAGAATCTATTAATTTCTATCATCATTGTTCAGTACAATATCCTCAGACTTAATTACTCATATAAAGAACATTATGACTAAATGTGAAATAAAGTCTTCTTTACTCCCCTCAAGATTTTTTCCCCTTCTTCTACCACAAATTGTGTCACTGACTTTTTATTTATTAACTTTTTAACATAAAAATCCCACTATGGTAACTAGCTGCATTCTAAAACCCATTTAATCAAATTGTGATATGCATGACAGTACCTACTTTAGCATTATTTTGCTCCTTTCTCCCGTTTCAGTCTCAAGCAAAGAGATATATTGTCAGTTGTGACGGCTGGCATCTCTATTTTGAGGTAGCAGGGCTCTTAAAAATTACTAGTAGCATATATAATATCAAGCTTACTTTTTTTTCCTCGGGGATAATTTAGATTGGTTCCCATGTAGCTCTAAATGTATCACTTGCTGATGACAGGAGGAAAGAAAGGAGGCTGTGAAGACTTATTGACAGCTAAAAGAGGCTCCAATTGATTATCTTCAAAGAAATACAATAGGAGGAAGCTACTTTGCTAAAAGCACAGCTTTGAACAAGCCCTCTATTAATTAATTGTCAGAGTTGAGAGTAAAAATGGCACCTAACGGGAGAAAAACTAAAGGGAAAGGATGAGACAGACAAAAGAGGCCTTTATTTAATGAGTGTATTTATTTTATACCTTTGGTTTTCACTAAGCTGTTTCATTCATATCCACTAAGTGCGTGACAATAAATGGTGATATAAGATAAAAGCAAAATAAGACACAGCACAACAAACTAAAAAGACAGATGGAGCTCATTGTTTAACAGAATTATTCAATATTTCACGGAGTGGATTTAATAAGTAAATACAGCAGTGCGTAATAACAGTGGTCATTCCTTTTTCACATTTCTTTTTCCTAATGATCTTGAAATAATATATCATTCAGTAATATGACTTGAGTTTATTTTAGTTTTGAATGTGGGGAAAAAAGTGTTGTTTAGTTGACGCATTTGGTAATTGCGAAATTAGATGCCTATAGGTGAGAACAGGGTTCATTAATTTTAGATGGCCTGGGAATAAAAAAAAGAAAAAGAACATTTTCATTTTGGAATGATTTTGTTTCTATGTCGAGGAATGGGTTTGCAGATTACTGAAATGTAGACCATACATTACAACAAATAACTTTATGTTTACTTGACAAATATAACATAGTCCATTATAACTTTTCTAAACCTGGAATAAGTTTATCTGACACAATAATCATGAAATTTTATTGCAAGCTCATTAAAAATATATTGCACATTATACTCCTACAGAAATTTAAAGGATACTATTAATGTGATAACTGCCTACTAAGATATAAGGAAATAAGATAAATGTTTCCTTTTTCTATTAAAAATAAAGTTTACTGTTTCATAATTTAAGATGGAATCAAACCATATTTACATTTATATTAATAAGATATAAATTCTGGACTCAATATTTAGAGTACCATGACATAATAACTAGTATTCATTTTATTATGTTTATGTAACTAACAGTGAAAGTTGATCTATATTGGATGCAGTTTCCTATATTGAATAACAGGTAAGAGAGAGTTCTTCAACTATGGATTTGCTTGATATGATTAAGTCCATCTTGAGAATGGTTGCATTTAAATTCTGAAATGGAATTTTATACTCATTTAAACTCTGAAATGGAGTTTTATTATCATTGTACGTAAATTAAGTCAGTCACTGAGAAGTTGGCTATGCTCTGTGAGCTGGTCTGGAGGCCATCCTTGTTCAGCTCTACCCCACTGGTCTCTCATTCTTTCTGACACTTCTCTTGTAAATAAGTGGTACCTCCCCTACTTTCTGTTTTGAGAGACTTTCACTGGCCAGGGGGATTAACCACTCCATTTTTTGTGCTCCCATTGTAGACTGTACAACTTTTTTATTCCACGATAACAATGTATTACTCTATTGTGACTTACATATTTCTTCTTGGCAGACTGTATGCATTTTAAAAGTAAGACAAATACCTTTTTTCTTTTCTTTCTCTTTCTCTTTCTTTCTTTCTTTCTTTCTTTCTTTCTTTCTTTCATTCTTTCTTCCTTCTTCCCTCCCTTCCTCCCTCTTTCTTTCTTTCTTTCTATCTTTCTTTCTTTCTTTCTTTCTTTCTTTCTTTCAGAGAGAGAAAGAGTATAAGCAGGGGAGAGGGGCAGATGGAGAAAGAAAGAATCATAAGCAGGCTCCACGCTCAAGAGCAGAGCCTGACATGGGGCTTAATCTCATGGCCTGAGATCATGACCTGAGAGCATGACCTGAGCTGAAATCAGGAGCCAGAGGCCTAACAGACTGAGCCATGCTCTCACGGTTTGTGAGATCGAGCCCCACATCAGGTTCTGTGTTGACAGCATGGAGCCTGCATGGGGTTCTCTCTCTCCCTCTCTTTCTGCCCCTCCCCTGCTTGCATGTGCGCTCTCTCTCTCTCTCTCTCTCTCTCAAAACAAATAAATAAACTTTAAAAACAATCCACCCAATGGCCCATGTAAAACAAAGGTTTTAGGGGCGCCTGGGTGGCTTGGTCGGTTAAGCGTCCGACTTCGGCTCAGGTCATGATCTCACGGTTTGTGAGTTCGAGCCCTGCGTCGGGCTCTGTGCTGACCATTCAGAGCCTGGAGCCTGTTTCAGATTCTGTGTCTCCCCCTCTCTCTGACCCTCCCCCGTTCATGCTCTGTCTCTCTCTGTCTCAAAAATAAATGTTAAAAAAATAAAAATAAAGGTTTTAGTCTTTGTATTAGGAAAAACTTACATTTTTAAAAAAGCATAGTCTTTAGCAACCTTTGTTTAATGCTCTATTAGTTGCTGACCACCTGCTTTTGGTGGGGGGGGGCATCCCAGGAACCTAGCACTACGGTCCTGTCTGTAACCACCTTGCTCCACGTTCTCTTGCTGTCTCCCAGCACACCAGTGGCTGTCAGGGATAGGAACAGTCACTTCCTATTTGGGTAGCACCATGATACACTCTCTTTAACTAAGACGTATTACTTCAGGAAGCAGCCATGCAGGCACATTATGTCTAATCTAATTATAAATATTTGCTAAGGCTATGAAAAACATGTGAAGCATTTTAATATTTATGACTCTATAGTTTTATTAAGATATTAATTCTTCAAATTAAAAAAATTCATATTCAGCAGGATATACTTTAGAATGGGTAAATTATAAGCTGAATATAATTTAAAAACCTGGCTATTTGCATAATGGTTTTTAGTATCAAGGTTTAATTGGGCTGAAAACCTTTCCACTCTAAGTTGCTCACCCTCTCCCTGTTTCCCTAACTTTGCATTCCATATTTTGCTATAGGTAACTCTAGTTTATTGAGTCTATCTAAGTACCATTACTTCTTTATGGCCATTTATTTTCAGAAACCCTATAGAGATAATTATCCTCATTTTACAACTGGAAAAACAAACCCGATGCTCAGAGAGTTTAAGCACCTTGCCTGATTTCACAACTCATCACGTGTGGTTGAGGCAGAAATCACAAATATCTCTATCTGACTCCAGAGCCGTGTTCAGTGCACTGCAGGCTCAGGCAGGTGTACAATGTGTGTGGTAGGCTTTGCCATGTAGAAACCCACTGAATCCTGATACTGCCACCATGGTCTAGGTATGCTGATTCATTATTTGCAGGTGAGGAAAAAGAAAAGTTGAAACAAGTCTCCAAAGTCCCTGAGCAAATTAAGAGAGGCCAGGATACAAAGAGAAATCCCATCATTCCAAGTTCAACGCTCATTCCACTGCTTCAAACCTGCCTGACAATGCTTTTGCACATGTCCTTACAGAAAAACAGTATTCCTCATTCAGAAATTGCAAAGTGGTCATGGCTGGATCTGTGTCCTATGAATTTAGAAATCAGTTTCAGTTGGCCATAGCCTGAAGGTACACATTATGGTATGGTAATTCAGGTATTCATTAGGGAAGAGAATAGAAAAAAATAAAACTCAAGTGTAAAAGGGATTAGCAGAGGGCATATACTAGGCTCTTTCTGACCTGCCATTAGCTTCCCTGACAGATCTCACTTTTAATGGTCTTTCTCCAACAACGTGGTCTTCAAGGACATTTCCTCAAAATCTGAAGTAGGATCATGATTGAACAGCTAAAGGGGCACAGATTCAAAGACATGTATTAGCAGAAAAAAATAAGGTTATTTTTTGATAATTATCACTGAAAATTCTAAAGCTTCAATCAGAGAAGCATTAGAGTCTAACAAAGATCTCTGGTATAGATGTGTGGAGATGGTTCGCATTAAGGATAATTTAGGAAGGCACAAATTAAAAACAAGGAAAAGGATTGAAAATGCATCTAAAAGTCAAGTCATAAGATTGCACGGCCCTACAATATAAATGAGTATTAAAATATAATTTGATATTAAGCTCTATGTATTTTCTTGTACAGTAAATATTTTTGAGCTATAATCTATATATGGACATAAAATATGTATTTTCTAAATTTAGTATTGGGCATGCACAGCTTCTAAAATTAAATAGCAAGGTGGGACCTAAACAGTATCTAGAATTGTAAATTTACCAACAAAGATTAGAACAACATAACTCAGGCACTATGAAAAGTATATTGTATATATTGGGTTTATATTCATTAGTGAATTTAATCTTTAAGATAATCATTGGAGTATATTGGCCCCCATTTATTTTTAATGTTTATTTATTTTTGATGAGAGAGAGAGAGAGAGAAAGAGGAAGCAGGGGAGAAGCAGAGAGAGAGAGAGATGAGGACACAGAATCCAAACCAGGCTCCAGGTTCTGAGCCATCAGCCCAGAGCTCCACACAGGGCTGGAACTCATGAGCTATGAGATCATGACCTGAGCTGAAGTCAGACGCTCAACTGACTGAGCCACCCAAGCGCCTCTCGGGCCCCTAATTTTTATTTTATTTTATTTATTTATTTTGAGAGTCTGAGAGAGCATGAGTCGGGGGGGGGGCAAAGAGAAGGAGAGAGAGAATCCCAAGCAGGCTCCACACCATCAGTGCAGAGCCAGATGTAGGACTCAAACGCACGAACCACGAGATCACGACCTGAGCCGAAGTGGGATGCTGAACCGACTGAGCCATGCACGCGTTCCCACCACAAATTAAAATAATAATAATAATAATAATAATAATAATAATAAAATAACATTAATTTGCTCCTGTTGCCAGACAAGTGTTCAAATGTAGTGTTGAAATCCAAATCTGTTTGAGGACAAACCCACTGCCTTTAATAACCACACTGTATTCCTACTTAATATGTTCATTCTGCCACTGTATACATGTGTCAATGGTCACGGTGAAGAAAGGAAGGATATAAGAATAAACAACTAATTTAAAACCAGACATGAGGTGAGATGACAGGACATAAACAGAAAACACTGTAACTCTAGAAAATAGGTTTCAATGAGCAACTTAGAGTAACAAACTACCCAATTGTACTTCATTTAGAATAGAGTATTATAATATTTAATAAAATAATTATTTTATAAAAAATTAATTTATGTTCTGAAGATTTTTTATTAAAGTGTAATTGATAAATAAAATTATATTAGTTTCAGGTGCACAACACTGATTCAGTATTTGTATGTATTGCTAAATAATCACCCCACTGGGGCGCCTGGGTGGCTCAGTCAGTTAAGCATCGACTTCGGCTCAGGTCATGATCTCACCACTCATGGGTTCGAGCCCCACGTTGGGCTCTGTCCTGACAGCTCAGAGGCTGTAGCCTGCTTCAGATTCTGTGTCTCCCCCTCTCTCTGCCCCTCCCATGCTCAGGCTCTGTCTCTGTGTGTGTCTCTCTCAGAAATAAATAAAACATTAACAAAACTTTAAAATAAATAAACAAATAAATAATCACCCCGTTAAGTCTTCAAAATCAACAAAATTTACCTTTTCCTTATGATGAGAATTTTAAGATTTACTCTTAGCAACTTCCAAATGTGCAATACACCATTATTGACTATAGTCACAGTGCTGTACATTACATCTCTATCATTTATTTTATATCTGGAAGTGTGTACCTCTTGATCCCTTTCTCCCATTTGACAACCTCCCAACTCCCTCTCTTCTGCCAACCACCAACTTGTTCTCTGTATCTATGAGTTACGTTTTGTTTGTTTGTTTTGATTTTGAGATTTCATGTACAAGTGACATCACATGGTCTCTGTCTTTCTCTGTCTGACTTATTTCACTTAGCATAATCCTCTAGGTCCATCCACATCATTGCAAATGGTGAGTTTTCATTCTTTTTTGTGGGTGGATGGCATTACACTGAACAAATATACCACAGTTTATCCATTTATCCATTGATGTACACTTGTTTGCATATGTTGGCTAATTGTAAATAATGCCGCAATGAACATAGGGGTGCATATATCTTTTTGATTGAGTGTTTTCATTTTCTTTGAATAAATACCCAGAAGGGGAATTCCTGGATCATATGGTATTTCTATTCTTAATTTTTTAAATTTAAAGCCTCTGAACTGTTTACCATAGCATTGCACCAAATTACATTCCCACCAACAGAGTACAAGTGTTCTCTTTCCTCCACATCCTTGCTAACACTTGTTGCTTCTTCTTGATAATAGTCATTGTGACAGGGGTAAGGTGCTATATCCTTGTGGTTTTGATTTGCTTTTTCCTGATTATTAGTGATGTTGAGCATCTTTAATGTGCCTCTTGGTCATCTGTACATCTTCTATGGATAAATGTCAGCACATAGTTTCAGGCTCATTGGAAGCTAGATCCTTAGGCAGTAGAGTTTAAGGTAAGCAAATACATATAGTCCTGTGGGACAATTGTAAATCCTGCTGGCTTTCAGACTAGGTGACCTGGAGGTGTCCTCTTGGTGACGGTTGCAAATATTGGGACTTCAGATGAATAGATGAGCTCTTTTGTGCATGTGCTGGTAAGCTATTATGTGGCCAAGGGAGAGCAAAAAGATGACATTGTCTGGCCTATGTTCCTTGAGAACCCTTTTGTAGCCCCTGGATGTGTGATAAGCATATGGCCTTCCCCTAGGAAGACTGGGGATATGTTTCAGTCTCATGTCTGTGTGGTACCCTGGGGGTGATAGCCTGCCAAGAACTGTCACTCTGTTTGTTCCAGATCTGTGGGGCCCTGAAACACTATCCCCCTGGCCACTAGAGCAAGATGCTCAGGGGCATTCCCTGTGTGGGCTACATGCATGGCTTTGGTGGGGCTCTAGGAGCCATACTCTGGTGGACCTTCAGTTATCAGCTTTGGTGGGAGTGTGGGAGCAGGGGTGAGGTGCTCAGGCTTTAGCAGGATTGTGGGAGTAGTAGGTGGTAGAGTATGCCCCATGGTGCTGGCAGGTCAGAGGGGAGTGCATAAATGGCGCCCATCAGTGCCTCAGGCCCTGGAGTGGGTTCTAACAGGCTTCTGCACCTCTGGCAGATGCTTTAAGATTAGCAAATGAATCTCCTTTTCATGTGCTCTAGGTGCTTTGTAAACTGCTCCTGTTTGGCTGTGTCCTGGGGCAAGTGAGTCTGTGCACCAGCCCCTTAAGAGCTGAATTTTCATTCCCTATTGTCCTCTGGTTCTCCTAGATATATCCTCCCTGGTTTTCAGAGCCATATATTTGGGGGGGTTCATCTCTCCTATGCACATTCCAAGGGTTGGGGTGCCTGGTGTGGAGCATAAACCCTTCACTCCTCAGGGAGAAGCTCTGTATTTGTGAGATCCCTCCCAATCATGGGTCACCACACCAGGGGTTGGGTTTTTGGTGAGACCATGTCTCTGCTGCTCCTACAACTCTCAGTGTGGTTCTTTTATTCTGTATTGTGGAGAAGATGTTCAGCTAGTTTTTCAGAGAGAATTGTTGCATACATAGATATAATTTTGTTGTGTTGGTGGGAGGAGGTGAGTTCAGAATCTTCCATATTGAACATCTCCAATAAAAATAATTTGTATTTGCCTTTGGAAAGTTTTCCTGGCCATTAAGTTTAGCTCAGGATTTCATTGATTCATTGATTCATTCACTCAACATAGGTTTATTACATACTCATGGTGTGCCTAGATTCAGAGGCGAGTCAGTGTGATTAAACAATCACATTTAAGGAGAGTATGAACATTTGATGAGCAGGACAGAGTCTGTGCACAGACCCTTTGGCAGGAACTTGCTAAGCCTTCCAGAGACTAAGAGAGCCAGTAGGGCAAGAGCCAAAGGAGCTAGGAAAGCATAATGAAGAACTAATTACGGAAGAATTAATTTTGCTTTTCATTAATAATATCTTCAAAATTTATTCCTCTCTGTATAAAATTTATTGGAAAAAAAGATGTATTCCATCTCATAAAAGTAATAATACATAATATACCATCAATAAAGTATTAAATATCTATTATTAAATAGTTTGTCTAAAATTTTTGAAATATTACCATCACTTTTACAACCACTTATGCTGATAGCTCCTGATATTTTTACAAGATTTAATTAGAGAGGTAATGTTTTATTTGAAAGGCATATACTTACTTTTACATAGCAATAAGAATGGAAATGAAGATTTCTATGCACAAAGCACTTAACATACAGATATATATGCTTAATATGTATTTTAAAATTTAATATAAATGATTTTTAAGAGGGAGAAGTAGAGGCTTGATTAGTTTTTTATTGTTCTATATTTAATCAGTCCTAAAATATAATTACAATCCTAAAAGAAAATTAGTCTCCAACTGAAAACTTTATTGAAAACTAAGTGGCCTCACTAAAGATTTTAGTCATGAAGTCTTGGAGAAATTTCACTTTTATTTATAAAACTTTTGCCTTGGCCCTTCTGTTCGTGATCCAAAGGCAACATTTCTCTAGCTGCTAAGCTATTCTGTTTTCTGCTTTCTAACATGCCAACATCAAAGCTGTAACTCTGCCCTTTCCTCTCCTCATCCACGTCAGACCCAGGGTAACTGGGAGAACTTTCAACATCAACAGCAGCTCCTCTTACTGATAAACAAAGCACAAAAACAGAGGCATGCGGTTGCCAGACATAGAAAGCAGTGGGTGAAAGCGGCATATTCCCTTTTCTATCCTCAGATAGTAGAAAGACTGCTATCGTGCGTGGCATGATCCTAAGTTAAAATAATGTTTATTTGGGTGGGCCTGCTATACAGGAAACGTTAAGATACTGAAAACTGCCATGGAAACAATATGAACTGTACAACTAAAGGTGAGTGAGCTCAGAAGAGGGGGGAGGTGAGTGGTACTGAAGACAGGGGTAAGGAGACAGCTCTGATACAGTCTCTGCTCACACAAAGACTTCATGGAACACCTCCACTCACAGACTCCCAATATGCTTTATCAGCATCTTTTGCACTCACAATTCTCTTTGCTGAGGTTCCAAGGATATAAAACAATAATAAAATATCCACCCCTCAAAGCCTGCCATTTTCTTATAGACTTCATACTTGTTAAGTTGAAATTTGGAAGTACCAAGAATACATTTGAAATATAATAGTATTCAGAAAAGGAAATGTCACATGCATAATATGACATATGTATGTATGCATCGTGTCCTTAGTAGGACGATATGTGGTGCGACCACTGGCTGTGACACTGCCTGTCCTCATCAGCCTGGGTAAGCCCTGCTTTTTGATATGTTATACTTGGACACCGTGCGTCATTTTTCACAACAGGTATGTTTCATTTCAGCAATATGTACTGCTTTTTCAGATTTATAGTAAATTTTATTGTCAGCATTAGTCATTTAACATCCTGTGTAAAATCATAACCTGCTGTAATACTTTTGTATGTTTTTGATTCTGTAATTCCACTTTATTCTTAATTCCTGTGGGGCATATGTGCACCCCACCCCCAATATCTTTGGGGACATGCAGAATAAGTTGCGTTTGCTGCCTGCTTTTAATTTCATAGTAAAAGTTTTTTTCTCAGAAAATATATATGTATATATGTATATATAAAAGTATATAAATAATATATACTTATACACACATGTATATGTGTATATATACACATGTGTATATATACACATATACATGTATGTAGAACATGATATATAGGACATATATATGATGACATATTGCATACTAAGGCACTACATTATAGCCGCATGGCTACATGGGCCTCCTTTTGATCTTCAACGTGACAAACAGATTCTTGCCTCAAAATCCTTGCACTTGCTAGTTTCCTCTTCCTGCGATTCTGGTGCTGGCTTTTCTGACTTAAGGCTCCTTCTTATTTCTTTGGTCTATGGTCAAATATCATCTTCTCTAAGAAATCATTTCTGATTTCTCTAAAGCGGTCAACCATCCCCTCAGTATCATAGCACTCTATTATGTATTTATGTATTGTGTGTCTCTCTTTACTTACATGCTATCTCCATGATAGCCGGAAACTTACTCGTGCTGTATTCCACTATATTTCGGGCACCTAAAACTGATTCTGTTACTAGCTGTCTCTGATTAAAAATGTTTCCCATTGACAGGTTTGTTTATGGGTCATTGATATGCTCCTTATTAATTAGTAACACTTCTTTATTGATAGATAATGATTTCCCCAGAGGATTCTGAGGTCCAAATTTATAACCTACAGTTGAAAATTTTGTATGATATAATTAGCTCAGATGTTATTCTTGCTTCCATCATGAGTGAAATGCAGATATGGATGGTTGAGTAAATGAGTAAATAAATTAATAAAATAATGAGTAAAGTCAGGCCTTAGGAAGATCACTGCACCTTTCAACAATGATGTCTAGAAAGAAAACCAGCACCTTTATAGCCCTTGATGCCAATGACAAAGATGACTAAGTGGCCTGATAAATTTTAATTTCTGATTCAGGCTGGCTATTGGTATTATCTTCACTAGCAAATCACTTTTAAAGAAAGGATACACATAAGTTATTTCTGAAACATTGGAGTCACATCTCTATCTTAGAAATAGAGAAATGACCATGTACTCAAAATGAGATGGAAAACAGTGAGTCCAAACCAAGTCCTATTGCATTAATTCCATACTAAAATTGAGACATCTTGGAGGTACCTGACTTACAGATGATGAGTAATTTTGGTAGGCAATACACACTTTTTATTTCATCTAGAAAAGTTTTTAACATCTAAAGGGAAGTCAACAAATACTGTCTGGCTCTTTTCCATGGTAACTGTCATGTCAAAGTTACATCAAAGGAAATTAAAGAGAGCTCAATACTGCCAGATAGCTGTAAAGCTAGGAAGTAAGATTCTTTTAGAATTAGACTCTCTGTTAAAAATAAATAAATAAGTACATGACCATTACTTAGTCAAGTAGCGGGAAATATTTCGTTGTTCTTTTCACTGCAGAGGTCTGTGTATTCCAGTCTCCAAAATCAGCAGCCTCTAGCCTATGGTCCACTTACCATAAAAGTTATATGAAATATCTGAGAACTTAATTCATTAGTTCCAATATCACCTTTCCCTTAGTGTGAAAGCAGAAGTAACATTACTAAATTAATCAATAGAATTCTCAATTTCCAAATATAAATGTCCCTGGTGTCAGAAAATGGTCAATTCTCTATATTGGAAATAAAAACTTAATAGTGAAAACAAATATTTTCTTTCATAAAAATTTAAAGTTGGCTTCATATGGTTTGAAATACAATATTGTCTATTTTCAATTAGGGGACTATAATTTCCAAAGAGAACACTGATCATTATTATTTTTATAATTTGTGTTTGGATATTCTGTAAGTCAAATTAAAGGCTCAAGATTTTCAACACTACTAAGGAAATATTAGTGTTGGATCTGCCTTGGGAGTCTTCATACAGTCAAGAGATTTGTCCATTTGTACTAAAGGGACAGATTTCATCAGTCATAGAACCACTGAAGTTTTATTTTAAAATTCAGGCAGAAGTGTTGATACTGACTACATCAGTTCAAACACAATTTTTTTATTTTAAAAAAGCTATGATATTCCCTTTAGACTAGTGTATATAGCTTTGTGTCTCAGGAATCCTTTAAGAAAAATAGGCATAGGTAAAAGCCTGCAATATATAGGCAGGCTTTTACCTATGACTATATATAGATATATTATATATATTATGCCTATATATATATATATATGCATATATATATATAAAATACACATATATTAAAGTTCAGAGCATGCTGAGAATTACTTAGATCTGTCAGTATGTCAAACTGAAAAACTCCTGCTGATGTCTAATTCTTTGTTCAATATATTCTCATTGAGTGTATGAAGCACAGTCATTGTAATTATAATTATGGACAAACCTTATTTTGATTATATAATAATGTATCCAAGAAGGAATGAAAGGCTGCATTTTTCAATATGTTGAGAGATGAGTATGTTACTTTGAATCCCTTTTATTTTATTTTATTTTATTTTATTTTTTTTGCATTTAACTTTTCCCAAGTTCCAAGTAATATTTTGTTCACACATTTCTTCTTAAAACATGAGATCAAAAGAAAACTAAAGAAAAAAGAAACAACTCAGTGAAAACTTTATTCATTTCTATAAACCTTAAAATATTATGTTTTTCCTTTCTGTGATTAAGCGACACTTGCTATCACAGAAAATAATTATAATTATATTATCCTTAATCATAAACATGTGCTAAGTGCATATTAGCCAGAGCTAATGCAGTTTTGGTTGTAAATGTAAGAAATACAATGCAAACATACTTAAGCAAAATGGAGGATTATTTGGCTCATGTAAACTGTAGAAGACTCTCAATAAGAGGAATTGGAGAATTATAACCATTGGGATTCTCTTTGTACCTCTCATTTTTTGCTGTGTGCCAGGCAAATTATCTCAGACCGTGTTTCTTCAGGGCTAAAATGATGATTTCTGACATCATCAATGCTTGTATCTTCATTGCTTTCCAAACAGAAAAAATATGTGTGTGTGTGTGTGTGTGTGTGTGTGTGTATACATATATATATATATATATATATATATATATATATATATATATATATAGTCCTTTTCAGCTTCATTTTGAAAAATCCCGAGGGAAAGTATCTAACTGGCCTATATTGGGTCACATGCCTACAACCAGACTAATCATTATGGGTTGAGGAATGTGTTCCTATGTTTGGCCCAATCTTGCTCAGGTGGTATCTTTAAACCAAAATCTATAACTATGGAGCTGAGGATTGTGTAAGAATTTTCTGGTTCCCATTCTGACCTCATGGTTAGAGAAGAAAATAATGCCAAGATGAAGAATACCTTTTCCAGAAGAAATGAGAGGAGTACAGGGAGGGCAACACACAGCGACAGGGTTCAGCATTCTCTCATTTCCATTCTTGCACCTTCCTTATCATCTAGCATGTACTGAACATCATCTGTGGACTCCGGTGAAATCTAATGCTAATGAATTGGCATACTTTGGGTTATTCATGATCTTTGTTCTTCAGAATTTTGAGTTGCCATTATTTATGCCTTTTACTGTTAATGAGAGGAAGACATTATATAATAAAGTGTAACAGTTAATAATTTCAAAGGATGAATCAGATGGCTGAGAGTGGTATTTCATCAGTTCTAAGTCACATTTCTGAAACCTGGTTAAATCTTATAATTTATAGAAGTCTTAAGTTGCTGCTGGCCAGGTGGCATCCATGGCACATGGCACTTCAGTTAAATGATCTACTTGGTTGATACTGCATGTATTGAGTTCAATGGTCACATAAGACATCTTCAAAAAAATTAGACAATGACTCAGAATTGAAACAAAAATATATTGTCCTTGAGGAAAGTCACAAACAGCAGTGAGCCATGCATTTGGTATTTTTGAAACAAATATTCAGAAGTAGAAGCATGAACTCAATTCAGTTTCCTATTTTTTTTTTTTTACAGCAAAAAACAAATACCTTAGGGGACCTAAGAAAGGAACATTCCCACAAGTAGATGAAGCTATGCTTTGCTTTATTACTGATTCAGGTGCAATGCAACTGAAGTTAGTAGAGATTGCTAGATGCCTTGAAAGAAATGAAAGAAATTTAAGAACAAGAGTCTTGAATGACAAAATTATGTAGAATTGTCATTGTGGTATATCATAATAGATTTTACTTAGTGAGAATTTTCCTTTCTTTATACTATATGAAATAGTGTATCTTATAATTGATGATTCTTTGATCTCAATAAAATACTATAATAAAAGAAATTGATTTTACTTCATGGAAGTCATTTTGGCAACATTATGGAGTTAGAGGATTATTATATTAGTAATCAGATTTCTGAAATAATGGACAAATTCACAGTCCTGTTGGGAGATATTCCTATAACTTGTTCAATGACACACATACACACAAAACAGATAAAAGGCAGTAAGGATGTAGAAGACATTAACAACATAATTTACAGATCTGCTCTGATTAATATAGTAAACACTGTATTCAATAATAGAACATTGAAAAAAAAAAATAGAACATTGAGCTCAACAATACCAGAAACCATGTTCTTTTCACATAGGATGTTTACCAAATTGATAATATGCTGGGCCATAAAAAAAAAAATCACTCACAGTATAGTCCCACAATACTGGCAACCATCCAAAAATCTAGGAAGAATTTTCAGGCCAAATTATGAGTAGGAAGATAATATCACATCTCATTGAAACAATAGAACAGTCATTAAAACCGTTTGGGTGAAGTTCGAGTGTTTTCCCTGCTCCATAATATTAGGTGAAAGATTTAAACACAATGAACTTCAATCTTTTGTGTAAAATGGTTGTAATCAATTGTTGTCTATTGACTGTGTGAGAAAATAAGGAATTGGAACTAACATCTGATGAGCACCTAATAACTACTGGTAAGAAGCTTGATCCTGAATCCCTGAGTGTTTAATAACAGTTAATACTCCTAAAAACCTTTTGAAATAGTAGGTATAAAAATAAAGTATGCTTGAGAATTCTGCATTAACTGTAAAAATTAATGTCTCATTATTTATCTCATGTGAACAAAAATATGTGTGCATTTTTATCTGCCATATGTTAGATTTTTAACATGTTATCAACATCACAGTAATGAGAATATATATTTTTTTATTTATGTAACATAAAGATTCAAAGTTTCAGTATGCATCTTGGTAATTATTAAGCTTTATTTCTTTTTTTCATAGCTGATTCTGATTTCCTACTGAATAAGTCAAATATTTAGGGTTCCTCAATAGGCATTTTAAACATTGTTTTAGGAAATGTTTGCCAATTCTTCACAGATATTTGGGGCTCAGTTCCCTTCTTTTCCTTCTTAGCATTGCTAAAAAGGGTTGGTTCTTCCTTACAACTAAAATCTGATGGAAAAAGTTATCACTAGACTTCCTTTTCTCCACAGCTATCTGTTATTTTCAGGCAAAATAATTTCCTTATTTCAGGCAAAATAATTTCCAAATTAATTATTAGAAATTTCCCCAATTTCTAATAATAGCCATAATAATCACTGACAACCTTGTTCATAATCTCTTAAAAATATATTGACCATGACATAAAAAGTTAATGTGGTATTTATAAAAAGTAAGATCTGTTAGAATAATATATAAGATAGAAAAGAGAATGTTCTCATTGCATAGTAGGTCCTTAGTCTCAAAAATAAGGCAAATAGATGGGAGCAGCATATGAGTCACCTTAAAACAAGCCTGAATTGTTCCTCCTGATATAGCAACTGTGGTTTTTCTAAAGGTAGATGTTGCGTTAGCATGGCTTGGAGAAGAGGCCAATGAAGTAAAGAAATCAGACAGACCTCACATAAATCAAAACTTTCTATTAGATTTTGATGCATTTTATCTTGTATTATAGACTCTTGGTTTTTGTTTTATTTTGTTTTTTAAAAAAAATGTTTATTTGTTTATTTTGAGAGAGAGAGAGAAAGAGAAAGTGTGCACGTGAGCGGGGGTAGGCCCAGAGAGAGAGGAAGAGAGAGAACACCAAGAAGACTTCTCACTATCAGTACAGAGCCCAACACAGTGCTCATTCTCATAAAGCATGAGATCAGGACCTCAGTCAAAATCAAGAGACAGGCACTTAACTGACTGAGCCACCCAGGCACCCTGACTTTTGTATTTTAAAGGTCTTCCAGGGACACCTGGCTCTGTTGGTTAAGTGCCCATTTCTTGATTTCAACTCAGGTCATGATCTTACGGTTCATTGGTTCATGCCCCAGTAAATACCACGGAGCCTGCTTGGGATTCTCTCCTCTCTCTGACTCTCTGCCCGTCCCCCCTTTGTCTCAAAATAAAAAAAAAAAACATTAAAAAATAAATTCACTCCAAGACATTGGCTCCATTGTCTCCCCAGTAACTGAGTTTTAAATGACCACTCCTTAAATTTAGAGCTATTTTATTTTCTATTGATTATCCCAGAGCAGTGTTTAGGGCCTTGGAGAAGCAGGCCCTCAGATATGGACTAAATAGATGAATGAAATAACCGATAGTGGAAAGCAGCTGACTCGGTATATGCAAAGTAGGAGGGCACTGGAAGGAAAAGAAATCCACTGAACACTGATAATTGAATCTTAGTCATGAGAACTCCTTGTTACATTAAAGTAACAACAAGTAACTCCTTGTTACATTAAAAGGGTTATTTAGCTGCCAGTTTTCCTATCCAGAATCCATCCATTCTGCTTCTCCTTCTTCCTGCCATCTTCCCTCTTGTATCCCGTGAAGGTCCGGGGAAGATGATCCTGCCCTCAGCAATAGGAATGGCCTCTGAAATCCAAGCCGGCCTTGGTCCTCCCATCCCTCTTACCACTGATTGATTCAGGGATCCAGGCCTCAGCTAGGTGGCTTCTGGCCTTTCCTCAAAGATGCATAGCAGTTCAGGCAAAGGTTCTCCAAGTGTGGTTCGGCAGCATTAGCATCCCCCGGGGACCTGTCAGAAATGCAAATTATTAGGCTCCAACTGAGACCTACTGGATCATAAACTAGAGGAGGGGACCCCAGCAATCTATGTTTTAACAAACTCTCCAGGTGAGTCTGATACATGCTCAAGTTTGGGAACAAATGAGATGAGCTCATGAATTTGGTAGGTTCAATCTGATCCAGGGAAACGGCTTTTATCCCATGGACACAAGAGAGGTTTTCTCTACCTCCCTTTGATTTAAATAGGAAACTAAATTCCCCCAGCTGTTGCTGGCAGACTTTTGACAGCATGAGAAAATTCAGTTTGTTGACAAAAGAGTGAAGAGGAAGCAGAATAAAACACTTAAAGACAGCGCTTCAACTTGGATAGTGCAGGACTTCCAGTCTGGTAAGCACACCACATTTCCTTAGTATTTAAACCACTTTAACTCAGGGTTTCTGTTACTGCAACAGAGAACATCCTAATAGATACAAAAGATCCAGAACATGTACCATATCAATTTATTAGTTTTTTCAACAGATGAATATAGATAACTACTATGTGCTAACCACACATCTAGGTACTGGAGATATAAAAGCAAATGGTGAGCCCAATGCAGTGCTCATTCTCACAAACCCTGAGATCATATCTCACGTGTATATATAACAACCTTTCCATCCTCCTGAATGGAAACACAAATCAGTTTTTTTTTTAAAGCCAAAACACAAATCCTGGAGTACCTGGGTGGCTCAGTCAGTTAAGGGTCAGACTCTTGATTTTGGCTCAGGTCACCATCTCACGGTTCATGGGATCAAGCCCTGTGTCATGCTCTGTGCTGACTGTGCAGAGTCTACTTGGGATTCTCTGTCTCCCTCTCTCTCAGCGCCTCCTATAAATAAACAAACAAACAAACAAACTTTTTTAAAAAAGACAAATCTCACGGAACTTATGTTGTAGGTGGGGGAAAGAGTCAAGAAATCGGAAACAAAGTTTGGCATGTTTAGCAGGTGGCAAGTGCTACAGGCTGCTCAATCCAGAAGTGGGAACAGTTGTGCAGTAGGTACCCTTGGCCTTACCTGTAGCTATGCCAGCCAAAGCACACAGGGATGAAGCAACTTGCCCAGGATTGCAGAGGTGATAAATGGTAGGACCATGATCTTGACTGAGGGCTGCTAGCCCTCAAGTCTGAGCATTTTCCATCATGCTATATTATTCCCTGCAGACATACGTTAAATGTTCAAAAAACAATCTCTTATTACTAGTAAAAATGAGCTAATATAGCAAGATCCATGAGTAGTTTCATTGAGTTTCTGTGGGACCCTTTCATTCCTTAAAACAGTTCTTTTAAGTGCACAATATCTTAAAGATGGAGAATTTTACATCTTGCGACTGAAATGCCTGCCACATAGATCTACTGTTTCTGGGTGGGGGGGGGGGGAGTCAAACCCAATGCAGTGATGCAATTTCCTTTGCTTATACTAGAGCTTATATTCAGTTTGTTTGGACCAGTTGTTAAAACATTGGAATACTTCAGATCAATAAGTCGCTGCTGTCTTAAGTTCCATTGATGTCCTCAGGGTGTGCCAACAGCCCTACTACCTCCCTTAGGACCTTATTCTTGGCCTGGACTTAAAGACTGCATGGCTTAGCAGGGGACTTCAGTACTCTGTTTCCAGGACCCATCCTAATTGGGTATTACCTTCACAGGCCTAGTTGTTAAACATTTCGTATATCAGCCCTGTACTATATCACTCCTGGGCTCCACCACCCAAATCACTTGGCAATGTATCCAACAAATCAGTGATGGATGGGAGGGTAGTGAAAGAGGTTTCTTTCAGCTATAGTCAAGCCACCACCAAGGGGAATAATCTTGACAAGAATCCAATTGATACAAACCACAATCCTGCTCTCCTCTGCACCAGCCCAAAGGAGAGGGAGAGATTTCTCTCTGAACTCAGAGCTCAGGTTTCTCAGACAAATGATCACATAGTTATGTTGATGATTGCCTTGAATAATAAATGTGTCCCTTAGTTAACAGATGTTCACAGCAGTTGCTAAATATAAATTGTACTTTTTCAATGTGTTTTCCTTTGTATCAAACATATATATGACAACCTTCCCATCCTCCTGGAGCACACAAATCAGTTTTTTAATGGAAAACTTGGGAAGACAGATTTTATTTCATATAATAATTTTCAGTGAATAGAAGGACAGCCCCGGCAATAGGGGGAAAGAAAGAATGCCTCAGAACGGAAGATTTTTATGTTTGCTATCTATGGAACACTTACCTCTGAGAATCTGTCAGGAAATGGGGTCTTATCTTGTCGATAATGATTGTTATCATTATCTGGTGAATAATTCCTTTTGAGGCATTAAAACTTCTGTTGTTGCCCCTGAAATAACTCTATAATCTGGCAGAGCCATTATGTAAACTAACATTTAAAGAGCAGGTGGTGTTATAACTCCTTCCATCAAAAAGTTAATAATCTGTGGCATTCCAAAATCACAACAGAAATGTTCATCGGTTTTTCCAATAATGATAATAAAGAGCTCCTTTACAGTCTTCAGAGTAAAGAAACCAAACTCCCTAACAGCTCAGGTCAGGTGAATTCAGGCTGTTAGTCTTCTTCTACAGTCCTGCTTCCATTAGATAAATCTAAATTGTATCTCAGAAGTTAAAACCAGAAGATTCAAGTGTTTTACAAAGGAAACTGCTGTGAAAACTGTCATGGAGACAGCTTTCTATCCCTCCATTGTGGTGGGAACTTTCCACGACAGATATAAGAAATGTTGCTTCCATCATACAGAACATTTTATTGATATGTCTACTTGTAATCTGCTGTTTATTCTCTTTATAAAAGCCTCCAATGGGTTCTGTATTGCTACAATCACAAATTTAAAAAAAAAAATTACACATGATTAGAGTGTAACTACTCATTGGTTTCAGTAGTTCTGAGAGATACTGAAACTTCTCAGATGCTTTCTATCATGTGGAAATCAAGGGCTGTTCAAGCATTAATTCTTTTTATACTGCCTTGTTTTCTGTTTTTAGGGCTTATTCAACATATCTCATTTATTCATTTTTGGTGGTTTGTTGCAAATTACTTCAAAGTCAAAAATGTACATGGGACTCATCCGTATCTTGCATAGCACTATAGAAAACCAGTAGCACTTTTGTTTTTAAACATCATTTGCCCATCTTATAAACACCACTGAAGTATCCATTTAAGAGGCTTATTCTGTTAAAAGCCAATTTCACCCTTCTGAGCACTAGACTCTCAGCCCCTAGAACTTGCCTTGATTAAGGTTGGTGGTGGGCTATTAAGTCTCTTAAGCCTTCAGCTGCTTCAGTCCTCGATGTTGTGTATCGTTCTGATAATAATGCCGCTTAGAATTCAGGCAACACAGTGGTTCTGCTGGAGGCTGAGCCTGGAAGGCTCTTATTCCTCTGCCGTGTTTCTTTTCTAACCAGGCTTGTGTAAGCAGAATAATGGCTATCCACAGATGTCTTACATCTTAATCACTGGAACCCATGAACGTTCTAGGACACACAGCAAAGAGGCTTTAAGGTTGCTGGTGTAATTAATGTTATTAATTAGCTGACCTGGAGATGGGGACCATAGCCTGGACTGTCCAGGTGGGCCCAGTGGAATCACAAGGGTCTTTATAAAGTGAGAGAGAGTGGAAGAGAGACATGACAGGAGTTAGTGATATGGTAAGGGCTGGATCTGCTGTTACTGGCTTTCAAGATGGAGGAACCAAAGAATGCTAGGAACCTCTAGAAGCTGGAAAAGGCAAAGAAATGGATTCTCTTCTAGAGCTTCCAGAAGGAACAGAGTCCTGTCTCCATTTTGATCTCCCTAGACCACAAGTGAGACCATTTCAGACTTCTGACCTCTAGAACTAGACGGTAAGAAGTACGTATTGTTTCATGTTGTTTTTTAAACCATAGAAGGGGGTTTGCTCAACTAATATCGTCTTAGCAGAAATGGTTATATTCATGTGAAAAACAATTTGGGGAGTCTACAAAGTTAATATATTAAAAAGGAAAACAACTTCTTGTGAAGGAGCGTTGTGATTTAAGCGTGTCAAACCGGTCTTTTCCTATCAAGGGTTAGAACTTTTTTCCCATCTTTTTACAGCTTGAACAAGTTTATTTCCATTAAAAGTCCTACAACGTTTTTTTAAATTAATTTGAGAGAATGTAATTGCTAGAACGACTCAATGGAATAATTAAGGCAATTTTAATACATCAACATTTGCTATTTGGCAAAGGAATCAGGGAGAAAGGAAAATAATTCATGTGGTTGCTCTGTCATGAATTTGGGGTTTTTTTGCTATCTGAAATTCGAGAAAGGATTGTGAACTGGTGACTGTAGAATTTCTGTGTCTGTCAGTGGAGTGGCACGCTTGTGCTCACCAAACACAAAGGTCGTGGTTGTTTCTGGAAGAAGCACCTAGAGGCATTGAGCTCTTTGAGCTGTTTGGAAGCCTACCTCAAGGAGGCCTCTGCCCTTTGCTGTTTTGTGGCCCTTCTGGGGCCCTAGAGCATTGCCCAGGAATCATTATGGTGTCCTAGTTTGCGTTAAGTTGTGTAAGGGAAGGAGGGCTGCACTACCCATGAGGTCTCATGCATGATAGTGGTATTTTTCTTTTCTCATGGTGGACCCTGAGGGTAGCAATGGACTCAGTTTAAGGGAACTTCGGTCACCCCTCCTCAGTCCAGGCTTTGGTGTGAGGACTTCCAGGACCCGGTGTGGGCAGAGTGCCTGGGTCTGGAGTGCCAGCACTTTGAGCCTCAGGGAGGAACAGCATTCAAGCCATCTAATCCTAGGCTCAAACCTCCTGAGGTTGTGGCTTCGAGTAATCTCCGAGGGGAACATCATTATTGAGAGGCAGCCCAGATCAATGTCCTGTGGCCTAGTTTCTTACAATTACTATCTCCTCTAACCGTTTGAAATTGGTTTCTCTTCCTCCCAGAGTCTAGCATTTCTAACGTGTTAAATTGCCAAGCAAGTATTAATGCGGTAATGATAGTGAAAAGCATACTAACGATAGCTAATACATACAGAGCAGCTATTTTACGCCAGGCCTTGGGTACAGTTATTATTACTCTCTCACAAGCAAGGAGGCTGTAGCTCAGGTTGTCTGTCTCGCCCACAGTCCCACAGCTTGTGTGTGGGGGTGCGGGGGGTGGATCCAGTCACACAGTCTGGGGTTTTCACCACAACACATAGTACCTTTCCTAAAGTGACAATGGTTTATTGCCTCAGGTAATTGAGATCACCTTAAGTCTCCTCAGCCTAACTAAATTTCAGATCGATCTCTTCCTGCCTATACTTCCCTGACCCGTTTTTCTTAGAGCTTTTATTTGAAAAAACTTGCTATTGTAAATTTCCTCTGCCCCTGCGCGATGGAAAAGTTCTCCAGCCCCTTGACAGTTTGACAACACAGGACTGGCTTTTTCAAGGACTAGGAACCATACCTTTTGAAAGGTAATGATCAAGAAAGAGAAGACCCCTGTCGCCCAGTTTCTGTGGGAGAGGAGGAACCAGATTTAAGGTAAGTGCCAATTAGCAAACACCCGTGGTCTGTGCACATTGATTACCCTCACTCTTTGTGACTCCATCGCCGGTTCTCCTCATTCACCTCAGTGCTTGAAAACTCTATGGCCTCGTGTTACAGTGGAGTTGAGTTCAATATCTGTTCCCTTTTGTAAGTCTCAATCCTTCTTGTGATAGTCCTGAATGATGTCTTCCTTGCCTGTTTAACTCTGTCAGGTGCAATTTTCCTTTGACACAGGTTATTCTAATTTTTCCCTCTGTCAGCCATGAAAAGTGTTCAAATTTCACCTCCTGGGTTGTGCCATTTAGAGTCAAAAGAAAGCGTGCTTCTAGTGGTTTGATTGCAATTTTTGATGAATCATTTCCCTTGAGGTAGGTTATGGACTAGCTTGCATATGGCATCCTTCATTCAGCATGCCAGAAAACTCCATTATCCTTCTCCTAATCACATAGGTGAAATATAGTAATACAAGACCTAAAACACAGTGTTTTATCCCTCCACAATTGCATGACATTGGTGATATTATTACCCTGTTCTTAGCAAACAAACTCCAGTGTCTGGAGCTTAAGAATCCTAAGTTGGAGGGGCACCTGGGTGGCTCAGTTGGTTAAGCTTCCTACTCTTGATTTTTGTCTCAGGTCATGATCTCAGGGGTGTAGAATCAATCCCTGTGTCTGGCTTTGCACGGACAGTGGGGAGACTGCTTGGGATTCTCTCTGCCTCTCCCTACCTCCACCACTTTGTGTGCACTCTCTGTCTTTCAAAGTAAACATTAAAATAAAAAAGTCCCAAGTTGGAAGGCTATGTATGCAGAAGTGAAACGAGTACTGGATTTGTCTGTAAGAAAATTGCAGAGGACCTCAGATGCAACCCATTCTTGAGATTGGGGTGCCTTTTGCTAATTTGTTTCTCCACTTCCTTCTGGGTTTGGGTCAGACCGTGAATATGGTCAAGTGATGATAGTTTACATTGCGTTTCCAGAAGTCTCAATACATTAAACTTTAGGTTTTGTCCTTTGACTCGCTGATGAGATCTTTAAGGTGGAGATCCACAAACGTGCTCCAGAGAACTTCCACTTCATGGTCCACTCACTTCATCGCCCTTGCTCCCTCCCCAGTGTCAGTGCTGATATCCTTTTATCCTCTTCTCTGTTAGCCAGTCCATAAAACTCTGGTTAACTACACTAAAAAATAATTTGGTGCTATAAAACTCAAGTTTCTTTAATGAAAGCTGGCAAAAATTTTCAATCCAGCTTTTCTGAAATTGTAGATCAAGCCCCATTGTGTGTGATGTACAGATAACAGCTGAAACCACTTCATCTACAAGTTAATGGATAAAATTAGCATGTTAAAAAGTTGGAGGGCTTAATTAGAAAGGCAATCCTTAGGCAAAAAGCCTCTCAGGAACACTAAAGCAGTTTGTTGATTTTTGTCTGTAAAAGGTTTGGGGGCAGAAATTGGAAATAGGTTTGCAAAGTGAGAACCAGTTTCTAAATCCACAGTGAAATTATATCCTCCTCAGGCTTTAAAGGATGTATGTTTATAATAAATGTATGGTCTTTGACCTTATGTGACCATTTGTTCATCTTAATGGTTCTGTTAGAGGTGGCCCCTTGATTTCTGTGCACTTTCCTCATGTTTTCTCATGTTAAGTTGAGGATGGGTTTTGGGCCTCTAAAGGAACCATCCAGAAGAAACCGGTTACTCCATTTTTGCCAGCAGCTCCTGCCCCTCTCCCAGCCATGATACTCAATACGCCAAAGGCAAGGATTCTCTGTCTTCTGAGAGATTTTGTTTCTTAGTACCTTCACCTCCAATTTTTTTAAACATGCTTAAAAATACCACTGTTTCTGGATATTTCAATTAAATATGCATTTCTTCTGTTGCCTTCCTATTATAAGGATTTAGGTCTGTCATCTGATGACCTTTTGCATATAACTTCCCTCCATATCACAACCCTATCATAGAACACTTTCAGTGAAATTGATGTTGATACTTCTATAACAATATAAATATTGTTCTGCTCAGTGTGGGTAGACTTCTGTGTAAATACTGGCTTTTTTGTTTTCCTCTTTCATACAACAAATATGTACCAAGTACCTCACCTTCTTGTGTAGTCTTTCCTCTGGGTACTGGAGATTTAACAGTTGAGATGGGGGTGTCTCTACCCTGAGGAGCTAATATGTTAGAGGAGGCAGCCCAGCAATGTGCTTAAGAACAGGAAATCTGAAAGCTGTTCACCTAGGCTAAAATACTATTTTTTGATAGGAAGCAACACTGTGACCCTAGTGTGTTACCCAGCCTCTCTGTGACTTTGTTTCCTTGTCTAAGTTGAGAATAAAATCTGATGGAGTTGTGATAATATTAAATATACGACTTTGGACAGGCAAAGACTATAAACTTTTTAGGAAAGATGTGGATGCTGTGATGGCAAGAATCAAACCATTATAGAACTAAGAAATAAATTTGGAAGAGAGATTTTAAATAGGCTGAAAAAATACATTTTTTTCTATACCGCTGATACATTCAAGCTTACATATCTATTAATATGTTCAATTTGAGGGTGGTTTATTCCATTCCATGTTTTTCATTTCTAATTCCTTTTTAAAAAATATTTTACTCCATATGGATTTCTGTTTTTAATGTTAGTGATGTGCTTCCATGTCTGCTAACACACTGAGTCCTGTTTAACAATGGGACACTACAAACCTGATGTGAATCTGTCTACTTGGGTAGGGTTTAATTGCTGATCATCTGACACTTGTTAGAAAATCTTTAATGTCACTTTTGTAGGCCTTTCTAGGGCCTTGTCAGAACTTCATTGGAGAGAAATACTTCCATTGCCTCTGGTTGGCAAAGGGTGTGCCTCACTTTGGAGCCTTTCTCATTCTATCTATCTGTGCAGGAAAGGTCCAGTCTTTGCTCAAGTGGAAAGATGGCCACTTGGCTAACAGCTTGAGGGAGGGAACGGAGTGGTCTCACCATAGAACAAACTCTCACTGAATTTGCCCACTTTCTTTAGATCTAATTTCACTTCTCAAAAAGGTCCCTAGTGAAGCCAATTTTTGAACACTTTTGAGATTCTGCAGTGTAAACAAACTGGCTTCTCTTTGTAGCCTTTATTTTTCTTCAATTTGTAGATGTGGTAACTGAGGTTCAGAAACATGAAGTATCCGAACTGTTGTTCCATGACCCATAAATGATAACACTGGTACTGTTTTTAGGACTATTTCAGCATAAAAGCTGCACCATAACCATTCACTATTGTGTTTGATAGTCTACTGGAGTGGGGCTGGCAGGCTAACGTAATAGGAATGCTAGCTAACAACATCTAGTAGTACTTCTTATAGGTTAGAGAGTATGTTATATTCTTCATATGTTAATTCATTCTCAAAGCAAGCATGTGGTATTAATATTAGTATTAACATAAACTGTGAAAACCAAAGCAGCGAGAGCAGAGGTAACATATTTAACAAGTATCACTGGTTGTTGGTTGTATATGATGAAGCAGGGAATTTAGCTCTGGTAATCTTAGAGAACTTGCTAGCTAAGAAACTAGTACTCTATTAGTTTAATCATAGCTGAGAAACCGCTTACTTTATGACTATCCCAGGGTAGAATGCTAATTAATTTCTCAGAGCTATTCTATTTTGGCTGATGACAACCTGAGCTATTTCTGAGAATATACAGTACTTCCATGTACCTTATTTTGTCCTATTATGTACAATATAAGGAATCCCTGCTAAGATACATGGATGTAAAGGACATCATAGATACATGATGTCAAAGATCAATAAAGCAAGAAGATTGTCTTGTCAGAAATCATAGTATTAAGTTCACAGGCTTTGGCTCAAATAGATGCTCTAGAGTAGACTTGTGGAATTACCGAAATGGAGGGCAGGGATTTATTGGACCTCATCCCGTGTCTGTTCAATATCCTCTTTGACTGTGGTCCCAATCTACTTTCTGCTCTCCTGTGATTCCCACATCCTTACCACTGAAGTGTACATTTGGCGATGATCTCGGGGCCAGTGGAATGCCGTAGTTAGACATGCACATGGTAGCCGCAATCAAACCTCTTCTGGTCATTATTACAGCACAGTATGTGTACTTTGTTGCCATTGTTGCTATTACTGTCCAAGTTCTCTGTATTCCTAATCCTTTCCATTAAGTATGGGGAGACTTTCCTTCCATTGTAAACCTTCTCAGCAACAACCTAGCTCCCTCTCCATCTCTGGATACCACTCAGGAACACTGGCACTCGTGCTAATAAGATCTAGCTCCTTAAGTTCACTGGAAAATATTACACCTTTAAATTACAATCCTGTACAATATAATAGACTCTTTATTTTTTTATTAGCATTCTCCAGTTATAATAGAGCTTAAATAGTAGTTAAGCAGAAGCATTCTATGAATCGCTTGGTATTTGAGTGTTGCCAGTAAGTGTGTGTGATTCTTGACATTTAGCTGGTGGGAACTTTCTTATCTCATTTTGTTTTCCCCAAGCTAATCTGTGCAGTGAACCAGCACTTTCTTTGTGTTGTGGTAAAGTGGTTATCTTCCTGTGGTATCTCCAATCAATTTTGTAATCTCCAGGCACCACGTGCCACTGTGTAAGAGTAAGAAAAGGCCTGAGAACACCAGAGGACTGAACTATTGTCCTCTGTGATCTCCCCTGGTTAGTAAGAAAGGAAGGGAGGGGAAAACAGCACATGACTGGTTATAAAGTATGCCTTCAAATCCTTCTCATAGTTGAGCGATTGTACTATTGGATGCATTTGAAATTGTTTAAATACAGAGCTGCACATGAACTGAGACTTGGTAGAAATAGAGAAGTAGTTTAATTACAGTAAATGAAGAGAAGAAAACACTGAAGCAGAAACAACAGATGGTCAAAGAAGAAAATGCTAATTCAAAACTCTTAGAAACATTAAGAGGAAACTAAGAAATGAAGCTGGTTTTCCCAGACACAAAACCATTTCTTCCACTGTTTTTGTTGTTGTTGTTGTTGTTTTGTGTGTGTTTTTTTGACATCCTTAAGATTTGTCAGGAATGTTTTTTTGGCCCTTCCTTATTTTTAATGTCCACCCATATTATCTTATATGGTCTAATTTAATTTAGAGGGTATTTCCCATCCTAAGAATATTTCATAGTAGGAACTTATGAGTTTCAAAGATTAGAAGTATTGAACTATACTATACTATAATGGAACTATTATAGCTAAGAGTATAAAATTATTTTTCAAATACTATACACTTAGTATATTTATTGCAAAATTAACATGTGTTCATTTAATATGAACAAACAATAACTTTAGGCCAAATATCAGTATGGACCAGGTGGTCTATAGAACCTGTTTTCCTATTTTATTCAAAATTGTTTTAGGCTTATTGAAAAATAATTTGAGCTAGTGTTACAAATTTTTTATGATGACCATAAATCCTCAAGAGGACTCTCTTCCTCCATGTTCTCTCCTTGTTTGTATAAATTACTCTTACAGGAAAAGTGGCAATTAGAACCTGTCACTAAAGCTAAAAGGAAAAAAAAAAACAATTTCATGTTCAGATGAAGATTAACAGCACAAAAGAGATTTCACACCTGACCTCAAGGCCATTTTGTTCTATGAAAGTTGGACCCAATAAACTTGAAAGACTTCTTTCTCTGGTATTTGACACATGGAAATAATCATCATGTTCGTTACACCCTTGTAATTTTAGCCAAACTTATTCCCACCCTAGTCTGGAGATAAAATAAATTTTATTTAACATCAGGGGTCAGCTTTTCCTTCGTGATTGTACTTTTTTATTAGCGACAGCAGAACGTTATCCTTAAGAGTACCAAGGGTCTTCTATCAGAACAATTTATAATTAGCTGGTTTTTATATACTAAAGTTTCCTTTATTTGCCATTTATCTGTAAAAATGACACACTGTTTCTGTAGGTAGACCTCTTATTCAGCACACTGGTAGAAAGTATAAATTGTGCGTTAATATGGGACATAAAAAATTCATATTTTTTTCCATAACCTTTGTACACTTTGTATAACTATGGCTCTGGATGGATGATGGTAACAGTTGGGTTGAAAGAGTTTGGAAAACTAGCTTTCTTCCATTTAACGGAGGCTAGCTCTGTGGGCAGTATACTTGTAATTCATGACAGATTAAAATTTAAAAGAGAAAGTTGACACGGTTTTTTAATTTCTTTTGGTCAATGAAATGTTTGAAGGCATTCAAGTCTCAGCCTGGTGTTATTGCTGTGAAAAAAAACTAGTACACACATCCAATTTTTTTTTTTTATCAAACACTGTTTTCATAACATGAAAATCTTGTTCATATTTTAACCTGAACACAAGGGATAAAATAGGTTATGATTGCTTGCAATTATTTAAAGATAATCTAAACTCAAAAAGAACTTTGTGCATGATTAGAAGAAAAACGAATGAGTGAAAACTTGAGGTAGTGTTAGTCATGTCACCAGAACATTTCTGTCAGTAATCTGATTGTTGACTAAGACCTTTTATCTTCTGTTCTCTCTTAACAATGAAGAGTAACAAATAAACCATTAGGAAGTTCCTCTGTGGCAGAGTATCAAATGTTCTCATTAATTTTACAAAGCATTATCAAAATTAATGACAAGATTGAATGCTTCAGGAAACTTTTTTAGATTTTGTAATTCTCAAGACATTCCATAAACTGTGTTCTGCAGTTATAATAATCCTGCAAAGGGAACAAACTTTGCAAGTCCAGGACTGCTCTTGTTAAAAAGACGTGCTTGCAAGGTTGGCCCTTGGTTGGCTTATGGTAACGTGGTTTCAAGAGGATTCCCACCATTCCCAGAACTTAAAAAAGGGACTCACTTGCCTAAATTGGCACAAACATTGTTTTCTAATGAAAACTTGCTTTCCTCTTGGAGGTCTAGAATTTAAATATGTATTAGGCAGAAGGTGCCTATATGACCACCCGCCTCCCCCAAACCTTGGATTCCTAGGTACAGGTGAGTATCCTTTGGATATAAAATTTCATGTGTTGTTGCAATTCTGTCACTCCTTGGAGGATCGGAGTATGTTGTGTATGGCTCTATTAAGAGAGGACTTTTGAATATCACATCTGTTTGTGTGTATTTTGCCCCATGTGCCTTTTCCCCTTGCTGATTTTGCTTTTTATCTATTAGCTGAGTCCTAACCAAAACAAACACATGCTGAGTTCTGTGAGTTGTTCCAGGAAATCACCAAATCTAGAGGTGGTCTTGGGCACCCCTGACATTGTAATAATCATAGAAACCATTTTTTGTCACTTGTATTTTCCAACTTCTGTACCTTTTCCCCAGCCCTAGACCACCTCGTACCCTCTGAACTACTGAGTGGCTTGTTAGTGCTAGGCATGGATGGTACCCCTCTGTGAGATTATTCCTGACTTTCACACTATTCCTCAAATGGAAAGAACTCTGGAGTATTCTGACTGTAATTATCCATATTTCTTCTATGTCATGAATCGGTGTACTTCATGATGTATCTAGGTATCCTCCCCTACCTGATTTTAAGTTACTTGAATGGGGAGACTTGTTGTTGTTGTTGTTGTTGTTGTTGTTGTTGTGCCACGCTTAGTGGCTTACGCTCTGTGTGAATCTTGTCTTTGACTTCAGTGAATGAATTTGTATATTTAAGTTCTTCTTTTGATAAAAGAAAGTCATTGAATTAAATAACATTGTACAACTTCACTCGTATCTCAGTATCTATACTAAAATTGGGATTTAGGGTTTCTGAGGGGCAGTCTTAAAGTATAATGCAGCTGTTGTTGAATTTTAAGGAATTTAGTGTTCTGTAAATAATCAGTAGGGTCTAATAACTTTGATTAATTGACCTGAAATACAAATGTGTGAACTATTGCCAGCTGATTTCTGGATACATATAAAAGGGAACAAAAATGACTCAAGAGAATTGAATTTACTTTTGAAATGTATATGTATATGCAAGCAAAATAATATAAACTAGTCATAAGTTAGAGCAATTGCTGAGGGGAGGAAAAACAAAACAAAACAAACAAAAAAATCTGATTTCAAATTCTTCCCCAAGATGTCTTAAAGAATCCTTTCCCAAAGGCTCAATGTCATTTTTGCTGTTAAGGTCTTTTAAAAAAAAAAAATTCAGATTGCTAAATATGAGGCAACAGATGAAAGCTAAGAATCTACTGGATAGAATTTTGAAAATAGAAATTTGAAATCCACTATTGTATCTTAAGTACAGGTTTTAAAACTTTTGATATAATTGTAAAGGGAGTTTAAGAGAAAAACAGTTAATATTCTGGATCTGTCATTTTTCCATGTTAAAATTTCCTCAAATTCCTGGGTACTTGGATGGCTCAGTCTGTTAAGCCTCTGACTCATGATTTCAGTTGAGCTCATGAACTGAAGTTCATGAGATCAGGCTCTGTACTGACAGTCCAAAGCCTGCCTGGGATTTTCTCTCTCCCTCTCTCAATAAGTAAATAAACATTAAAAAATTTCTTCAGATTCTTATGTTTATTTGAATTGATTATAAACTAAAACCTTTGAGATGATTATCTTTTTAAGTATTTTCTTAAGTTCATTTACTTACTTTGAGAGAGAGCAGGTGAGGAGCAGAAAGGGAGAGGGAGAGCAAGTATTCCAACCAGGCTCCACACTGTTGGTGCAGAGACTGATATGGGGCTCAAACTCAAGAACCTTGAGATCATGACCTGAGCTGAAATCTAGAGTCAGACACTTAATCACCCCAAATCCTTGATTATTTTGACACTTCTGAATAACTATGGCAGATTAATGAAAAACCATCTCCTGGCTACAATTTTTATATGCTTTCAAAAAGGAAAAGTGTCAATCAAGGTATAAACTCAGATAATGGGAGAAAAGAGCACATGAAGTGCTAAGCATAGTGATTAAGCATTAAAAGGAATCTCTTACTACCTCCAGTTGTGTGTGTAGCTCTTCAGGATTTCAAGAAAGACCCTGACCATGGACCAGTTAAATCTGGAAGCAATGGAAATTCTTGAAGTAAATGCATGGAGACGTGAGAGACCCAGGTCCCTTGCTCAGCCTTGAGTAACCCAGCAAATATCAGAGTCCAGTTTTCTTCATGGCCCTTGTTAAAACTGAGTAGGAGTGAGTTTAGCGTGAAGGCAAAAAATTCAGTAATTGATTCTGAACATGGAAATACCAGGCTAAGGAGAAGAAGAAAGTAAATCCAACAAGTTGGTATGGTGAGTTAATACATAGGAACTGAACATTGTTCTCCAGGCTCTTTTTTTTTGTTTGTTTGTTTCCTAGTCACCTGAAGCCAACCTCAAAAAAGTCCCCCTAGACATAAGATAAGGGAATGATTCTCCCAGAGAATCTAGATGGCCCCCCACAATAGGTCTTCAAAGAGGGACATGGATAATTGTCCAAAGAAAACTTTGCCTTACCCAGTGACTCCTCAGGCCTATTAAGCTATTTTCATAAAGGGCTTCTCATCAACTTTTATGGCCCCCTTTTTGAAATAGTGCCAAAGATCACCAGGTAATTGAAGGAAGGCCTTCAATGTGAAAGACAGAAATCAAAATAAATTTGGAGAAAATCTACAATAGAGGAAGTATAATGTTAAAAGGAAAAAAAAAAAAAGCTAAAGGTCATATGTTCTGAGATTGATCCAAAGAGACATACATGACACAAAATATATAAAATAAAACAGATTTTAAAACTATTGTGGTATTTAAAGACTAGGTCAAACAGGCAAGGGTAGGATAAGAAAGTCAAATCATATAAAAAGAAGAAAATGTAGCTCTTCAAGGATAAGTTAAAGGGGTCCTATGTACATTCAATAGGGGTTCTAACATTAACTAGTAAATGAAATTAGAGCAAAAAGAGAAATTGCAGAGAAAGCAACTAACTAGAAAATGTTACAAAGCTCCCTAAATAAAGTATCTGAGAATTTATTTTGAAGAGCCTGTCCTGTATCCACTCAACAAATACCTTCACAAGTTTAGAGAAAAATGATCAACTAGAAATCTATACCCACTTGATTAACAATAAAGAAGGGAACATGATACACATTGTGGACATAAAAAAAATAAAAAATCTTATGTACCATTTCTTTGGAAGTTAGAGGATTTTCATCAGAAAAATAATTAAATGAAGAGAAGGGATTTGTGAGGATCCCTCCTTGGAAAACAATCAGACTGAATAGCAAGGTGATGGCAGTTGGAGTGTCCTTCAGGGGAGCAATGAGGATGGAGTAGAAAGCTCGAACCCTGGGAGATGGTAGTCAGGGAGAAGAACAAAGATTTACCTATACACCTAATGATTATTTGGAAGAGCTTGATACGTCTAGAAGATTTGCTTAAACATCTGGGGGGAAAAATTGTGTGTGTGTGTCACAAGAATGATACATAAAGCAAACAAAAATACTAGCCAAACATAAACTTGCACGAGAAAGCAAAAGTAATAAAATATACCATGTGGCCCAGTGGTATTTACATAGTTAAGAAAATGTAAACTCTGACCACTGATTTAACCAAAACTGGAATAACCCTGTACATGGTTTTGGAGGGAGTGGAAATGTTAAAGGTGAGAGCCCAAGAAAATAACTTCATACCTGCCATGGCAGGAAGTCATGGGCCCATATCTGAAATTGATAATACAAATAACAGCCATGTAACTATATTTATTTGGGTAAGGAAATGAGTTCCTAATGAAAGAACTGACCTGGTCCTTTCCTTTGGAAAGCAGCGGTGAGGAAGCACCATCCAGAGAATGGGAATGGGAATTGATTTTTACAAAATACTAAGTATTGGTGATTCCTCACATTATATGAACCAGAACCATAAACATTTTAAAAGTAAAATTCTGTATCGATGAGAGAAGGTAATGTTTTGTTTGCTTTTTATCCTAGAAAAATATATGGGCATATTTTTATTTGGGTTGTGAATTGAGAAATCAAGCAAAACTATTCTTCTCTTACTTGCATTATTTTCTATGATTGGATTTAGATTTATGCTGTCAGTATTTATATTTTCTACTTTTTAAAAAATGTTTCTTTTTTGAGAGAGACTGAGTGAAGGCCGGTGAGCTCAGCGGGGGAGGGGCAGAGACAGAGAGGGAGACACAGAATCTGAAGCAAGCTCTAGGCTCTGAGCGCTAGACGGCCTACACAGGGCTGGAAGCCACGAACCGTGAGATTATGACCTGAGCTGAAGTCAGACGCTTAACCGACTGAGACATCCAGGTGCCCCTATATATTCTACTCTTAATAAAGTCTCCATTGTGAATAAGGTACATATTGAACATCTGAAAAAGACAATCTAAAACGAAGGTCATTGTTAAAGAAACTTCTGCATTATGGTGAAACCAACGTGGCCTATCTTAAATCTTTCAAGAGGCTATTGGTTACTATTCATTTATAGCTCTGTTGTGGTGTCAGATTGTGAGTTTGGTCATGAATTTATTTTCTTATGTATAATTCAGCAACCGCCATGCTTGATTTTACCTTCTTGAGCTTCCTATACCTTCAAAAGCCTCCAAAAGTTACTTTTAACTATTCAGAGACTTACAGTCAACATGACAAAATACTTTGCCATAAGTGTTACATATTGCAAAGAATTGTCAGTGGCAATGAACTCTTGGCAGGTGGGTATAGGTGCAGTGCAACATTGTTTTATAGTCTCAATCTCTCCCACCACCTCCAACCTACCCTAAGCATTTAGAATATAAAATTGTATTAAGGTGGAGTTTATTACTTACCCTTATTTATTAGCTTTTCATACACTGCTTCCTCTTAGGACTGAGAATTATTAAAGAAAATGAGTTTTTTTAAAGTAAATTATTCTTGGTATTTGCTTAAGGAAAAAAAAGTAGAAATCTTATTGCTATTCTGTAGATGATGAGATCCAGAGCAGATACGGTCTAATGTGAAAAATCTAGACCAAAGAGAAGACAGCTTTGAAAATGATGTGTTGGATTAATATTTGCCTAACTCCTATCTCCAAAGTAAAGAGTATATAAAATATGTCCTCATGTAGTTGGACTTCTTAAAATATTATAATCTAAAACCACATATTTTCAGCCTAATTATGGAGCTATAATGCAATTGGGGGTTTAAAAAAATTAAAGATAAGGTTGTCAAATGGTATGATGGTGATGAGAGAATATCAATGTAATGAACAAATAGGTATTTAAGTGTCTAATAACATTGAAACAATTCAGTTATTTTATGTAATATTTTTTCTTTTGATATCAGCATATTTATTTCTTGACTCCAAGTTTTAATTTTGAGATTTCTGCTATCTGGCTATCTCATTCCCAATATGTTAAGACTGCAAGTAACTTAAATAACGATTGTGCTTATTAATGACCCACTAAGTCAATTGCCTTTGCATTACTGTAGGAAACTCAAGAGAGAGAACTTGATAATGGGTATAAATAATCAGAATACACTTAAAACTATATTAAAACATACTGCCCATTATCCCTTTAGGGCAAGGATTATTTTAATTACTGTTTTTTCTGGGTCTGGTACAATGATTGGCACATAGTAGATCGTTAAAATTACACTGATTAATGAAAAGAAATATGAAGAGAATTTTCTGTGCAACTAGAAAGTAGAAATCCTAGTTAGTGACTATATCATTATGCAATTCCACTTTTAAAATAAAAATCCTTAATAAATGGGATGTCTTTAGGGAAAAACAGGATGAAGAGGTGGCAAGGTGTCTTTGAAAAGCAAAGGTCCTTTATAATGGGATAGCCAAAAATTGGACCTATTTCTATAATTTTGGATAAGTTAAACATCTACTTGAAATATCCATTTCCTAAAAAATAAATCTGGTGGTATTAGCTCCTAACTTGTAAGGCTTCTGAAGCTAAGAGGCAAATTATGTAAAGGATTCAACATAGTATATGGTAGCTGTTGTAGATAGGAATCTAATTTGAATTATACACAATTTGACGTTGTTTTCCTTCTCTACAGGAAGCTAACTCACGGTAATAATCATGGAGTAAAGCAACTTTTCCTTTTCCATACTTCTCCACAGTACAGTTTTTCTCTTTGCTGGCAAAGAAAATTCCAAGGGTGAGATAATTACTTATATGGCCATTAAGTGTTTCTTCCAGTGCTCCCTATTCAATCTAGTCAACAAAAATGCTAATTAGTCCTAATTGTTTAGAGAACACCTGTCGGTTCATTAATAGATAGAGAAATCCCTAAAGCATCCCTCAGAAAATAGGATATTTTAATTCCCCCTGAGATGAATTTAACTCTATCATTAAGAGGTAAAAATGTTTAGAATTAAGCCAGCCTTAATCTACCATTTTAACAACCTATAGAAATATATAGACCCAGACCTATATTCTTCCAGAGGTTGCTTAATCTGAAAAACAAATGCTAAGTAGAAATTTCTTAAGTGAACTCCTGGCACGTATGTTCTCAATGGGATGAAAACATGGTGTGAATGTTTTATGAGCATAAACTATTCTGATCAAATATGACATGGCAGTTATTCTTGGTTTACCTTTGATAATTTTTGAATTGTAGAAGGAAAAAAAATTTGTCATTCAGTCTGATCTGTTTCAGTGGGTTCTATGGGCCTGTCCATATAGTCAAATTATTCAAAAATTCATCTTAGAAGTAGCAGGCAGTGGATACGTGGTTGGGTTGTAGTGGTGATGAAGGTTTATGCAGTAAGTCAAATTCAAATAATTTCATCTTAGAGATAGTAATATCGCAAGGTTATTTTCATTGACCATTTCTAATATAAATTACATAGCATCTCTACATCCTTAAAGTTGGAGTAGAGGAATGTTGTAAGTGTCCAACTTATGAAAGCTGGCTAGGGTCAGCAATATTTCTCATGTGTCTGGCAGATACAGTCGATCCCCATTCACTAATGGAAATTCATGGATATAGCAGACCCATTTTACTCTCTCACCTGACACAAGTTCTTGTTTTTTCTTCTTTTTTCTTCTTCTTTTGAGAGAGAGTGCATGAGTAGGGGAGAGGGAGAGAAAGAGAATCTTAAGCAGGCTCCATGTTCAGCACAGAGCCTGACATGGGGGCGCTATCCCATGACCATGGGATCACAACCTGAGCCAAAATCAAAATTCAGTGTTCAACCAACTGAGCCACCCAGGTGCCCCACAAATTCTCATTTTAAGTGCTATTATCTATATCTCCAAAAGAAGGACTTAAAATGGAGAACTTAAAATGGATAGGAAGATATCAAATACATAGAAATTTATCATGAATTTATAGCCTGAACTACAGTTAAAAAAATTTTTTTTTCCCAGAGGTAGAAGTTTCTCATAGTGGCTTTAAGCTACCCTCCTATCACAAATCGCAATATTGTAGGATGTTCCCTTTCTAATCTAAAGAGACCATATTAAATCTGTAATTGAAGCAGTTATCAAAACTTCCACATTTTTTCAACCATTCATGCAAGAGTATTGAAGCTGTTTTCAAGAGAATCTTCAACTTGACCTGAAGAACTTCTTAGTGTATATGAATGATACTCTTTCAGAAATCGCTTGAACTAAATTGAGCATTTCAATCATATCTAAATGTCAGCCACTTTCTGTAGCTGCCATGTAATCTTTTGGGCTGTCTATCTTTAGATTATTGCTTTATTGCCACTATGGCTACAAAATGCTTTTATACTTGGTCTTCATCTTATTTCTGTGTAATGGAAGAACAATGCCTAGGACACCACATCAGAAAGGGATTTTTAAATGGTGAATCTGCCTTACAGCAACCAACTTAAGTATGAAATCAGATGCAGAGGAAAGTCACTGCTGTTAGCAAGTACCGTGTTCTACTATATAAAGCAAAATTTGTAGCAATTAAAAAGGCATAGCTCTTTTATTACAGTTTTCAGTAATTCACACTGAGTAAAGCTATTGAATCATTGGTTTGTTGAGACCTAACAATGCAAACACTTACTCATCTGATGGGAGTGACTTTGGCAGAGAATCTAGTCTACATTTTTAGAGCAGGACATATGTAGACAAAATAGCAACAATTTGGGGCCATACTAATCATTGGAAAGATAAAAACAATTAAAATCGAAGTGAAGTCAGGGGAATATTGAGAAATACTTAGGGAAGCTTTTAAATGTACTTTATGATTTTAGAACAGGTAAACTATCTGCATAAACTCAACCAAGAAAGTTGGTCAGGGCCAAAAAGAAATATTAAAGTCATTTATCTTTTTAGGCTTCATATCCTTAAAAAAGGTCACCATTTTATTCATCCCATGTCTATCTTTATGTTCTAGTTTCTTCACTGGGAAATGTTTTTGATAATTAAAATAGAGGGGCGCTTGGGTGGCTCAGTCAGTTAAGGATCTGACTTCAGATTTAGGTTCAGGTCATGATCTCAAAGTTTGTTAGTTTGATCCCCATATCAGCTCTGCGCTGACAGTGCAGAGCCTGCTTGAGATTCTCTCAAGCAAGTTGAGTTTTTTATAATTAAATACAATGCTGTTTGTTTCAGTGCAGTGTCACAAATCTCCATTTTTCTGTTAAAAATAGGATGGGATAATTAACCTAGTAGGTTGAGATGAATGTCTTCCATAATAAGGAAAATTTTCTTTATTAGCAGTTTGAACTGAAATTCCAAGTGAATCCAATTAAGATGATGTCCTTTAATTATTAGTAGTGACTTTTCCTATGTTGCTACTACTCAAAATTTATTGTTTTTTTTCTCACTTTTCTCCTTGCTTTATTAATTTTTTTCTTGAATTTATCTTAAATGCTCTCTCCCTTTTTTCCATATTACAATTGATAAAACAGAATAGCCAACTAGTATTTTTAGTTATCCTCAAAGCTAAGCATATTTCTGATGTTGCTTTAAAACATGAAAACCCTTGAAAAATTTAAGTTAGCCCTCGCTTTTCCCAAGGATTCAGATGGAATATCATTCCTTCTTCCTATGTAGAGTTTTACCCTGACTTCTGAAATAAGGCAATGTTGATTGAACTTCAATATTATAAAAAGCACTAATTCAATGGAATCTACTTAAAATTATCTTAAATATGTTCCATTTTTTGACTAGGATATTTAATGGGTATTAATAATGTTTGTACTAAAGCTTTAAATATAATCAACTTATTTTTTGTTAGAAATTTCAAAAAAATCACATTCTCCATGTTGAAAGGGCTCTGTAGATCCAGTCTAAAATGAGATGAAGAGAGGAAGTATTTATTTACTTATTTTGTACTTGATTCTTCTTTACTCCAGATTCAGGCTTATATTCACTCTGATAACCATCTTTCTAATCAACAAATTCTTCCATTATTAGGCAACTAAAAGGAGTATATATATCTTTTTCCACTGTACATATGTTTTTTTTTCGTTGTTGAGTGGTTTATTTCATTTCATCTTATTTTAGGAATAGAATTTAGTGATTCATCAGTTACATATAACACTCAGTGCTCATCCACCAGTGTCCTCCTTAATGCCCATCACCCACTTAGCCCATCCTCCCACCTACCTCCCTTCCAGCAATCCCGTTTGTTCTCTGTATTTAAGAGTCTCTCATGGTTTGTCTCCCTCTGTTTTTATTCTTCTCACTTCCCTTCCCTTATGTTGATCTGTTTCTTAAATTCCACATATGAATGAAATCATATATTTGTTTTTTCTCTGATTGAATTATTTCATTTAGCATAATACACTCTAGTTCCATCCATGTTGTTGCAAATAGCGAGATTTCATTCTTTTTGATTACTGAGTAATACTCAATTGTATATATGTAGCACATCTTCTTTATCCATCAGTTACCGGATGGTCTCTTTCCATACTTTGTCTATTGTCAATAGTGCTGTAAACTTTGGGGTGCATATGACCTTTTGAATCAGCATTTTTGTATCCTTTGGATAAACACCTAGTAGTGCAATTACTGGCTCATAGAGTAGTGCTATTTTTAATTTTTTGAGAAACCTCCACACTGTTTTCCAGAGTGGCTGCACCTGTTTACATTCCCACCAGCAGTGCAAAAGGGGTCCCCTTTCTCCATATCCTCACCAATATCTGTTGTTGGCTGAGTTAATTTTAGCCATTCTGTGAGGTGTGAAATGGTATCTCCTTGGGATTTTGATTTATATTTCTGATGATGAGTGATGTTGAGCATCTTTTCATGTGTCTGTTAGCCATAAGGATGTCTCCTTTGGAAATGTCTATTCATGTCTTTTGTCTATTTCTTCACTGGATTATTTTTTGGGTTTTTTTTGGGGGGGGGATGTTCAGTTTGATAAGTTATTTTTTTAAGTTTAATTTTATTTTCTTAATTTACATCCAAGTTAGCATATGGTGCAACAATGATTTCAGGAGTGGATTCCTTAATGCCCCTTACCCATTTAACCCATCCCCCTCCCACAACCCCTCGAGTAACCCTCTGTTTGTTCTCCATATTTAAGAATCTCTTAGGTTTTACCCCTCCCTGTTTTTATATTATTTTTATATTGTTTTTACATTATTTTATATTTTTCATGTGTCAGTTGGCCATCTGGATGTCTTTGGAGAAGTGTGTATTCATGTCTTTTGCCCATTGCTTCACTGGATGATTTGTTTTTTGGGTGTTGAGTTTGATAGTTCTTTATAGATTTTGGATACTAACCCTTTATCTGATATGTCATTTGCAAATATCTTCTCTGATTCTGTCGGTTGTCTTTTAGTTTTGCTGATTGTTCCCTTTGCTGTGCAGAAGCTTATTTTGATGAGGTTCCACTAGTTCATTTTTTATTTTGTTTCCCTTGCCTCTGGAGACATGTTGAGTAAGAAGTTGCTGCCAAGATCAAAGAGGTTTTTGCCTGCTTAAGGATTTTGATGGCTTCCTGTCTTACATTTAGGTCTTCCATCCATTTTGAGTTTGTTTTTGTGTATGGTGTAAGAAAGTGGTCTAGGTTCATTCTTCTGCATGTCACTGTCCAGTTTTCCCAGCACACCTTGCTGAAGAGACTGTCTTTATTCCTTTGGATATTCTTTCCTGCTTTGTCAACAATTAGTTGGCCATATGTTTGTGGGTCCATTTCTGGGTTCTCTATTCTATTCCATTGATCTGAGTGTCTGTTCTTGGGCCAGTACCATACCGTCTTGATGATTACAGCTTTGTAGTATAGCTTGAAGTCTGGGATTGTGATGCCTCCTGCTTTGGTTTTCTTTTTCAAGATTGCTTTGGCTCTTTGGGTTCTTTACTGGTTCCATACATTTTTAGGATTGCTTGTTCTAGCTCTGTGAAGAATTCTGGTGTTATTTTGATAGGGATTGCATTGAATATGTAGGTTACTTTGGGTAGTATCGACATTTTAACAATATTTGTTCGATCCAGGAGCATGGAATCATTTTCCATTTTTTTTTGTGTCATCAATTTCTTTCATAAGGTTTCCATAGTTTTCAGTGAATAGATTTTTTACCTCTTTGGTTAGATTTATTCCTCCATGTTTTATGGTTTTTGGTGAAATTGCAGATGGGATTTATTTCTTGATTTCTCTTTCTGCTGCTTCATTCTTGGCATAAAGAAATGAAACTGATTTTTGTACTTTAATGTTATATCCTACAACTTTGCTAAATTCATGGATCGGTTCTAGCAGTTTTTTGACTTTTCCATGGAGGATCCTGTCATCTGCAAAGAGTGAAAGTTTGACTTCCTCCTTGCCGATTTGGATACCTTTTATTTCTTTGTGTTGTCTGATTGCTGAGGCTAGGACTTCCAACACCATATTGAATAACAATGGTGAGAGTGGACCTCCTTGTCGTGTTCTGATATTAGGGGGAAAGCTCTCACTTTTTCCCCATTGAGGATGATATCAGTGGTGGGTCTTTTCTATATAGCCTGTACGATCTTGAGGTCTGATCCTTCTATCACAACTTCTTGAGGGTTTTTATCAAGAAAGGATGCTTTATTTTGTCAAATGCTTTTTCTCTGTCTATTGAGAGGATCATGTAGTTCTTAACCTTTCTTTTATTAATGTAATGTATCAATTTGATGGATTTGTGGATATTGAACCAGCACCGCATCCCAGGAATAAATCCCATGTGTTTGTGGGGAATAATTCTTCCTTCATGTATTGTTGAATCTGGTTGGCTAATATCTTTTTGAGAATTTTTGCATCTGTGTTCATCAGGGAAATTGGTCTATAGTTCTCCTTTTTAGTGGGGTCTTTGTCTGAATCAAGGTAATACTGGCTTCATAGAATAGTTGGGAAGTTTTCCTTCCATTTCCATTTTTTGGAACAGCTTCAAGAGAACAAATGTTAACTCTTCTTTAAATGTTTCATAGAATTCCTCTGGAAAGCCATCCAGCCCTGGACTCTGGTTTGTTGGGAGCTTTTTGATTACTGATTCAAGTTCTTCACTGGTTATGAGTCTGTTCAAATATTCTATTTCTTCTCATTTCAGTTTTTGGTAGTTTATATGTTTCTAGGAATTGGTCCATTTCTTCCATATTGCCCAATTTTTTGGCTTATAATTGCTCATAATATTCTCTTATTGTTTTTCTGCAGTGTTCGTTGTAATCTCTCCTTTTTAACCATGATTTTATTTATTTGGTCCTTTTTGATCAAGCTGGCTAGGGGTTTATCAGTTTTATTCTTTCAAAGAACCATCTCCTGGTTTCATTGATCTGTTCTGGTTTGTTTGTTTTTTAATTTTGATAACATTGATTTCTGCTTTAATCTTTATCATTTCCATTCTTCTGCTGTGTTTGGGCTTTATTGCTGTTCTTTTTCTAGGTCTTTTAGGGTAAGGTAGATTGTTTACTTGAGACCTTTCTTCCTTTCTTAGGATGGCCTGAATTGCTATATACTTCCTTCTTATGACCACCTTTGCTGCATCCCAGAGGTTTTGTTCTGTTGTGTTTTCATTTGCATTGGCTTCTGTGTTTTTAATTTCCCCTTTAATTTAGGTCAACCCATTCATTTCTTTAGTAGGATGTTCTTTAATCTCCATGTATTCATGACTTTCCAAATTTTTTTTTCTTGTGGTTGATTTTGGGTTTCATAGTGTTGTGGTCCAAAAATATGCATATGGTCTTGATTTTTTTTTTTTTTTTTTTTTTTGTACTTGCTGAGGGCTGACTTGTGACCCAGTATGTGAACTCTCCTGGAGAATGTTCCATGTGCACTCAAGAAGAATGTGTATTCTGCTGCTTTAGGATGAAATGCTCTGAATATATCTGTTAAGTCCATCTGGTTTAGAGTGTCAGTCAGTGCTATGGTTTCCTTGTTAATTTTATGCTTAGGTGGTCTCTCCATTGCTGTAGGTGGGATATTGAAGTCCCCCAGTACTATGACATTATTATCAATGAATTTCTTTGTTTGTGATTGATTTATTTCTATATTTGGGTTCTTGCACATTAGGGGCATGAATATTTATAATTGTTAGATCTTCTTGGTGGATAGACCTCTTAATTATGACATAACATCCTTCTTCATCTCTTGTTATAGTATGTATTTTAAAATCTAGTTTGTCTGATATAGGTATGGCTACTCCAGCTATCTTTTGATGACCATTAGCATGATACATGGTTCTCCATCCCCTTACTTTGAATCTGCAGGTGTCTTCAAGTCTAATGTGAATCTCTTGTAAGCAGCATATAGATAAGTTTTGTTTTCTTATCCATTGTCATACCCTGTGACTTTTGACTGGAGCGTTTAGTCCCTTGAAATTTAGAGTGAATACTGGAAGATATGCATTTAGTGCCATTGCGATGCCTGTAGAGTTGGTGTTTATGGTGATGTTCTCTGATTCTTTCTAGTCTTTGTTGCTTTTGGTCTTTTTGTTTTGTCTTTTCTCCACTCAAACAATCCCCCTTAAAATTTTTTGCAGGACTAGTTTAGTGGTCATGAACGCCTTTAGTTTTTGTTTTTCTGGGAAACTCTTTATCTCTCTATATTTAATGACAGTCTTGATGGATAAAGAATTATTGCCCTGTATATTTTTCCATTTCAGCACATTGAATATATCCTGCCTCTCCTTTCTACCCTGCTAAGTTTCTGTGGATAGATCTGCAAACCTGATCTGTCTTCCCTTATAGGTTAATGACTTTTTTCCTTTGTTGCTTTAATGATTTTTTTCTTTGTGAATTTTTTTGAATTTAACTGTGATATAGCTTTGTGATGGCCAGTTTTTGTTAAATCTAATGGTATTTCTGCGCTTCTTGGATTTTGATGTCTGTGCCTTTCCCAGATTAGGTAAATTTTCTGCTATAATTTGCTTGCATAAACCTTCTGCCCCTTTTTCTCTCTTCATCTTTTCAGACTCGTAGGTTCAGATGGTCCTCCTTTCTAATAAGTCACTGGGTTCTTAATGTCTTGTATTGTCATCTTTGCCTTTGCTTTGCTCCTTTTTTCTGCTTCATTATCTTCCATAGTTTTATCTTCTATATCACTGATTCACTGCTCTGTTTCATCCATCCTTGCCATTGTGGTAATCTTTCAAGATTGCATCTCGGTTATATCATTTTTAATTTTGTCCTGTCTAGATATTACTTCTTTTATCTCCCTAGAGCGGGATTCTATCCTTTCTTCAACTGCAGCTAGTATTCTTATTATCGTGGTTCTAAATTTTAGTTCAGACACATTGCTAATATACGTGTTGATTAAGCCCCTGGCTGTTATTTCTTCATGTTCTTTCTTTTGGGGTGAATTCCTTTGTTTTGTCATTTAGGAAGAATAAAAAAAATCAATAAAATAAAAATTAAAAATTAGAAATTGAAAACGAGACAAAAAGCAAGTAAAGGAAGCTAGACCCTAAGTGTGTTTTGGTCTGCTTGTTGAAAGAATCGTGATATAATAGAGAAAAAAGAGAAAGAAAAGAAAAGGGTAGAAAAAATTTAAAAATTAAAATATATACATATATGCATACATATATATGTATATACATATACACACATACATATATAGGTGTGTATATATATACACATACATATATATAAATTAAATAGTATAAAATAAAATAGAATACAAAACTTAAAAAATAAAAAATATCTCTGTGCCCAAGAAGAAGAAAAGAAAAGAATGATTTCAGCAAAAACAAAAGCAAAGAAAATGAACAAATAAATGAACCAACAAACAAAATGAAACCCAAATGAGGTTAGTTCCAGTTTCCTCTAGAATTGAAACTGTGATGCCCTCTATAGTCCATACACTAAGCTGGTATAATGACTTGTGCTGGTCTTCTAGGGGATGTGCTTGGAAGGCGCAGTTGGGCGGGACTTGGTGTAATGGCTCTGTTCTTCACTAAGTAATGCTGCTTAGCTTACTGGGTGGATCAGTGTGGTACACATGCACATGCCCCAGAGAGGTGGAAATGGCCTCATGCAGCTTCCTAGTCTCTGACACAGGAACCTGCACTCTCACTGAGTTGCGATCAAGCACCCCTCCTTAGTCTCAGGACTCTGTCCACTCCCCACCTCTACCCTGACCATATCCAAGCTGTCCACCTGCCAGGCAGCACCTCCCTCCAGAGTTTTATATCAAGTGGGGTTGTGTTTCAAAACCCCAAACTCAGAAACCCTTGGAACTTGGACCTGGGCCAACTCTCTAAGGAACTGTCTCACTGCACAATGGCTGGGTACTGGCTTGTCCCAGAAAATGTATGACTGTATAGCAGCAGAGATTGAGATTATGGCAAATCACAACACACAACCAGTGCCAGTTTTGCCACACTCTGGCTTCTCTGTCTCAATACCAGCAAACATGGCTGGTCTCTGTGCTCCGTTGGGACCTTTGCCTGTGGGAAAGCTATATGGCCTCTATCAAATGCACTCCAAGCAGGAAAACTGCTTCTTCCCATGTGGTACATGGATCCCTCAGACCCCTCTGCTTGCCTCTGGGGATTTGACCTACTTCCTCACCAGAGCACAACCAGGCAGTGAGCCTGGAATTTCAGACTCTGTGCTCCACTGTTTATAGAAACCTGGTAATATTGAAACCCTCTCCTTTATTCCCCTCAATGGTTTTGGGGAATGGATTTCTTTTTCATTGCCCTGCAAGTGTTTTCACTCTTTGTCTCTCTTTCTCTCCAACTACTTTCAGGGAAGTGCTTTTCTTGTACAATCCTAATGCACTGCACTCTCCCCCTTTGTCTTTCTCTGTCCTCTCTGTGCAGAAACACCTCCCTACCTTCTGTGGCTTTCCTTTCCCACAGTTGACCTCTCCACACCATGTACTTGGTAAATTCTGTGGCTCAAGTTATGCAGACAGATTGTCGTGCTAATCCACAGATCAATTTCCTAGGTGTTCAAAATGGTTTGGTGCTGACCTAGCTGTGTTTCAGGGGTAAGATAAGCTCAGGGTCTCCATGCTGCTCTGCCATCTTAACTCCTCTCCAAGAGAGGAAGTATTAAGGCATAGTTTTATAGTAATACAGTATAATTTCATAACGAATGACATAAATATATATAATTTGTATATATTCTCTCTACAGAGGACAATGTCATGAATTAGGTACCTGTGTGTCAATAGAAATGTGTTGGGAATATGTGTCTGATAGAGATGCAATTGTAGAATTGAAATTGAATTCACCTTACTTTGAGTAAATGTTTCAATATTGCTTGAGTAATTATTTAATGCTATTTTAATGTGAATACTTACTTTCATGGATTTTAAATGAATTGTTCCTATATATTTTTTTAAATCATTATTTTTATTTTCTTAGAGGATTAGCCATTTTCTAATGTTTTCACAAAGTGTCTATCACTAAACTGTAAGTATGTATCTTGATGCAACATTAAGTTAGTGAAATCAAGTGTTTATGATAATATAACACAAATTCCCCACTGGTAAAAAACCAAATTACATATGATAGTCAAAAGGTCTAATATTCTTCACATGGAAGTATTTTCCTGTCTTTACTCCATACTATCTTCAGTTGCTGACCTTATACTCCGCAGTTGTCCTCTCCTACATTTTCTTATCTCCTTGTAGTTATATAAATAGCTATCTTTGATTTATGTAAGATTTCAATGTGTTTCCTCTTTTGATTGTTCATTATAGTATTCAAGAAAACACTCCATACCTAGTATCTTGAAGGATGGAATTGATAGGTGCTGAGGACTCTCATCATGAGCTTTTAATGAGCTCAGGTGAGACTGCAGCACACTTTAGTTTCTGCCTGGTCTTTTTGTTAACAATTGTATGCAAATCAAGATCTTTGTTTCTTCTACTTGATTAATGTCAATAAATCCTCCTATGGCTGTCTCATATATATTTTTAAACACCATTAATTTTTATAACATCATTACTGAGATGTAGCTGACATACTGTACAGTATATTTAAAGTATAAAACTCAGCAGTTTTTAATATAGTCAAAAAGTTGTATAACTATTAATTTTAGAACATTGTTATCACACACCCCCACCCCCCGACCTCCAAAAAACACATACCCACTAGCTGTCTCTCCCTAGCCCTAAGCAACCACCACTACTACTTTCCTGTCACTATAGGTTTGTCTATTCTGGCCATCTCTATAAATGGAATCATATATGTGGTCTTTATAATTGGCCCTTCTAAATTAATGTAATTTTTTTCTGTCTTTTTGGTTATAGTTACCTTTGTGAGTGTGAAGAAATAACTCATGGTGAGTTTAATTTGCATTTCCCTGAAGCTAATGATGTTGAACATATTTTCATGTATTGGCCATTTGTATATCTTCTTTGAAGAAAAGTCTCAGATACTTAGCCCATTTTAAATTAGATTTTCAGTGTTTCTTATTGAGTTGCAAGAGTTCTGTTTTTTAAATACAAGTCTGTTACAAGATACAGGATTAACAAAAGTTTTCTCCCATTGTGTAGTTTCTTTCCTTAATGGCATTCTTTGAAGCACGTTTCTGATTTTGATGTCCATTTATCTATTTTTGCTTCTGTTGCTTGTGATTGCAATGTCCTACTAAAAAACAACTAAGATTGATACACAAGTTTTCTAATTTCTGCATATGGTATGAGGTAGGAACCCACTTTCATTATCTTGCATATGGGTATCCAGTTGTCACAGCACCATTTGTTGAAAAGAATCTTTTTGAAGTATGTTAGCAAAAGTTGAATACTCAGCTGATCACAAATGTGAGATTTTAGTATAGACTCACAGTTCTAGTCCATTGATCTTTTATGTCCACTACCACACTGTCTGGATTAATGTAGCTTTTCAGTAAAACTTGAAATTGGGAAGTAGGAGTCCTCCAACTTTGTTCTTTTCCTTCAAGATTGTTTTGGCTTTTCTGGGTTCCTTGAATGTGCATATGATTTTTAGGATCACCTTGTCAATTTTTGCAAGGAAACTAACTGACATTGTGATAAGGATTTGTTAAATCCATAGTTCAATTTGAGAAGTATTGCCATCTTACCAAAATTGTCTTCAGATTGATGAATGTGAATATCTTTCTATTTGTTTAGGTCCATAATTTCATTAAATCTCTGTAGTAAAACAAAACTTCTTGATACCAGATAATTCATTGAATTTCGACGCCATTATTACAATCTAGTTCTTCTTATTAACAAACATTCCATAGTATTGTAAGGTGTTCTGGTGTCACAATACACAACTAAACAATTGTTTGTTAGTATGTATCCCTATTTCTAAAGAAATAGGAATTGGTTCTTGAGATTAAGTACTAAATACTACAGAATTTATATTCATTATTTAAAAAGATACAATCAAGTAGAAGAAAAAATAGATAAAATATCCAGAGATATGTTAGATGTAATCTCTATCTTAAATAATAGTTTAGGGAATTATAATATGAGTTCCATTATATTTGAGCAACAGTCCAGACTGGGTTTCCATACATTTCAAGGTTGACTGTATCAGTTTGCATTTTGATTTAATATCTTTTTAAACTTTATTGTACTTGATTGTCAAAAAACAGCATTTCTGTATTTTAATATTTTTATCTATGTAAGATAAATATCTTTTTGGTTTTTTGTATATCCTATGATTTTTTTTTAATTTGTGTTAATGAATTTTATTTTAGCTTTTTTATATTAAAAATCATTGTCACAATGACAGGGCACCTGCCTGACATAATGCCTCTGTGATAAAGCAAAATTCTACCTACAAAAATGTCTGGAAATACTATGCTACTGATAGTATAGATGGTAATTAGTTGATAACAAATTCATAAGATATGATATAAAAAGCATTCTTAAAAGACTAAAGAATCTGAACTCTTTATCTCAGTTTTGGAAATACAAGATCTTTGGACATTACCAAATAGTGTCCTGTTTTTGTTTCTGTTTTTCCCCTTGAAAAACTATTTGTAGTTATACAAACATATTCTTTTGTGTATTTGTAATTGTCCCTGGTTTCAAGTACATTGACTCTGAAGCCAGAAGCCAACCTTTAAGAGTATCATTGACCCTGGGAATACAATTCATTCCTACTCATCAGAGTTAAAAGAAGCTTGAGTTCCTGAAATTACTTTTATCATCTTACTCTGATATATCATGATTTTTCTCTCCATTTTCCAAACACCAATATTCATAAGTTGTACTTAGCATATATTTATATTCTAGGGCCACTGTAAGAAAATACGCCACACTAGACAGCTTAAAACAGAAATTGACTTTCTCATAGCTGAATACTGGAAGTTCAATGTCAAGGTATTAACAAGGGCAGATACTTGTAGGGTTTCTTTGGCTCAAAGACTACAGCTTTCTCACTGTATCCTAACATGGATTTTTCTCTGTGCGCATACTTGCCTGGTGTATCTCTTCTTGTAAAAACACCAGTCATAATGACCTATGACCTCACTTAATCTTCATATTGCGTTGAAAGCACGATCTCCAAGTGCACTCACTTTTGGGGTTTGGGCTTCAACATAAATTTGGGGGAACATGATTCACTCCACAACACATGATTTATTACGAATCAAAAGTTTTGTCACTGTCCAGAAAATTTTCTCCCCTTATCTGACAAAAGCTTTCAAATTTTGGTTGAGGAACCACCTTCTCTCTGTCTCTCTCTGTCTCTGTCTCTCTCTGTCTCTGTCTCTCTCTGTCTCTGTCTCTCTCTGTCTCTGTCTCTCTCTGTCTCTGTCTCTCTCTGTCTCTGTCTCTCTCTGTCTCTGTCTCTCTCTGTCTCTGTCTCTGTCTCTCTCTGTCACTCTGTCTCTCTCTGTCACTCTGTCTCTCTCTGTCACTCTGTCTCTGTCACTCTGTCTCTGTCACTCTCTCTGTCACTGTCTCTCTCTCTCTCTCAACTCCTGCATTATAGATCTGAAGGATCTTAATCTGGTCTCATAAGATGGGAACAGGACACATTCAAACCATTTCTCTCTCTAGCTGAAGTGATTGCTTTAGAGGCAGATCAGTGATCCAAGTCAGACAAATATGTGGGGATATGGCTAGAATAACAGGAAAGAGGAGTTCTTATCTTTCTACTTGACTAGGCTTATGATTTATAATCCTGGAGCTGTTCTTAACTGTGCTGCCCTTGTGTGGAATGATCCTGCCTAGAATAAAGCCAATAAGGAAAATAGCAGTATTCTGATATAAGAAGACTCCTGATGATAGTATCTGAGCATCTGGATCCAGCCAAACTGAAATCTCAACTATTCCTGGGCTTCTCAGCTGCCTGAGTCAACCAATTACATTTTGCATTAGCCAGTTTAAATTTGATTCCTACTGTTGTGACCAAAGTAATCCTGGAGAGCATTTTAGCTCCTTAAAACTATAAAAAGTGAATTCTAGAGACAGAAGTAGAAATTCAAAAGGCTTAGAACTAGTGTTCATGAATACTAACCAGGCATGAGGATTAGATGGAATACCTATAGCTATAGGGAAAAACTAATTGCTGTCTTATTTAAAGGAAATATATTTTTAAATACATAAAGTTACTACATCTTTGCCAAGAACCAAGTGGATTACATTAGTCTTTGGAGAAATATTCACTCCCTATAATTCAAGCATAACCCCAAGTACAATAAGTATCTTGTATGAGAACTCATCTTTAAGAGTTCTTCTGTCAAATTTGATTCCACTCCAAAATGATTGGTATTAGAACCAATAAGAGGAGATGAACACAAGTTGGGAGACAAGAAATCTGTGCCTGATAAGCGGTGAATTACTTAAGCATAGTTTTCCCATGAAAAATGATTATGGAAAGAAATTGTAGGGAAGCGTAAAAGAAAGGATGACAATGGAGCTCCTCAGAGTTGGAGGTTTCAACAAAATTGGGGTACAGTGTTCTTGGTGTTGAAAAGCTTAAGACAATAGGATTTCCTAATCAGAAATTAGACAGTTAGTTTCAGATTTCAGAGTTTAGTAGTCCATGGCAATGATAGTTCAGGGAATGGGTTAGTAAATTGTTGAAGTGCATCAGGGGTAAAAAATGGAATCTCTCAGTTCTTTGGAACATTGCTTGAAAATACTGCACTAAGTTGTTTTTTGGAATGTCTAGGACTACAGCGCTTTAAGTGAAAGCCTTGCAATATGTCTTTTTTCATTCTGAAAACCAAAAATAATTTACCAGTGAATTTTGAAGTTGACTCTTCCACATAGATAATGTACATATGTCTTGGAGTTCCCTGTGCTGTTTTCATCCAAAAATAGAGCAGTATTAATCACGCCAGGAAAAAAAAATTCTGAAGTACTCTTGAATCTTATCATAAAAATTTTTGAGACTTACTTACTAATTCTTGAGGGACAATTTCATCTTGACCACTAATAATTTCTCAACTCAAATACTTGAATGATAGAAACTATTCTAGCCAAGGCAAGAGTAGAAGAATCAGAAGTCCGCTCTCATTAAGCCTTCCCACTACACCTGATATTAAATCTAGCTTTCCTCAAGACCACATCTGACATCGAATGACCATGGTATTAGCCTTAACTTTACCTTTCAGACCATCTCTAACGTGTGTCCCTTTCTGAATGGACATGCACAGAACAGAACCGGATTCTCAAATTAATGGACTTAAGTTTTCTGTCTTGTTCTGTTCAAGCTTTTTAATAGTACTTTTCTAACATCTACAGCATAATTTCCTTAATTTTCCCCCCTGAGGCACTCTTTAAAAAATGATCTCAGGTTAGAAATATACTTCGAGCAATATTTTCACATTAGAGAAAGTTATTTAAAAACCTGTATTTAGTCCCGCTTAAACTGTTACTGATATCTTTAAAGGGCATATCAAACTATTCAGAAAATGTATTACTACTTATGTTGATACCTTTGAGATAGATAAACAAGGCAGCATATGCAGGATTATGAAGTATAAGCTTTTGATTCAGAGAGTAAACCAAACAATAAGCATTTATTAAAGTTATCTTTGCCTGATAACCTGCTACCTCCATGTTTTTATATTCAAAACTGTAAAAGATACATCAAGTCTTTAGGATTCTGTGTTTAATTTCTAACTGGTTTTATTTAATATTTACCCCAAATTTAATCAACTGTTTAGTATTATTCTGAGTCTTGTTCTCAGTGCAGATTTTCCTGATTTTCTCAATAAAATCTTTTTACAGTTAAATCAAACTTAGAAATTTCCTTATCTCTGCTTTTGAGCCTTGTATTAGGAGTGATCCTTTCCACAGTTTATATTCATCTTAGCCTTAATCTGACCTGCTATTGATAGTAATTTCACCTTAATTTCTGTTGTAACTCTCAAAATACATTCCTCACAGACATTGCATATCCATATACTTTAAGCCAAGGTTGTACTTTGTACTTTACGTTTGGATCATTTTAGGGCTTGATAATTCTGTTAGATGAGCCACCTCCCTAACATCTAGCTGTGAATTCATCTTTGAGAGGAAATCTTCACACTGAAATTTAAATGATCTGTAGGAAATCTTCTATTTCAAATCTGTGGATTAAAGAGAAACCAAAGTAAAAAACAGACCAGTATAGGAAAGAGATGAGGGTCACTTGGGCCAGGTTGTTGTCAGTGCAAATGGGAAAAAAAATGAAAGCCTCTAAGATACACATTAGAGGTTGATACTATAGAATTAATAGGATAGATACAGCAGGGAAGGTAAGAAACATTGATGTTGACTCCACATTTTTAATCTGACTCATTTTATGGGGGATAATCTGACTTGTTGAGGTATGGAAAAGCTTGGCAGATAAATAGATTTGTTATAGGAAAAAAAAATTACAGATTTATTTTGACTAAGATGAATTTTAGTCATCCTGATAGAAAGTAAGATTCAAGGATAGGGGCAATGGAAGTCAGGATTGGAGGTATAAACTAGACAATCTGTAGATAGTTTCAAAGCCTTGAGAGGAAATATTTGCTTAGAAAAATAGTGTAAAGAGAGGGTGTCCAACTCCTAGCTTTATTAGTCCCTAAAATTTGGGGTGGGCCACTGAGAAGAATCTAGCAAAGGGAGCTGAAAAACGATGGGAGGGATAAGGAAATCCATGAATCGGGCAATGTTGGGCAAATGGTAGTTCTTGGTAGGAGTTATTAACTTTCATAAGGGCTGACTGGTAAAGTTTATAGTTCTTTATTCAAACTTTAGGATCTAGTATAACTTTACACTCACTGGCACTCATTGACCAAAAGGTTGGTGAAGGGAATAATTTGTGAAGATATCCATCCAACATATGCACGGTGCATTCTTTCTTTTTCAGTACCCCAACACTGGTTTTAATCAGACCATCAGAAGGTAAAATGGAAATTATGATTCCCATAACAGTGAATCTTGCTAAATTTCATTTTGGTATTATGACATTTGGCCTGCTTTAGGAAATATTCAGAGAGAGAGAGAGAGAGCTCAATAAAATGTCATAAATGTTACCCAATTATTAACTGACGTGGACCAGTTATTTGATGTTTAAATAAAATACACTAGACTCTATATTCTACATTCTGTGAACTTAATAAATTTTCTAAAAATTCCAACCAAGTCCTCAGTGACTTAAATTTTATAGTCCAGCTCCAAGATCTTTTTCCTATTTGCTTGCATTTCACCTTCCTTAGAGTTTTACTAAAATAGGGAACACTAGAATTCAATTTTCTCCTTGTTTTCAGTTTTTGCATTCCTAAAGCGCTCACATAATGCATTTATACATGTAAAATATTTTCTGGTAAAACTGGAATGTCCTTGTATAACATTGTAAAAACATCATGTATTGTATATTGTCATCCTGTTTAAGTCTGCTCAGCTTCTCTCTTGGGTGCTTCTTGGACACTTCCCTCTCTAAAAGCCATAATTCTTAAAGAATTCTGAGCCAGTAAAACCTATGGGTCTTGGAAGTTACTGTCTTCTTTTTTCAGAATGTAATCTCTCCAGATAGATGCATGGTTCAACTTCCTTTCACAGAGGACTCTGCTAAAAGAACATGTTCCTGACCACCCCATATGAATTAGCTTCCTTATCTTACCTGATTTCTTTTTATTTGTAGTGTTTATCCCCACTTGATATATGTGTCTCTTTTCCTACTCCTATCCTCTCTCAAGAACAAGGCTCAGAGTAGAAACTTAATTTGTTCCATTCACTAATAAATTCCTAATACCCAGGGTGTTACCTAATCTATGGTAGGTACTAAGTAATAGGGGTGATGGAATGAATGAGAGAATGAATAAACATGTCTGAATTTGTGTCTTCATTAGGTGGGGATAATATCTGCTTGCTTAAAGCATATGAATATTTTCAGTCAAATGATGTAAATGATGTTATGTTTCAGTAACTATAAAGTTTGATATAGAGATCCATATCTAGTATCTTAATATTGCATACGTATAGCCAAAAATATATTTGATTCTATTCACTTGATATAAAAATAATTTAATACCACATATCAGATCCATAAAGCCTGTGTATCCTAGCCTCACTAAAGTTGCTTTGGGGGTGTGTAGTCAGGATCTCGGTTTCACTTTTATTATTGTTTGTTTTAACATTTGTGTGGAATATATCCCTTTTTTTTTCTTTTTTTTTTTTTTTTTGCTTGAGTTCTGATATATTTTTGATGAATGTTTTAAGTGGGCATTTGTGTTTGAAAATCCTTATAAAAATAATAGGCCTTCCATTGTGCAATTTATTTTCTTTAGAACAAAGGTGAGAAATAGGTCTGATTTATAGTAAAAGTATAGTAAGTTAGTCATAAAATAATTGAATCCACCATGATCACCCCGCTGATTCTGCAATACTAAGATGGGTGTACAGGTAAGAGTTACTAATAAATTAACTTTTACTTTTGAGATGTAAAGACTATTTTATACTATGTTACTTTACACATCCTAAATACTAGGAAAGGTTAGGTTTAAAAGGTATTATTTTAAACTCGAGGTCTTTGTATTTGATTTGCATCTCCATTGGCTTGTTGTTTAGAGAGCTTTGATATACTGTGACCTATAACAATATAAATAACGAAGATAAATTTATTGAATTCATTCTTTAGGGTAATGTGTTTACTTATGTCAATGAGAGATGTGGTGGTGGGACGGAGAGTCTCAGTTGCTTATCCTTGTCTGTTCCTGTTGGAAGGTCAGGTATAAAGATAGATTGCTGCATTATTTGCCTATAAGCCACATCACTCATCTTGACCAACCATCCTGCCAACCTCATTTCCACATTGGAGATTTGGACAGAGGTGAGGGAATGCATCACAGGTTGTTCTTTTTTCAATACTTTGTGGAAAAGCAACTATAACTTAGGCTCGAGTTGGAGGATTAGATCTTCATATTAAAAAAAAAAAAAAGAACACTTAACTAAAAATCCAGAGATAAACCTAGAATTGAGGTAGACTTCAGTTTTCGAATTCTGCTCTCTGGCTATACAAACATCATATTTATCTTTGGAATGTATCAAATCTTCTGTTAAAGTTTTATGTTTTAGACATTATGTCAGGTTTTTCAACTTTTTATAAGTGGTTTTCAACACTGATTTTTAAATTGGTTCATCTAAATTATAAGAGATTTGGTATACTAAACACTTAGACAAAAATCTCCAAATGTCTGTGGTACATTCTCAGTGATGTTGGTGTGATACAAATATTTCTTTCAACTTTTTTGCCAAGCTGGATCATAATTCTCCCATAAGGATGGTTTTTGCCCTGGGTGGAATTATTAAAGACCAGTAGTGTGCTTAGACTCATGCATGATATCATGCAAAACAAAACTATTACAACATATCATCTAAGCCATATATTGTGACTTAATTTGGCTTTATCTTAAAACCTAATACTGTAATTCTGAAAAGGAAGACCACTGTTTTTGAGAGTTGTTGTTAATTATTAACATGTTGAATATTTGTAGCTTACAAACCATTTGCATGAGTGTGTATGGGTGTGTGCAAAATCTCATTTGTTCCTCATGAGAACCTGTGAAGAAGGTATTATTTGGATATTATGAGTAAATTAAGATTTAGATGTTCTAAGTCATTAGTAAGTCTTAGATTTTGGTATATTTAACAATTGAACTGTAATTCATACATAATCAACAGATACTATGTTTGTTGACACTAATATATAATTAGTCCTTTAATAGTACTTGTATTGCTCTTTTACATATTTTACATATTTTAAGCAAATATACATTGACTATTTCATAGTAAATAGGGATACTTTAATAGTATTTAGTATAATGTGTGAAATATTTACCATTCTTTAGAGGTATCTTGCAATATTGTGTAATACATAACAGGCAATCATAAATACATAAGATAAAGTAAGCCATGTAAGTTAAATTATCTGGTGAGTGATTATTCATGACATAGACTGTTATTCAGAAAGACATTTGTTTTACCCTTTTATATGTAATTACAATGTAATAGAATATAAGCCTTTTTGTGAAGACCACTTAGCACCCATTTGAACAGTTTGTATTTATCAATGCTCTGGCTTTTCCCCACATAATAATTTGAAAGCTGCATTTATCCAGGTTGTGTGTGTGTGTGTGTGTGTGTGTGTTTGTGCACGCTTTCATCTGAATTGTTTGATATATTCATTAACCTTTGGTAGGTACTATTAGGATGCAGATGTGTAATATGAGCAGATTTATAATCCAAATGGACAGGTGGTACACATAAACATGTTAAATAATAAAGAGAAGAGGTGAGTTACCAGGATGTTCAGGACTCAGGTAATAGGCAAACTGCCTGGCTGATTCCTATCTCTTAGACAACCTAAACAATTCCTGAAGGCGTGATACTGAAGGGGAGTGGGAATGTATGGGTAAGTTGTGTAGGATGCCTTAATAGGTTGGTGGGACACGAAATAGAGGAGTAGCAGTGGGAAGACAATAAATGTTGATTTTTTTTTTTTTTTAGGCTCTTGGCTTGGGGGATTTGGGAGGGCTGGCTAGATATATTTTGGGAAAGCAGGATGGTGTGCCAGCAGGTTAAGCTTAGTATTTTGATTATCTGCTAGCAGACAAGGTATGAAAGTTCAGACACATGAAAGAAATCTGCTAGTAATAAAGATGATGTGCTCTGTGTGTGTATGCATATGTATATAGATGTATATATACATATGCATATCTTCTTTATGTATATACATATATATGTATATATGCATACACATACAATGGGATATTACTCAGCCACAAAAAAGAATGAAATCTTGCCATTTGCAATGATGTGGATGGAGTTAGAGAGTATTAAGTGAAGTGAAACAAGTCAGAGAAAGACCAATCCAACATGATTTATTTCACTCATATGTGGAATTTAAGAAACTAAACAAATGAACACATGGCGGGGGACAGGGGGATGAGAGGCAAACCAAAAACCACACTCTTAATTGCAGATAACAAACTGAGGGTTGCTGGAGGGGAGGTGGGCAGGAAGATGTGTTAAATGCGTGATGGGCATTAAGGAGAACACTTGTTGTGATGAGCACTGGGTGTTGTATATAAGTGATGAATCACTGAATTCTACATCTGAAGCCAATATTATACTATATGTTAACTAACTGGAATTCAAATAAAAACCTGGAGGAAAAAAAATCTGACACTTATGTGTAAGAACCTAGTTATAGGAGTTAAAGCTTGGGATTCTGGAGTCATACAGGCAGTGCTCCCAATCTGCTTTCACCACATTTTCCAATAACATGAACTTGAGCAAGTTACTTAACCTCCCCAGTCTGTTTTCTCTTCTCGAAAATGGTGATACTACCTCCTACCGAGGGTTGTGGTGGGATTAAATAAGAAAATCTATGTAACGAGTTCAGTAGAAACTCAATAAAAAAATTATTTCTGAATTCACCAGGATGTTAAGAGAGAAGGCTAGGACTCCAGCCTGCAAAGGTCACAAAGCAGTGGCTGAACACAGGATGTTGAGATAAGGATTCTGTCAGGAAAACTCCTGTTTTCTTGCTGCTGAGGGTGCTGTCACTCGATACAATGGAAGGCTGCTTGATCAAACTTTCCCCCGATTAGAGAACTATGGCAGAGGTGCTAATGTTTTTAAGTTTCATGAGATGATAAAATCTGGTAAATAGGATGCCTGCTTTAAACTCATGTTATGGAGGCCAATAACAAAGGGTGTGAGTAACTTAACGTTACCTTCATTGCAGCATCTCTTAAGCCACAATTCAAAGACATGCTCCTTAGATTTATTCTGTGTGGTGGTTCTCAGTGTAATGCCCAGCTTGGTCCATACAAGCAGAAGACAGAGCTGGCCATAAGAATCTCTTTATGTTTATCCTGATGTTTTTCTGTTGTTACTTTCCTTTTCCTATAGATTAGTATTGAGGAATGGCCAGATGTGAGCTTGTCTGAATGCATTGGAGACTATTAAAAAATTTTAGGAGGGGGTACTGATAGGACAAATGAAATCTTTAAAGACATTTAAGGTAGTGGCAGAATAAAGTCATTCAGGAATCTGTTTTGGTTATTTTAATTCTATTTTGTCAGAATCTTATTCAACCTGAACAAAATATTAGTTAAGAACTATAGAAATCAAAGGCGTGCATACTGGAAACTAGCATAGTGGAAGCATTACCCATTTATCTCCCTGAGGTTGTACTACAATAACTATCCTGGTATCTGTCAAACATGATAAATACAGTTTAGTTAAGGCAATCATATCTTAGGTAATTGCATATTTTAAACAAGAAATCAATAACAAACACATAATACTAAGGGTCAATGGATAACCAATATTTCTGCATTTATAGCAGTATATCTATATTTTTCTTATGAAAAATGGTAATTCAATTATAAATTGTAGGATAGCCTCACAAACTATTTATAGGAATTCTCTGATACATGTCAGCCAATGAAATTGAGAGCTAAAGCTAACAATTTAAAGCATGTATACGTGTGTCATACAGCAGATGTATTACTTTATGTGTAGATCTGTGTGCTTGTGTTCATAGGTATTATTTCAGGCAGTGTTTGACTCTTAATACAGGCAACTACCATATGCCCATTTTAATATTAGCCTTCAAATAAATGAAGATGGGTTTGAAAGAAACTCCCATTAATGAAACTTATAATTGTGCTTACAGCTGACAACTGTTACTGAATGTGTATGAAGGTCCTCGAGAGAGCAATGCTCTCCATACCATGTGTCTTGAGCAGAATTCACTTCCACTTAGTCCTTCTTTACGTCCATAAAGAGGCTGTACATTTAAAGATCCTGGCATAGTAGAACTCTTGCAAGTTGTAGGCAGTGCAGTAGAACGGCTCATCAGAAATAGTTTGCATGACCTTCACTGCTTTTGTTCTACTTCAAGATGATCAGTTGTGACAAATAAAAATGACTATAACTTATTGTTGTCAAAAAATAACTGTAGATGAAAGTTACAAAATAATGCACGTTAAAATGAGATTTGGCCAGCTGATAATCGGATTTTCAGACTTTTCCAGATCCTGCTAAATGAGGATGCAATGTAAACTAATAAGGATAAAGCCTGACCAGCTTTATGATGGCATATGGCAAGTCATTTTCATTGTTTGGGGGAAAAAATGTTTATCCAGCATGTATGAAAATCTGTTAAAAAAAAGGGGGGGTTTGGGTTAGAAATCCAAGTTAAAGTAATTTAAATCCATAAATATGGTAATGTTTCAAAGTATGAAAACTATATTTAGGATTCTCTTTAGTACCATATTTTCTTTGTAATTCATGTATTGTATGCTTAAATATTGTGATAATGTCACATAGCATCAAATTGCAATCCCTTATAAAGTTCCAGAAAAACCTAGCAAATGGGCAGTGAATGTGGGAACACAGTTAAGGGTGGTATTGATGAACTGACAATACTAAAGTCAGTAACTGGATGTATAGGAGGTAGTGGATTTCTGGATAAAAGGTAACTTTTATAGTATACAATATCCTAGCAGAGGGAAGAATAAGTACTTATAATATTGTGCTTAAATTGTTGGATTTTGGTATATCGGGCATTTTTAAAGTAGGGAACATTTAAAGCACACATATATATGTGTTGTAGATAATAGATAACGAGCTAATGAATTCAGCAAATCCATAATATCTATAAATTCAAATGAAATGAGGAAGATGATAGGCAGATTGAGTTCATGGATATTTAACACAAATGTTTCCTTTTTTCTTGGAATACATTCAGTTCGATGACCAATTTCATTATAATTTTGAAATAAATTGCCTTAATCATGTCAGTGACCATTACATGATAAGGCATTTATGAAAGCCTGGAAAAATATAGTCATGATTAGAAACTTTAATGATTCATTTATTTTAAAAAACACCAATGATTGTATCTAGTTTTGCAATAAATAATACCAGTAATTCCAATCTATATTTTAAAAGAAACACTAGAAAAAACGACCAAGCCAGAGCTGCATTTGAGTATATGTGATTTGTCTGTCATCATCAGTATTTAAAGCAATTGAGTTTTCAGGTTCCTCCTAGTGATATATCCCTCTTTTTTTTTTTTTTCTCTCCTGAAATGGTATCATAATCTTTACAAGTCTCAAATGACTAGGAATGACTAGGTAAAGTAGAAATTGAGAAATAAATGGAAATTTCTGTCAATTAAGTTTAGATTCCTGGGCATACAACAGAAAGCACCAGATAACAGCAGATTAAGACCGAGTTTTTTCTCTTACATGAAAGAAGTAAAAGGTAAGCTCATGGTCGTGAAGGACCACAACTGCTTCACTTTTTTTCTTTTCTCCCATTCTTTGTATATAGCTAAATTTGCAGGTTCTAAGATATCTCCAGGATCTCCTGCAGTATGATAGGACCTTCACATTCCAAGTAGTAGGAAGGTGGAAGGTGAGGGAGAATAAGTTAAAATGGTCACTCCTTCCAACACAGTATGTTTTCCTTAAGCTGACTTTGAGCTCCCACACAACACTTCTACCCAAATCTAATTGGCCTGAACAATCACATGGCCAAACTTGGCTGTATGGAGAGCTGCTCAGTATAGCCACAGATGGAATGAATTTTCTATGACCAAGGAATAAAATGTCATGGGTGGTAACTAGTAGTCTCTACCACTAAGTCTTATTATAGATAATTTACCTCCTTCCTGTGGGAGGTCTATGTAATAAATTCTAGAAATCAACGTTTAAAAATGACCTATGATATTTAAGAATCTAAAAAGCATATAAGAGGAATATTTTAAGGAAGTAGAAATACCCTAAAGAAGAGATATTCAAGAGAGATAGCATAGCTGCATTCACTTATTTCATAAGTAAAATACATAACAAATTATCCTATGTGTCCCAGGGTGGAGAAGGAGAACCATTGTGTAGAAATTATAGTCACGAATTCACTCACTACTTAATGAGTGCCTACTATGTTTCAGGCAGTGTTTTGGGTACCGTAGACCTAACTGTGAATAAGCCAGACAAGTTCCTAGCGCTCTTAGCCCTTGTATTCTAGTGAAAGTAGATAGACACCAAACAAGTACACAAAAAAATTTCAGGTAATGCTATAGTGAAAATAAGGTAGGCCTCTGGGAGAGATCATTTCATGGAGGAAGGTGAACTGCTATCATATCGAGTAGCAAAAGTCTTCTGATACTCTGGTTCAGCCAATATGTCATGGTGTGTCCTCTTTCTCTCTAAAGCATGCTCATCACCTTTCCACTGATCTTCATGTCTTTTTCTACACCGTATGATGTAGATGGTCCATGGCACCATCACCTGTCATGAGGGCTGCAGCAGTACTCAAGATGAATTCTTTTTAAGTTTATTTTTTACTTTAAGAGAAAGAGAGCATGTGATCAGGGGAGGGCCAGAAAGAGAAGGAGAGAGAGAACCCCAAGCACACTCTGTGCTGTCAGCATGGAGCCTGACCTGGGGCTTGATCCCATGAACCATGAGATCATGACCTGAGCTGAAATTAAGAGTTAACTGAACGAGCCACCCAGGTGCCCCTCAGATGATCTTTAAAAAAACAAAAAACATGAGATTGTGTCCCTTCTCTCCTGTGACTCCATTTTAGAATTATAATTAACTGTAAAAATATTTACCAATGCCCATAAAGCTGTTCCTATTGAATTTCTGCACAACTTTCTAACTTTATCTGGTACTAAAATTCATTATCTTGTCTCTGCATAGGCTACATGAACCTTTTTTTTTGTTTCTAGAATACATTAAGCTCATTCTTCTCTCAGAGCCCTTGGATTTTCCTTTTCCTCAGACAGTAATGTTTTGTTCCGAATCCTGCCTTACTCATGAAAGGAAGGAGTTTCAAGTCCCTGGAAATTTGAAGCAGAGACAGGAATTATTGGTGTTATCGGATGTACTGGGAGGTAGTGTTGTCAGAGATCTCTTCCAGTCCACATCTTTAGGACTGTTTTGCTGAACACTTTGGTCCAAGTTTTCAAGTTGTCAATTAGTCACTCTGTCACACTACCCTTTCCTGTTTGAAGAGTATACGTCAGTAACTGAAATTACTAGCATCTTAATTCATGTTTGTTTTTCTCCTCTGTTAGAATGTGAATTGCTTGAAATGAAGGAAAATAACTAACTTGGAAAAAAAAGTTTGCCTATTTCTAGAATACTGCTTGCCTATAGTAGGCACTCAAATAATTTTAGATGGGTCAAGTGACTTTTCAGTTTCCACAGTATAACTTATAAAACATATTGAGGAACTAGATATTTTATAATAAAGTAGCTTTCTACCTGTTCTTTTAATAATATTAGATTGGGCTTTGGAAAATTGATTTTTAAAGGTAAAATGAAACAAAGTATCTTCTGATGTAGTTAATTTCTCTCTCCTCAATGGAATGTAAGACTGTGTGGCAAGAAATTGTAATCTGGGACACCTGGGTGGCTTAGTTGGTTAAGTGTCCAGCTACAGCTCAGGTCATGATCTCACAGTTCACGAGTTCAGGCCCCATGTTGGGCTCTGTGCTGACCGTTCAGAGCCTGGAGCCTGCTTTGGATTCTGTGTCTCCCTCTCTCTCTGCCCCTTCCCTGCTTGGGATCTCTTTCCCACTCTCAAAAATAAATAAAAAATTTAAAAAAAAGTAATTGTAATCTATGTTGGTTAGTGATAAGTCTAGGGGATCTAGGACAATGTCACATGGGAGTTGAACAATTATTTACGGATGAAGAAAATATTCTGTGACTATCCATACCTATGAATGTTGATTTATGTACAAAACCAAAATTGGAAGAAAACACCAAATTCAATTTTACTTTTTAACACATCTAAACACATGCTGTATCCTCTATTCTTATCTTATCCTCCTTGTGTGAAGTATCTTTGCCTCCTTGATGTAATCTCTGACAGCTTGGTACAGCTTTCTGGTGAACATACAATTTTGCAATAAGAATGGAGCATTCCACTCCCAAATGGCTCAGTTTTGATGTCTGTAATTGCTTTCAAAAAAAAAAAAAGCCACGTTTGACTTAATGGCCAGGTAGTGTCTGGGCAGAAGATGCCATGTCTGCTTCACACCTACTTTTCAACACTCACCAGTTGGATGGTAGACAATATTTGCTTTTAGATTTCCTCAATGGCATACTTTCTTCTCCTTTGGAATAGCCAATGGCTGTAGGAGCTGGGTCTTAACAGTGACAAGAACCAACTATGCAGCCTTTTGCCCAAGTCTGCATTCAGTGACCTCATGTAGGAAATCAGTCATGGTGGGAATAGTGAAACTATGACATCTCCAAATGTGACCGATCTAAGTTCATTTGGTCTTACTTGCTCACAACTGTACATATCTGAGTAGGGCTATTATTTCATGATAGTTGCCTTTACTCCCAGTTCCTCCGGACCATTCTCAGGATGCAGCATGGGACATGGAAAAGATTGTAGATCTCAGAATCTCATCCCACTGATTTCCTCTCTAGTGAGCACTGGATCAAGGTAGCTTCCCTGGACCTCATTTGTTAAAAGCACTTTTGCAAAGGGACTAGAAGAAAGTAAGATGTGTAATATCCAAGTACAGTGCCTGGCACATTGAAGATCCTGAAAGACAATATCTATTTCCTTTTAAATGGTGTGGTACCAGGAGAGGTAGAATAAAGCCAGACTTGCATAAAGTTTCTCTATTAAGAGTTTAGCAAACCATGCTTAACTACAGCCTGTTAAATGACCATTTATTGCCCCAATTAGATGTATTTATTCTGGCTCATTTTTCAATCATGTGTGATCCAAAGGAAGCTGGTCCCCATCTATAGCACGATGTTATTCAATAATGCAGAGCAAGGGTAAATGTAGTTAGAAGCAAAGAGAACATCAAACACTCTAATGTAATGATCTCAAACTGAGTTTATACAGTCAAAAGGTAAAATAATCACCCCAATGTGGTTATATCCTTTAATGTTATGTCTTACCTGAAGAGATAAATTATCTGAGAAAGGATGGAATTGAAGTAACTTAGAACATTAAGCAACCATTGATTTGAGGTAGCACTCAAGTCTAGAAAAGCATTAATGATATGGCTGGACTCTCTGATGATAAGGTTTATAAATTTTGTGAAGGATAGAAAGGGGATAAGAAGACCTGTGCTTTTGAAGATTACATTGTAATTTGTAAGGAGAGGAAGGTTGATCTTTGAATAAGGTACAAATATTTCTGGTTAACCGAGAATAATCAAGATGTTGTAATAAATGCAAATACACGTGAGAAAGAAGCTCCCTGTGCGGTTGTAATGAGAGTTTTATTATATTTCTAACCAAGTATTTTGCAGCACTAATATAAAACTACATAAAACCTTTAGTCTTGTTTTTTCTGCTTTTTTTACTTAAAATACTTTTGAGACTGTAAAATGATGGGTTCATTCTAGGTATTAGAATGTAATGAAGAAAAAATACACACGGTCATATACTTGCATATACAGACTTATAAAAACATATATATACATCTCTACAGTTTCTTACAGGAAAATTACCATTGTATAAAAAGTTTTTCTGGATTATAATTTCGCTACTAGAGGTTACCATAAAGTTAAACGATCTACCTGAGATTTTATTAAAACATGGAAAGTAGAGAATTTGGTAATGTACAGTTAATAGCAATCAAAAAAATTTAAACATTTAATACACTACTGAGTTGATACTAAAAAAAATACAAATGTCATCAATTAAGCTTCAGTGACCTCAAGTACTGCAAACAGGAATAAGATGCATTCCTTTAGCTAAAGGGTCTAAAATAGATGATGGATATCATACAAAATACTTATGTAAAAGCTAAAATAGAAGTGCGATATGATAAGAATGGAAGAATGTGACAGTGCTGTGGAAGTTTAGAGAGCAAAATGATTGTCGACTGGCAGAGGAAACTTAGAGTGGAATTTTCCTTGGACCTTAATTGGGAGAGTATTTTATCAGTTTCTAAGAAAGGGTGAATTTTTCCAGTATAGGAGAATATGTAGGCAAGACATCGAAGTAGGGAAGATCAGGTCCAATCATGTTCATTTATTTGGACTGAAACTCAGGAAGTAATGAGAGGGATAGTGGGAGACCAATCTCAAGGGGTTAGTAAAGCCTAGAAAATTGTGAATTATGAAAATTATGAGGGTCGGTGAAAAGTCACTGAACGATTTAGAACTTCTACATAACACGAAAGCTCTAAGAACAGTTATGCTACTGCTGATAGACTGGAGTAAGTGAGGATGTTAGAAATCTATTTAGGGCTCTATTTAAATAGTGAACACCTCAAAATAATGGTACACAAAAAAGACAGATAGAATGGAAATCAGTAGCTAGTAATGTAGGGAAGAAAAGAAGTCACCTGTGTTCAATGGATTCCAAATGCCTCAAGCAAAGATAGCATTCTGGATGACCACATGCATGATGTTGCAAAGGAGTATCATGTAGAGTAGAAGCAATGATGCATAAATTCAGAGTAAATGAAGGGGTGTACATGAAATGGACTTGTTAATAATGCTTTAAGAAAATGAAGATTATTATTGGTTTTATTATGAAATTTCATGGTAATATGCCTAGAAAAATGGTAATATTTTATTTATGACTTACTTTGAGAGAGAGAGAATCCTAAACAGGCTCCACACTGTCAGCCTGGAGTCCAACACAGGGCTCAAACTCACAATCTGTGAGATCATGACCTGAGCCTAAATCAAGGGGTCAGCTGTTTAACTGAACAGGCCACCCAGGTGCCCCTAGAAAAATGGTAACATTAACAGAATTTTGGAAACCAAATAGTTTTGGGGGGATGAAAGAGCTTAGTTTTAGAAAGCTAAAGCTATTGTGTCAGGGTCCTAACAGGAAAAAATTAGGATGGTTCAAGGAGGACTTGCTTGCAAAACAACTAATTATAAGGCCATTAATAGGATGTAAAGGAACTACAAAAGATACTATTAGGAACCCCAAATGAGTAGTAGCCCAGTGGATTCCACCCCTGAACATGAATGGATGAGGAGAGAAAGAGGTGAAAGAGGAGACTTCTGCATAGTTAAGTGGCCTTGAAAATAGTCAAGGGCCAAAAACAGGTGAAGGCAACATCACAAGGGAGTTGAACCAGGGCTGAGCGTGGGGGTTATGGAACCTAGATAACACTCTTCTTCGTTCTTTGGGTTCACTGGGATTCCTTGTTGGCAGAGCTAATTGGAAGCCAAAGAGCATGAGCACCAATTAAGGTATACATACATGTCAGCCTCCTGGGACAGAGAACAGGATGGAGAATGCATCTGGACAGATGCCAATAGGAAGACTTCACAGGTGGGTGGAAATGAGTCTTCAGTCAGAATTTAAGAATTTGTGTGTTGGTAGCACCAACAAATGAATGAGATTGTATTGCCTAGTTAATACGTCAGGCGTGCTCAAAAAATAATGAAAGCTTTTTTGAAGAACCTTTGGGTAATGACAGGTGTTTTGCATTTCATGAAGTTTATAGAGATTCACATTAAATTAACTTCGGAGCTAGCTCCTCACTCTTACTCATTTGACTAGAAAATGGAACAACTTGTGCTGGATAAAATGGGAAAAAACTGACTTACATATATTACAACCTGGCATACCTCTTGAGAAAAAGAACATATTGGCAAAACAGCTGTGAGCAAACAAAGTTCTATACTTAATTAGGACGGAGCATCAAAGACCTAACCATACTTTCTGTCTGAACATCAAACAATAAAGTTGTGATCATTCTTCATTTAGAAGCCATGGTTGTTTGAATCGGTGAACTTTCATGGAAGGACGTCTAATCTAAAGACCTAGAAATTCCTTTGGGTTCTAGATGGAAATCTGTGCATCTAGGCACATGAGCTTGATAAATAAAATGAATGTTATTTTAATGTCTTATACTATTCAATATTAAAAAAATAGAAACTTAAACTTTTAATAAGCATATGTGAACTTAAAATATCGTAATATCCAGGCTCTTGTCTTAAGGAACAAAAAACAGTTGCTTGGGCAAATGTTTTCTTTATGCAATCACTAGTAGTCTGGATTTCTCTGTTAGATCTCTTAGTAGATTTTGGAATATTAGCATAGGGATAAATTTCCGCAGTAACACAGCTGAGCCTCTTGGCATCCAGGCACTTGGAGCTCACAGAGTATTTGGTTTCTTTCAGTATTATCATTCTTTGCCTTATCCGTTTATTACTTTGTTTATGTTGTCTGTAACTCTGTTCCAAGAATTTTCATAGTCTTGTTAACCTCAAAGTATGGGTACGGGTTTAGAAAGAAGGGAAGAATTGGATATAATTTTCTTTGCATGTTCTTATCAGGTCACTTTAAAATCATTTAGGAGGAGAATCACTAGGACTTAATATTCGAATCAATAATTTTCTTAGGTAAGTCACATAGCATTGGTGAAATGAAAGCATAGTTTATTTTTTCTAAGGTGCCATAATTTCCCTACCAATAATTCTCTATGTATTTGTAGAAAAGGCTTAACTTATTGGCAGAACCTGTTGATTTGTAATATAGATCGAGATCTGTTTTTCTAGGATTATTCCTGGTATCTGGTGGTTACCCAGAGATGGTGTGTTCTATTGAATGGTATATGTCCATATGTGTGTGACTATGTAGTTGATTATATGTATCACATTATCTCAAGCATTCATAAACTCTCTGCAGAATTGGCATACAGAAAGGAGGAAAATGAAAATCCAGTGAAATTACATAGCCAAATCCCACAATGGTTTACATATTTTTAAATCCAGAGTATTGTCAGAGGTTATCTAGAGTTAGCAATATTTGAGAGCGAGTCTGTAGTCCTGGCTATAGGTATGGGTGAAAGGCAATTCCGCCATCTATGGTATAGCATTTACTTTATATTTTTCCATCTGCCATTGTTTTACTGTGTATTTTCAGTGTAACATGTTTTAATTGTTGTACATTGACAAAAAGTTGCACTGCTAAAACACCTCCCTGATTATGAATTCCTGAGAATTAAAGTAGTCCTTTAATTGATAGTTCCTGGGGTAAAATTATTTATATCTTATTTTCTATGAAAAGATATACCCCTGCATTTTTACCCTCATCATTTTGAAAATGTAGGATTAAATTTGACTTATCCAACCTTTTTTTTTGTATTACTAACTTTTTATGTAAAAATCATCTTAGAAAGAAAATAGCTGCTGACTATCCTTAGAAAAGTAAAAACACATAGCAGTAAATAAATTTGCTCAGGTGGGATCAGATATTTAACTTTAGGTAAGTACTTAGAAAGATTCAATACAAAACCAAAAAGAATTAAGTGAAAAATCTGCAAGGCTTATCAGGTAATAGTTTTAAATTTTGACTAAATTAAAATTTGATTTTATATCCAAGCAAAGTACATTCCTCAAATGCTGTGAATACACACCACTATTTGTGGGGAAAAGATGGGAGCTGCCTAAAGTTTTCATATTTATGCAATTTGAAGCTATTGGGTTGCTCATAGAATCAGAATATGTATGATTACCCTAATTTATGTTACTTATGATACGAAAAAAATGAGAGATTTTGAATATTTTCACTTATCACCTCTAAATTTAAGCATCAAAAATCTTATGAAGTTTCATGTACATGATTTGAGATAAATACCAGCACCCAGTGTATAGTCATATACTTTTAACCTTTAAGCTGGTAGGGAAAACTTCTAATACAAGGATGTTTTAGATGGGTTACTTTAATTGTGGAGTGTATGAGCTAAGTGAATTTGCCTTTTAATAATAATTATCCAGGAATAAGTTTTTTTTTTAAGGTATAATAAAAGGCTATCAGTTTGAGGGTTTTTTTTATGACACCAATTTATTATGACTTCCTTGCTAAGCTATAAATTGCTTATCAAATCTGAATGAAAATATAGAAGGAATTACAGATCTAGAAGAAAAAATAATGGTGAACAAGTTAATTTCTGATACCTAAATGCCTGAGCTTCTTTTCGTAACTTTTAGTTAGAAGATAAATTGCATTCATTTACAGGGAAATTCTAATGCAAATCCATTAAAAAAACAGGGCTATAATACTTAATGGTGCCAAAACATGCTAATTCTAGGGTTGCTTAAATCAAAGCTACGAGGCATTTTCTAACCTGTGCGGAAATGCATCCTAAAACGTGGCCCAAGATCCAATTCCTCTGTGGGCTTGTGAATATCACAACACAATAATTGGTACAATCACCATTATTTGGGGTAGACTTTGGATGCTTTATCAGCATCGATGCATTCCAATGGTGAAACTTGTGAAAGTATGTATGAATGTTTTCGGATCAATACATAAAATATCCATCAAAAGTTTTTTTCAGTTTTATCTGGCATGAAGATAACACATTTGGTGTTTTTTAAATAATGTCCAAATATATTGGATTGGGAAACAAAAAGAATTAATATTTCAGATTCGATCTTAAACCTTGTTAATGGTTATTGGTAAACTCTAAAATTTCATATTAAACATACATACATAGACACACAAAAATCAGTTCTGTGGCTTCCTGGTCATTAAGACTCTATTTTTGCCCATTGGTAAAGATTTCAAGAACCTTGAGAGAGAGAATGAGGTTTGCATTTTCTTATACCGCTCATGATGGGATAACTTAACAATCCTGTGTAAGATTATTTTGGTATTATGTGCCTAGCATTTGCATTTACAGAATACATCTTGGATATACAGAAGACTTGATATTTCTTTCTAAATCTGAATTCGATTTGTTTTCTGTCTCTCATTTCTGCTCTTGGTAGGAACCATTTGTAATTGTCACTTCAAGCTCCCTCATTTACTTCAGCTTTACAAGTTACTTTCTTTGGAGTCAACACTGAATCATTCAGTTTTTTTCCCCACCCTTCCCCTTTGCATTCTTATGTCTGTCTGTGTGGCCTCCAAAGACAAGTAGAAATTTCATGGAATATTTTGAACAGGCAGGGTGCAGGGGATACAATAAAAGAGGCTAATTTTTTATTTCCATTGTCCATTTGTGGAAGAGGTTTTCCCCATACCCCTGGCTTGAAACCTCCAGTAGTCCTATTTTCTACTCATTCTTGGATAATAAAACTCTTTCAGTGGAGTTGATTGGAAAGCAGACCCAATTCAGTACTGAGAACAGTTCACCCCATCTTTCCCTTCCTACCTTGCCTTAGTCTTTGATTCTGGTTTCTCATCTTACTAATCACCAGTATCTGATACAAGATTGAAGAGAGGGAGAGGGGGGGGAGAAGGGGGGACAGGGAGAGGGAGAGATGTAGGGGATTGTTCTTACCTGACTTATTCTAAAATGACTGGGCCTGGCAGGTACTTAGAGCTTGAGTTTTTTTTCCTCTCAAAAGGAATCTGTGCTCTCAACAGATTTTATTGGTTTTGGAGGCTTGGGCAAAGCATTTCTCACTGGCTTGGTGATTCACTGCGTGTGCAGCTCTACAGGTCAGAAATGCACCTGTAGCTTCCAGTTTCTTAGGTTCTGTCACCTTTCTCAGTGGCCCATCTGGGAAGGCTCCTAGGAAATCCTCATCTGGCTCTTTCACATATGGGACCCACATCTTTTGAGTGGGAGGTAATCAAGTATTCTTGACTCAACAAACTGGAAAACAGGTCAAGCCCAGTCCAACAACAACTCCCCTCTGGGAGTTGTAGCCAGACCGACTAAACTGCTCTTCTTCCTCTAACTTTCTATACATGAGTCAGTCTGCTCTAAGCACTGGGATTCATGTCAAGTGTTTTGCATTATCCAGCTGTAGTCTGTCTAACTGAACACTGGAGTTAAGAGATGGGATCTCGGTCACTCCTCTACCTTTGGGGGCAAGGAGAGTGCTAAAAACATACCAGCTCTCTGCAGAAACTCTACTCAGAGACTCTCAAATCTCTAACAATCAATGTAGAAGAGTTTCCTAAATACTTGTAAGCCCCTTCTTGGAAACTGTGCAGTGTGGCTTCACTAACTCTTTAGAATGCTGTAGCTATCATTCTCATTCCTCAGGTGAAAGCAAGGGCAGAAGGATCCTATTTGAACACCCTGTAACCATCACGTACTGTTATGGCAGAACTGTGTTCTTTCATCTGTTCTGTGTGCTGTTCTTAAGTCCCCAGCAGGCCCTGCTCATCTCAGAAAGTTGACGCTTAGGTCTGTGTTCCCTGCCTTCCATGTTCTGTCTTTTCCTTCCACCATACTTTGAACCAAGGCCTCTGTTACTTCACATTCTTCTTGCCAGCTCTATGACTCTCTGCTGAGTTCTTAAAAATTTCAAAACTCTGCACACTAGCCATAGGAAATCAGTGGGATGGGGTTGGCCACTGTAGTAAACCATGATTTCTTATCTTTTGTTTTCTTCCTCTTTTCATGTGCACATAGCATTCTTAAGTTTTCTTGGTAGAAAATCTATTGTATAACATCCATCTTTGTATTTCATTACTTGATTTAATTAACAAGGGAATTCAAATCCAGCTCTCTTGGGATTAGATGTTCTCTGTTTAAAGACATTTATATTTTGGGGGGTTAAAAGCTGAATGTTTAATCTCAGATTCCAGCTGTTAGAGTAGTTGAAATAACAGGAACTACTGGGAACTATGTGTCATAACTTGTCCAAAACTTTTATCTGTGTTCTTACATAATAACATTTTTGTACCAAAAATACCATCAGAATGTTACATCAACATTATAGGCACCTTCATATTTAAAAATTTAAAGTCACTAAACAAATTTGTTAAAACATAGGCTAATAGATAATGCATACTGGTTATCTCCTTGTCAAAGAATTGGTTTATTTTTCCTGTTTAGTCTTATTTTCTAGTGTTATTAACATAACCTTATGAGATATGAAAGTCAAAAATGACAGAATCACAATTCTATCACTGTCTTATATAGTACATAGGTCATTGAAAGCTTAACAATTGGCCTTAGAGGTCAGACATGGCAAAAAGGATTTTTTCTACACTGTATTAAGGAGTTTAGTGTTGTATAGTAATTATTGTCATTGGTTAGTCATTAGTAGAGCAAATGGAACATTCTCTAACAAGAATATATTTTTCCCCTAAATGCGACAAAATCTCTGCAGAGTGTACATTACTCATCTAAATGGGAAGGATGTAGAATTGATGATTCCTGCCAGCTTTAAAGAGTTGATTAAGAGAGATAATGTTTTATTACCACTAATTATACCAGTGAGCAGAATGATGTACAGGTCAATAGAAAAACTTCACTACTTTCATATTAAAAAGACATTAACTCATGACACATGAAACATTTGATAATAAAGTGCCTTATGTAAATACTGAAAAAAGCCTCATTTGTTAAGTTTTAATAAAACCTTGGACAATGGAAGGGAGCTCACATTTAAATTTTACCCCTTTGTAGGACTTTATTCCCCCAAATTAATGAAAAATGATTCATCAGATAAAGCAGTAAATTCCCCAGTGTTCCTCAGAAAAGTTATCATATGTTCCTTTGAAAAATAGAACTTGGCTATTCATTTGATTTAGCAAGTAAAATAACATTATTTGAACATAAAACTGAGTCCTCTGGCTTCTAATTGGAGAATATTAATGCCTAATATTTTTATGCATGCATTAAACCACTATGCAAAAGGAAGCTTTGGAAGTTCAAACACCCATATTTATGCAAGACTAAAATGATTTTTAGAAAGGAAAACCCCAAACTGTTGAAATATAGCATTTTTTCAGCACAGAAATTGTTCAAATATTGGCTTCTTTTTGAAGCTATTTAATGGGCTATTTTCTAACAAATTTCTGTAAACAGAAAAGGATACCTTAATGCAGTTTAATGAAAGTATAAATTGGCCAATTTTAAATACCTGGAAAGTGTGAAAAAAGGGTGGGAGAAGAAGAATTTTCAATGAGAGAATTGATGTATCATTAATGAAATGATTGTTGATAAGGAAACCATAGGGTAACCTCCAGGTTTTTGAGATACGGTTTCAATACTTTACAATACTTTTTATATATCTACTTTTAATCAAAATAGAAAACTTAATTAAAAATAGAAAACATTCATAGGTAAAGGAAGATCAAGGGGGTGGGGCAAATCAAAGATCCTTTTTCTTACCACTTTTGTAGACCATACTAATACTAATATTACTGATTCAGATGGGGAATTTGGAAGGAAAATTATAATGGTTACATGGAAAATTTCCCTAAACTGTTCAATGCAATGTTGAAACCTACTTTAAAAATGGAAAACTGCATGCAATCAAATACTTAAGATGCTTATACCATTTTATCAAAATTGCACATGATCAAATACTTAATAAAACATAAGATGAACTGGTATATGCATCTTAAGTACAATTATGTCTGTGCAAATGTGCACTGTCAGGTGACCTTTATTGTACAATACATACAAGAAACATAAAAAGGAGAAAGGAAAGAAACATGCTTGCCCTCTTTGAGGCAAAGAGAAGTAAACTTGCCTGCCCTTTTCTTCCACTTCTTCCTCTGCAGGTTCTTAGGCTGTCATGGAGTGTGGGGCTGCTTTACAACATCTGATTTATATTTGGTTTCTGGTGTTTCACAAGTGCATTATAACTAGAAATGGAGCCAGAATCTTATTAGTGGAGATACTATGCAGTGAAATGTCAACACGGGGCATTTGTGTTTTACTCTTATTGCTTTAACAGATAGTACATTTTGCGACAACATAGTCTATTTGAATAATGTGACATTTGGGGGAAGTTTTAAAATTGATTTTATTCAATTGATATTAATGTTGGGTTAAGATCTGATATAATAAAGAAAATAGATGTGTCATTTTCTATCTGTCTTTCAGAGTGAAGGAGTTGGGGGCCAGGCAGCCAGCAAAGTCAAAGTATATGTAGCATCAATGCCATATGTTTTAGCCCATCTGTTTTCAGAGTATACTTAATATGTTCATTTGAACAGAATGATTGGCAGATACCAATCAAATAAAGTTTAGGCAGTAGCAAGTCATGGATGCAGATGAAAGCATGCTAGTGGAAAGGAACTGCGATCTATTACCTTACAAATTATCAGAAAAGACACTGTTTTATTCAAACATATTTCCCACAGTATATAATTCCAAGTTTACAGAATGATATAAATATATTTCATGTAAATCTTGAGAGGAAAAATACATTAAAGAATTAAGAATTAGTCCCAATTACCACTGTCTCATTGTGTGCTTAATTAGTATATCCTACTGAGTATCCTAAACCCTGAATGAATCTATTCTTATCCCAGTATTCGTCTCTGTTCCCCCATTGCCATGCTATTCAGCTATCAGTGGGGAAACAATATGTCATACCCTACCAGAAGGATGTCATAGTTTGGTTTACTTACTATGGAAGAATTCTAGGTCTCCATTATGGAGGAAAATGAAAACCAGAGACACTATTAGAGAAATAAAACAATAAAAGAAAACAAACTTACAATAAGTCACGTAAAATAAGTTGTCACCCAGATAAAGCAAACTTCCAACGCAAGTCCTGTAAAATACCTTATCACTTGGATTTTGCTTAAAATATTTACATGCTAGAGTAGAGAAAGAGGCTATTTGCAGGATAGAGATTGTGGCCTCCAGTTGTACCAACATGCTTAATACCCGCAATGTAGCCTTGTTTCCCATTCAGCTGCAAAGATACATCATTGGATGTATGTTTTATTTCCTTTCTCCTTTCCAAGACAATATTTCTTTGTATCTTTTTGCCACTTATTTTTTGAGAAAAAAGGTTTTGCTTTCCAAGGGTTATTCCTTTCTTAGATCATTTGTTTCCTGTCTTCCATGAAGTATAATGCTTTAGGGATAGAGTGGAGGGAATTGATCTTTCGAGTCAGATAATACTTCAAATTCGAACTGTGTAATTTGGGGTATGTTCTGGATGTCCTGGAATCTCCTTTCTGGCTTCACGAAGGGAGTGATTGCACTGGCTAGAAATTGCACATGGCCTCTAGGCTGAGGTCCCTCTGGTGCCCTTTAGCCTTCCTTTGTTTCTCCCATACAGATAAAGATAATTCACAGTTCTGTGATCACTGTTGTTTTGCCCTGTCCTCTTCTAGTTTGTTCTGTGTGTGTGTGGGGGGGGGGTGTGGGGGTGGGGGGAGACCTTTATACCTAATTTTATTGTAAATGTTTTCATGGTTCTTTGGGTTTGGTATTGATGTGCTATAGACACTCACATTGAACCCAAGCGTACAACACCATAAAATCATTTCAATAAATTCTAAAGGATAGAGCATATCATATGAACATAGTGTAATTAATCTAAAAATCAGTAACAAAAACTAAGTAGGAAAATCAAGATCATTGGGAATTAACCTGTATGTTTCTAAATATCCTGTGTGTCAAAGAAATTAGGAAAAAAACATCACTCAGTATTTGGAATTGAAGGACAATGATAACATGGCATAAATTTATGGGATGCAACTATAGCTGGGCTCAGGGGAAAATGTGTAGCTTTAAATGCATACACTAACACAGAAATGGCTAAAAACCAATCTGTATCTAAAGAAAAATGTAAAAATAGCTGCAAATTAAACTCAAAGAAGCAGGTAAATAATGACAAAGGCAGAAACTTCTAGAATAAGCATTGTTGAATTGAAAGAAACAATTCTTTGTGGGTAAAACTGAGAAGCCCCCAGTGAGAACTAATGAGGGAGAGAGAAAAGGTGCAAATTACTAATATCATGAACCAAAAAGGAGACATGATTATATGAAAGTGTTAAATTGCACACTACAGAATATATAAACTGATTTGTTTGGACAATAAATTTGAAAATTCTGATGAAATGAACAAACCCCTAGAAAAATTCAGAAGAGCTAACTTAGAATACTATTTTTAAATCATATTCTATTAAAATTGAAAATTCAATTAAAAACAAAAAACTTTGCACAGAAGGGACGCCAGGCTCAATGGCTTCAACAGATAATTCTTCCAAATACTTGGTGAAGAAATAACATCAACCTAAGACAAATTCTTCAAGGAGATAGAACCAAAAAAAAAAAAAAAAAAAAAAAGGAAAGGGAAGGAAAGGAAAACTTCCAAGTTAAAAAAAAAAAAAAGTAAAGCCAGCATACACTTAACACCAATAGTTCACATCCTATATAATGGTTAAAATTTTGAAAGTTTTCTACCAAAATCTGGAATAAACCAAGGCAGCCTGCCATGTTGTGCTTGATGTCACTCAGTGTGGGTTATACAAAATTCATTAATTTTCTTGAATATACATTATACTGCAATTTTAAAAGTTAAAGTATAATTCACATCTCATTTTGTATTCTGTGTTCCAGCAAAATTCCCAACCTTAAGACTAAATTAGAGACAAATTATGTACATGAGAAAGTCAAATGCTTTTTCTCGTTTTACATTATATTTTGGGCACAACATTAAATTCGCTTTAACTCTTATAAGCAACTGGTGTTAAATAGATTAATAAAAGATAACTTGCCCTGAAAGATTTGGGGACTACCTTGCACCAACTATATTTGGGAATGTATCTTTTTCCAATCTTGCTAGTAGAAAACAATATGTTTTGAACATTACTCTATGAATATTTAAAATATGTGTAAAGACTGTCATAAAATTATTTTTCTCTAACCACTATACTTCTGGTTCATGATAGCATATCTATTGCTGAGTGTAATGACACAAACATACCAACTCCATCGTTCATCTAAGGCCACTGAAAAGGTCTTAGATCACTCTGCCAATATAATTTGTCATGATCTTATGGCTAACCTAACTTTGTTTTAAACTATAGGGCCCTGGTGAGAGTGGGGTGGAGAACAAAGGAATATTTTGATTAAATGGATGTTGCCTCAGTTGTACCTCATGAGACAATTCAATCTCCTGATAATCTATGGGAAAACCTTTTTCAGTGTACTCTATATGATGGATGCTTGAATGGTAATAGAACTTCTATATCTAGCAAATGATTTTTCTTTTCTCTTTGGCTGTGAACCAATCTATTTATATTTCTTAATTCTAATTCTTCAGAAAATATATAAAATTCCTTATATACTTATAACTCCTTAAATACAGAGCCAACATTTCCACTTAATCCAGATCTATTTGTTTTTCAGCGATTACTGGATATTTTCTGTTCACTTCTTATTTGATTTTATTCCTTAGTTTCAAAACCTTCCTATATGTTCTGGTAACATGCTTACATGCACACACACAAACCAGACCAAAAACACCTAATTCTGTAGAAATTATTTGGATGACTATTTTGAAGCAATTATACCTTGATAGGGGACTTGTCCCTCTTATTTAGGGCTATATTTTAATAGTTTGCTGAATATTTTGCCTGTAGCTGTCAACATTACACTTCTCACTTAACCATCTAGGAATCGGTCATCTTTTATACATTGCTTTCAGATAAATAGAGAAAATAAGAGAAATTGAGTCTAAAAACGGTTTTAAGTCTATTGCAGTTAGAGGAAATAGGTTTTAGCAATAAAAACAAGAAATACTAGAAAATTTTAATATATATTCAGTCACCTTTTTATTGCTTTTAGTAATCAACATATGTTAATGAGCAGCATTATGAAGAGAAGATTGTTTTTCACATCTCTCCATTTTTAGTCTAGATATTAGTGCTATATAATAGAGTAGTATTAAACATCACACCTGACCAGAGGGACCATGAACACAAAAGAAGGCACAAAAGAATTCTTTAAAAACACATTCTTTCAACATAAACTTTTAGAAATGGTTATGATAAATTGGACAACTAAAGTTATGGGAAACAATGTACTTGGACAATTCTAAATAGAGCTTGAAATGGATTGTTAGTGCATATTTGAACATTAAGTTTAAGGTTAATTCTTCCAATACCTTATATTTTGAAGAAAGATATGTTTTTCCTATTATATTTACAAAGTGGCATTCATCATTGATTTAAATTTCTTAACAAATTTTTGCCAAAATACAATTATGTATGAATTTACTACATTGATTTATATATCCTGTCATGATTACCTCACTCTTGATTACTGTAGTTTCATAGAAAGTCTGAAATTAGGAAGTATGAGTCTACCAACTCCTCATTCCCACCAAGACTTTTGGTGTGGTTAGGTCCTTTGCATTTTCATGTAAATCTTAAAAATAATCTCAATTTCTACAAAACTTGTAGAGATGTGGATTGCCTTAACTCTGTAGGCCAGTTTTGGGAGAATACAAATCGTAATAATATTGAATCTTATATTCCATGAACATGGTGTCCCTTTTCTTTTAGTTTTATTATCTATTATTTTATATTATCTCTTTTTTTGCTTCTTTTGAATTTTTCAGTTTTTTTGTAGTTTTCAAATCAAAAGTATACCTCAGAAATACTGTCATTTTGATTCCAGACTGCTGTAATAAAGCACATATTGCAATAAAGCAAGTCAAATGAATTTACTTCCCAGGGCATACAGAAGTTATATTTACACTAAACTGTAGTCTATTGAATGTGAAATTGCATTATTTCTAAACAGAAAATCAATGTACATACCTTAATTACCTTATTACTAAAAAATGCTAACCATCTGAGCTTTCAACAAGTCAAATTTTTTTGCTGGTAGCGTCTTGCCTAGATGTTGGTGGTTGTTGACTGATCAGGGTAGTGGTTGTTGAAGGGAAGGTCAACGTGGCTGTGGCAATTTCTTAAAATACAACAAGGAAGTTTGCCACATTGGTTGGTTCTTCCTTCCATGGATGACTTCCCTGTAGCATGAGATACTGTTTGATAGTATTTTAGCCATAGTTGAATTTCTTTCAAAATTGGAGTCAATTCTCTCAAACCCTGCTGCTATTTATCAACTAAACCTATGTGATACTCAAAATCCTTTGTTGTCATTTCAAGAATCTTCACAGCATCATCGCCAGGAGTAGATTCCACCTCAAGAAACTACTTTCTTTGCTCATTTATAGGCAACTCCTCATCTGTTAGTTTTATAGTGAAGTTGCAGCAACTCACTCACCTCTTCAGGTTCTACTGTTAATTCTAGTTTTCTTGCTGTTTCTACCACCTCTGCAGTGACTTCCTCCACTGAAGTCTTGGACACTTCTAAGTCATCCATGAGAGCTGGAATCAACTTCTTCCAATCGCTTGTCAGTGTTGATATTTTGACCTCTTCCCATGAATCACAGATGTTCTTGATGGCACCTAGAAGGGTGAATTCTTTCCAGAAGATTCTCAACTTAAATTACTCAGATCCATTAGAGGGATCACAATCTATGGCGGCTCTAGCCTTATGAAATGTATTTCTTAAATAATTCTTCGAAGTCAAAATAACTGTGCTATCCGTGAGCTACAGAATGCCTGTGTTAGCAGGCATTAAAACATTAATCTCCTTGTACATCTGAGTTCTTGAGCAGGTGCGTTGTCAGTGAGCAGTAATATTTTAAAAGTAACATTTTTCTGGGGCACCTGTGTGGCTCAGTCGGTTAGGCATCTGACTTCGGCTCAGGTCATGATCTGGCATTTTGTGGGTTCGAGCCCCGCGTCGGGCTCTGTGCTAACAGCTCAGAGCCTGGAGCCTGTTTCGGATTCTGTGTCTCCTCTCTCTGCCTGTCCCCCATGCTCATGCTCTGTCTCTCTCAGTCTCTTAATAATAAATAAAAGTTAAAAAATTAAAATAACAATTTTCTGAGCAGTTGATCTCAATATTGGGTTTAAAAGTTTCAGTAAACCATGATATGAACAGATGTGATGTCATCTAGGTTTTGTTCATCTAGTTTTAGAGCACAGGCAGAGTAGATCCAGAATAATTCATAAGGGCCCTCAAATCTTCAGAATTTGGGCTTTGGCTTCAACTTAGTCACTGACTTCATTAGCCCCTAACAAGAGACTCAGGTTTGAAGGTTCAAACCATTGAAGGTTTGAAGCCAGGCATTAACTGTTCATCTGCAGCTATGGCATTTCTTTCCAGTAGAAAGCTGTCTTATCTACACTGAAAATCTATTGTTTAGTATAATCAGCTTCATTAATTATCTTAGATCTTCTGGATAACTTGTTGCAGCTTCTACATCAGCATTTGCTGCTTTCACCTTCTACTTTGATCTTACAGAGATGGCTTCTTTCCTTAAACCTCGTGAACCAGCCTCTACTGGTTTCAGACCCTTACCTGCATCTTCCTCACCTCTGTCCGCCTGCATAGAATTGAAGAGTGTCAGGGCCTTGCTATGGATTAGATTTTGCCTTAGGGGAATGTTGTGGCTGGTTTGATCTTCCACTAAAACTTTTTCCTTATCACCAGTACAGTTGCTTCTTAAAATTTGTGTGTTCACTGGAATAGCACTTCTCATTTCCTTCAATAACTTTTCCCCTGCAGTCACAGCTTGGCTAACTTTGGTGCAAGAGGCTTAGCTTTTGGCCTTTCTCAGCTTTTGATATCCTTGCTCACTAACCCTAATAATTTCTACCTTTGGTTTTAAAGTAAGAGATGTACAACTCTTTACTGGCACACTTAGAAGCCATTGTAGGGTTATTAATTATCCTAATTTCGATATTGTTATGTCTCAGGAAGCAGGGAGGTCTGAGGAGGAGAAAGGTAAAAGAACAGTTGGTCGTTGCAGCAGTCAGAATAGACACAGCATTTATGAATTTTGCTGTCTTACGTGGGCTTGGTTCATAGTGCTCCAAAACAATAACAATAGTAACATACAAGATTACTGACAGGTCACCATAACGAAAACAACAATAATGTAAAAGCTTGAGATATTGAAAGAATTACCATACTGTGGCACAGAAACAAGAAGTAAATAAATGCTGTTGGAAGAATGGTGCCAACAGACTCCCTGATGCAGGGTTTTCACAAGCCTTCAAGTTCCTAAAAAAGAGCACAATATCTGCAAATTGCAATAACGCTAAATGCCATAAAATGAAGTATGCCTCTATAACACTTACATGCTTTTCGTTCATACTTTTGTCATTTAAAATGGCCTCAGGTGGGGTGCCTGGGTGGCTCAGTCGGTTAAGCGTCCGACTTCAGCTCAGGTCATGATCTCCTGGTCCATGGGTTCGAGCCCCACGTCGGGCTCTGTGCTGACAGCTCAGAGCCTGGAGCCTGTTTCAGATTCTGTGTCTCTCCCTCTTTCGCTGACCCTCCCCTGTTCATACTCTCTCTCTGTCTCAAAAATAAATAAATGTTAAAAAAATTTTTTTAAATGGCCTCAGGTGTAATGCTGAAGTGCTGTCTTGTGTTCTTAGGTGCAGAAAGACTCTAGTATGCCTCAGGTGCTTGTGTTAGATAAGTGCTTGTGTTAGATAACCTTTATGCTGTTGGCTATGAGTTAAATGTTGATGAATCAATAGTAGATACTGAATACAATGTTTGTAATCAGAAACACATATAAAACAAGGCTTATACATTGAGTATTTGATGAAATTGTTTTGACCAGAGGCTTATAGGAACCTTATTTTGTATTCTATGCTAGAGGCAGGGGTTCAGTGTTTGCGATGACTTTATAGACCACAACCATTGTGAGTAACAAGAGTCAACTATATACTAATATATGTGAAGAATATTTTACCTGTATTTATTCAAGTGTTGAAGAAATAGTTATGAAGAACTTACTAAATGCCAGCAATTATTTTGACAACCAGTTGAGAAGGAAGCATAGGGATAGCAGGGCTGTATCCTCTGTATCCAATTCAGATGTTGTCGAGAAAAATTAAAAAGGCCTCAATTTTACAATATAATAAATAACTTATGTGCTCATATAACAATAATATGAAAAAATTATTTAACTTAACGTTAGGGTCATCTGCAGACAAGGTAACCAAAAAACTCCTTCAAGATCCATGGATGAAGATCTGTGCCATGACAATGTAATGTTCATGACAATAATGTTCAATGTAATAGTCCTTACAGAACTGGGTTGCTAATACTTCATTACAATAGAAATTGTTTTGTATACCCCGAGTACCTCTATTTTAAGAACACTTGCATAATTGAGATAATAAAAACTTATCTATGATTTTGTGAACTATTTTTTATGGTTGAGATAAAATATTTTTTGTCAAATTGCTTCATGGGAACATAGTGCCCTAGTGGTTAAAAACAAACTCATAAATTCTGTATTCGGCCATAATTTACTCTGAATATGACCATATAGCCATTAAATATTAACTTAGTTCCATTTCAAAATTAAAGATGTAATTTTATGTTGTTCACTGAGAAAGAAGCTAAACAATAGCTATGTTTTCTTTGGCTCAGCTGGAACTATACACTTGATTCTTTGTCAACTTTAAGAGATATATAAGAATGCAACACCCTTGTGAAACAATTTATTTTCTTAAAAGCAGTTAATTCAACAAAATCTTTATTATTTTTTGTTATCTGTATAATAAATGATTACCCTCATTAAGAAGTATAGTTATAGTGAACTGGAATGTACTGCAATTTACTGCCCTCTTGCATTCAAATGACCTGGTTTCCTTGCTCCTCTGCCAGCCAGGTTGTGTTTGTTTCATTGAGGACTGCTAATACATGACACAACCTGTCCTTTCTGTCAGTAGTCCTATAGACTTTGCATGCTCTTTGAAGATGGGGAAATTTTGCCTGCTATTTAGAACATTAATATGTTAAAGCTCTGATTTACATCAAACTTAGAATTAATAACATTGCCCTTAGGATCAGGTTCAAAATTTTAACAAGACTTTTGAGACGTTTTATGCCTAAGATCCTTCTCGACATTCTGGCCTCTTACCTTAGAGCTTCCTGTTTTCTGTGAACATAATCCTGACACAATGAATATCCTTCTGTTACTCTGTTCTACAACTATGCTATCCTCATGTACAGAGTTTTCCTTCTCTTCTTTTATATCCATATCTAGTATACCCTAGTATCAGCCTAGAGAATATTCTTGGACATCTTCAAGAGGTAGAATAGTTTTTCTTTTCTCTGTGCTCTTCTAACACTCATATATTGACCACCGCAACACTCCATTCTACATTTGACAACTCATTTATTTTTCTGCCCCATTAACTAGTCATTTTGTGAGGTCAGACACCCCTTTTTGGCCTTTTTTTTTAACTCGGTAGAGTGCCTAAGATCTATTCAATATATGTTCTATTTTTTAAGTGATAGAGTAAAAAAAAATCTAATATGTAGATACTGGGTGTCATGTTGCATGATTTAGAACCATAATTGAGAAGCTGGTGGAAAAAGGAGGTAGTACACTCAGCAGTTTTGCTCAGTTCAGTTATCCTAGGTCTAGTGGCAGTTCACCTGTTTCCTTTATTTTAATATATACAATTGTCTTGTGATTGTTGTTGAAGCTAAAGCAGTGAAGTGTTAGATTCTCTTGTCACATATACTCACAAAAGAATAAAATTGCACACATGTTCACATTTTGCTGTTAGTAATAAGCTCTGAATAAAAATGTATCTGGGGGCACCTGGATGGCTCAGTCTGTTGAGTGACTGGCTCAATTTCAGCTCAGGTCATCATCCCAGGGTCGTGGGATCAAGCCCTGTGTCAGACTCTGTGCTAAACACGGAGCCTGCTTAAGATTTTCTTTCTCTCTCTCTCTCTCCCTCTGTCCCTCTCCCCTGCTCCTGCACACTTGATCTCTCTCTAAAAAAAAAAAAAAATCTAAAGTTCCCATTTATCCCCAAACCCAGAAGGATAGGACAAGGGGAGAATTAAATGTGCACTAAAGAATGTGTGGGGCTCACTTATATTGATTATTTAAAAATGCCTTTAAATGTTTTATAGTTTGAAAATAGCTAATAGAATAAAAATACATATGGAACTTAAACGTTAATTATGAGACGGAAGGAAGGCAAGTGTAAACTTTATCAACGGAGTGAAGAAAAACAACAAAATTGGAAAGGCAACAAAGGGATGTTAATAGACTATAGGTAAGAACATAAAAATTTACTAATACGACTGAATTATATGAATCAGTGGAATTGGATTCAACTAATTCATTAACATACAAGAATCTTAAAATGAGTTAAAGAACAATATTAGTCCTGATGTTAGTAATAGATCATGCAAACATGAAAGACACAAAGATATTGAACACAGAGCTAACAGTGACATGTTACAAAAGTGAGAAAGTGAAAATCTGGTAAAGAGCACTTTGAAGCTGATATTACATGGGAAAAATGTTGTTTTGTAACAACATTGGTTGCAGTATCTAAAAATAGAGTAAGCAAAAAGATCTAATAAACCAAAAAATGTAAAAACAAAATAAGCAGCAAACAAATGTAGAAATAAAAGGAAACCGTAAACCAGAATCATAGTAAAAATGTACATTTGTCAGATTTCAAGGGAAAACAAATAATATAAATGATTGCAGTAAAATAGCCAACATAATCTGATAATAAAATTTATAAAGCGGTTAGAAAATACAATTATAAGAAAAGTGCTAACATTTGGTAAATACTTTTGAGATAATTTGTACTTCAGAAGACAAGATCTAAAAAGAACATAACTAAAGCATAAAGATGAAAAGTGGTAGAATAGACTTATATTAGATTATATAAAGATAAAAATGTAGCCAAATATTTCACAAAGTTAAAAATAGAACAAAATCCCATTGGATGAAAATAACACAAGCACATGAGAGAATGGTAGCTACATACATAAATGGCTTCTATTAACCAAGTGGAGAAGAAGGAAATACCCACACATAAATAGGTTATAGTGGTTTTATTTTATTTTGTGGTTTCTAGCGATTATATTAACAAACTTTATACAATCTAGTTAGAATTAATATTTTCCCACTTCAAGTAAAATGGAATGATCTTACCGTCATAACCTTTCATTACCTGTACTTCCTATGTGAGGCAGTTGCCAAAAGTACTACATCTAACTGCCCTAAAAATCACATCTGTTATGTTTGCTTTCACCAGTCATGCATAATTTAATGTATTTAAAGACAAAAAGGTCTTTTATTTACCAAAATGTTTTTCTTTCTCCTCCTTCATGTTTGACCTTCCGCATGTCCTCGTGTCCCTGTCCTTGTGTTATCATTTCCCTTCCACTGGAGAACTTGCTTTAGTATTTCTTTTAAAGCAGACATAGTATTGACAGATTCCTTAGTTTTATTCCTGCTGAAATTCTTTGTTTTGCCTTCATCTGGGAAGATTGTTTTCCCTAGATGGAGGATTCTGGAGGTCATTTGTTTTCAGTGCTTTTTTTTTTTTTTTTTTTTTGATGTTTATTTTTGAGAGAGAGCACAAGTAGGGGAGGAGCAGATAGAGAGGGAGACAAAGGATCCAAAGCAAAGGTGGCTCTCTGATGAGCAGAGTCTGACCTGGGCTGGAACTCACAAACCTGGAGATCATGACCTGAGCCAGGTCAAAAGCTTAACCCACGGAGCCACCCAGGTGCCTCTGTTTTCAGTACTTCGAGAATATTGTTCCACTCTCTTCTGCCATTCTTGGTTTCTCACGAGAAATCTATAGTCCTTTAACTCCCAGTTTTCTCATACATTTTTTTTTATTTTGCCTGCTTTAAAAAAGTTTCTTTATTGGGGCGCCTGGGTGGCTCAGTCGGTTAAGCGTCTGATGTCGGCTGGGTCAAGATCTCACAGCTGGTGAGTTCGAGCCCCACGTTGAGCCCTGTGCTGACAGCTCAGAGCTGGAGCCTGCTTCACATTCTGTGTCTCCTCTTTCTTCTCCTCTCCCGCTCACACTCTGTCTGCCTCTGTCTCTCAAAAATAAATAAATGTTAAAAAAAAGTTTATTTATTTTTGGTTTTCAGCAGTCTGATGCTAATGTATCTGCGTGTCAATAACTTTATCCTGATTATGGTTTGTTTAGTTTCTTAGAACTTCTCATTTATGTCTTTGACCAACATGGGGGAGGATTCAGCATTATTTCTTTAAATGTTTTTTTCTGTTCCAACCTTTCTCCTCTTCTGCAGGGTCTTTTATGCCACAGTACTAGACCTTTGGTATCTGTTCATTCTTTATATTTTTTTTCTGTTTTGATAATTTCTATTGTTCTACCTTAATGTACACTTTTGCTTTAACATCGCAGTTCCAGCTGTGAGACACTCCAGTAAAATTTTTTGCCTATTTTTTAGCTTTTTTTTTCTTAACTTGTATTTCTTTGAGACTGCTATCTTTCCATTTCATGAGTATTCACCCTTTTTTTTCATGGGTCATTTTTATAATAGTTGTTTAAAAAATCTTTAACATTTGTGTCCTCTCCAAGTTGGTATCTCTTGATCGTGCTTTCCCCCTGATAATTGTTTTCTTGCTTCTTTGTATTTTTAATAATTTAAATTTTTTACCATTTATTTTTGAGAGACAGAGCACGAGTGGGAGAGGGGCAGAGAGAGAGGGAGACACAGAATCTGAATCAGCCTCCAGCCTCTGAGCTGTCAGCACAGAGCACTACATGGGGCTCGAACCCACCAACCATGAGATCATGACCTGAGTCGAAGTTGGACGCTTCACCGACAGCCACCCAGGCACCCCTATATTTTTAATAATTTAGATCCTATCCTGGACCTCTCATTGTCTGGCCTATGCATATGCTAGTATACTTCAGTCTTGAATTTAGCCTCAGTCTTTATATGGTCTGGAAGTATTTGCTGTCTGGATTCAATTGGTTTCATCTTTGGAATTCAAGAGTGAACCTGGGCTTCATACACAGGTGCAGAGAGTCCCTTCTAATTCCTCCTCTCCAGGATCTTATCCCCAAGTCTCTATGCCCCCAGTATTATGTTCAGTGTTCAGATTTAAAAGTTGGGACTTTAACCTTCCCACACTATTGCGTCGTACCTACAAACTGGCCCAACAGATGGCAAAGTGGTGACAGAAAACAGTCTAGGGCTGTTTCCATCATCCCCACCATTGCTGCTGCTGCATCAGGGGTATGGTGTCAATATTGCATGTCAGTTGCAGGGCAGGGGGTGTTAAAATGGGACTCAGCCTTGTTATTAAAGACAGGGAGGGGAGCCACTTGATGATCTGTGGCTCAACTGGTATATGACAGGTGGGGAGTGTCGAAAGCCTCTTTTGCTGGTCCTAAATGCCGTGTCTTCCTGGGGAAGGGATAAATGGGGAAGGCTGCCCCTTCACTGTAGCTCTGTACCTGGGGTTAGTGGGGAAATTCCCTGAAACATCTGTGGTACAGGAAGACCTCTCCTAATTATCTCTGTAGTAGGAATGCTTTTCTTCTTTGAGCTTTTTCTGACTGTACTCATTCAGCATTCAAGAATTGAGGATTTGGACTTACCTAGAACCCCAGATAGGATAGGTAGGAGATAAAGAGGGAACTTGGAGCCCAGTTACCCCACAAATCTATTTGGTCTTCTCTACCTTGCGTGTAGAGTCTTCTGATAGGTGCTTTAAACTTTTTTACCCTTAATTTTATATAGGAGACCAAAAACTTAAAAAAAGAAAAAGACTTGCTCTCTAGTCACCCCTCAAATCCTGAATCTCTCCAATAATTATTATTCCCATGTGTGTGTGTACATACGCTGTCCAGACCGCTCTTTTATTATTGTATGTATCGCACTATTTATCTGCCTGGTTTCATTCATTTTGTTTGTTTGTTTGAAATAAAAGGATAAAAAAGGAAGTAAAAGTTTCTGCAATATTGCCATTGTCATTTTGAAGTGTGTGAAGTACCAATTGATCTTCCCTTCCAGCCCTTCAGTCGTGTCCCATCCCTTCCTCCAGACAACATGACTGCTATTAGTTCCGTGTGTATCTCTTTCAATATGTGTTTATGCTCACGGAAGAATTTTGATACAGATAAACACAGATTGATAACAAAATAGAATGACTTCCCCCCCCCTCCCCCACAAGTTAAAAAAGATCTACTCTTTGTTTACTGCTCTCAACCTTAGTATATATAGAAGTCCTTTCTTGGTAAAATAGCTGCTTTGTATTTCCTGGTGTGGATGTATACTAGAAATTATTTCATCTGTTCCACATGATGGACCTTTACATAGTTTCTTTTATGTTTTTATTTTTTTTCTTCTCTTTCCCTTCCCTTTCTTTCCCTTCCCTGCCCCCCCCCCCTTTTTTTTTTTCGGCTCTTACACACTACCGTAAACAAACTTGTTCATTTATCTATATCCGTTTCTGCTAGTATGTTGGTAACAGCATTTTTTTTGAAGTGGAACTCCAAAACGATTCTGTAAGATTTATTGTCTTACACTGCCGTGCAGCACTTTCAGTGCTAGGACACAAATATGTGAACCTTCCCCTTTGTGTCTGAACAGCATTAGGGCAACTTTCAGTCCCAAGTAAAATGCATGTTTCTGAGTACCTGTTTCTTATGTCATTGTCGACAGTGGATAGAACTCACTTTTCAAAGTTGATCATTGTATTCCTCATGTTGTCAAACTTTTTTGATATATTTAAAAGACCTTTGTATACATATGTCCATTAAATGTAAGTTTGTATTATCCATTTTTGTTTTTAAGTCCTGTTCATATTTATGCATGGGAGTACTTGACTTAGCAGAGAAAGCTTCATTTGGCCTGTCTATATTCTTCATTATTTTGCCCCAAGTCCATATTTTATCATTAAATGTGGACTGATTCCTATTAGTTTTTATGTAATCAACCCTCCCAATTATTCTCTTTCGGGATGTTGTATTACTTGATTGTTTTTCCAAAGTATCTACTCAAAGATAAAAGCAATTATTCTAATTTTCTGAAATAAATTTGTATTAATACTTTGACCCCTTGTTTGGAATTTGTTTTGGGGCACACTTTGCTGTAGGAATATTTTTTTCAAATTATATAGTAAATTATCCAACACTATCCATTAAATTATTGTTTCATCTCAGAATTTAATTTCATTTCTGTAATTAATTCATTTTTGGTTTTTCTATTTGTCAACCATGTCCCCATATCAAACTGTTTTAATTAAAGCAGCTTTATTTACACATCTGTTTTTAGATTTCATTTCTTTCTAGATTCAGAATTAAATTCCTATGAGATTTAAATTCTTCAAAGGAAAGGCTCATTTTACTCAACTCTTTGGTCTTAGCTTACCACAGTGCTGACAGATATTTTTACTAAATTACTGTCCAACTTTATTGACTTGAAACTCTGTTGTTTGGTGAAACTTCTGTGCCATGTTTGCTAAACACTTCAAAAGTAGATTCAACACCATAACCATTTATTGAACACACATGACTCTGTATTGAGAACTGTGGAAAATTAAAAAAAGAACGTGTCCTTAAAGAATGTCTGTGCTAGGATGGTGAGCATAAATCCGTGTTAGAGTAATAAGTGTGATATAAGACAATACGAAAAGCAATTTGAAAGTAGAATAACATGTGTCCAAAGGGAAAAACAATAGTAAAGTTACTGTTACTTTCAATCACTGAAAAATGTTTTTTGTGTTTTTTTTTTTAAGTCTATTTATTTATTTAGAGAGAAAGCATGCATGCAGGGGAGGGTCAGAGAGAGAGAGGGAGAGAAAGAATCCCAAGTAGGCTCCACACTGACAGCACAGAGCCTGACACAGGCCTTGATCCCACAAACCATGAGATCATAGCCTGAGCTGAAATCAAGAGTCAATGCTTAACTGACTGAGCCACCCTGGCACCCCTGAAAAAAGGTTCTTAAGATAAGGTATAGTTTGTTGCCATCTTGACTGACCAGCTACATAAGTGGATATAAAATGAAATAATGTAGATATATCCTCTGTGAAGAATTCTTTGGACTAAAACCCTAATCCCTACAGAATTTCTGAGTCCTTGTGTGTTTTGGTACACAGGAGTATGCCAGGGTTAAGGCAGAATTTTGGATTTTGTTTTGTTTTCCCTTTTTTTCCTTTCTAAGAGAGTTCATGGTTTGGATTGGGGGGGTGATTTGAGCATTTCTCATTTATCTTGCTAATTAGGACGTGTTCCTGCCATAACCTAGTTTAAGTCAAGTTACCTATATTCACGTCCTCTGAATGAGTCTGTTCACCATTTAGAGACCTCTGTAATTTTCTGATTGTATACAAGGCCCGTGGTTAATAGTGGTTTAGATAATGGTCAGGGGAGGGTAGGAGGCGGCTCTTCTATGTTTGTTACATGTCACAGCAATAGCAAGCATAGGGACCATGATGGGAATGTGAAACCTACCCATATAGTGACGCGATTATGTTGGCATACTGTAAAAGATACTTAATACTTGGTAAAACGTCTGGATCTTCCCGTTATATATCCAGGAAAGAGATGGCAACTACTTCTCGTCAGATAGTAACAGATAATGTACATTTCGCATAATAAGATGATGTGAATATATCTTATGTGTTGATCTGTCTTAATAGAAAATCATCATATGGAAATTCTGAACTCTGTTCATTTAAATCTCATTCTGAATAGATCATAAAACTAAACTTCTTTAAAAAATTAAATACTTTTTTCTAAAATGTTGGAACGCTGACTTAACCCTGGATCTATACTAAGCATATATGATTCATAATCTTTATATTTGATAATGAAAGGGCTGTCTTAGCACCATTGGCTTATATATGGTTTCTATGTAACACTGCTACATGCTTAATCATACTGCCTTTAAAAAAATAATACATTTTTTGCCTTCAAAAGGCAAACATAGTCTCCAAGGTCTAGCCTTGGGAACTTAGAAACTGACCTATTATTTGATGTCGATAGTAGTTTCCATTGCACCCAGAAGAAACAATTTAGACCCAATTCCCTGGAGCCCCTATGCTGTGAAACAAATGTGTCACCCATGCGTTGTGTCTGAGCACTGTCGAAGTATCTTTCTGTACAGAGCAGGACCAGGGTGGGTGCACCGACTGTGCTTTGCCAAAGGTGACATTCTGGGGAGAAAGAAAACATGCTGGAGAGGCCTGTTTGGCTGCACATTTACACTAAGTAGAGAATGAGAGCAATTTGTCACTTCCAGCAAAAATATTTTCCCAGGAATCATGATAGATGGGCAGTCTGTTTCTAACCTTACTCTTTCATGACTTGCACCTTGCTTGTTAACTCTCTTGGAACATGTTTTCCATGAATCAAAGGAAACAATCCTAAATAGTATATAGCTTGATGACATAGATTGTTTTTCTAGAGTTAGCTGCTGAAACCATATTTTTCAGAAAGGGAGAGAAACTGAATGCTATAGGAATATTATGCAACAAGCCTTAAATGAAATTTAAAAAGAACATTTAGAAGAACATTCTGTTCAGAAGAACATTTAGAAGTCATAATCTTCTACAAACATTTAGTAAGAATATAAAGTATGGTGATATTCTCCAGAGATTGGGGGTTGGGGGAGTAGAGCAGAGAGATAGAAGACAGAGACCTAGAGATAAATGCCAACACTGAGCAGGAGTTGAGCAAATCTTACCATATGTGACTAGGTAAATAAATAAATAAATGACAGTGAAGAGATGGTTTCTTCTTTTCCAGTACAGACACATGCGGTCTGGGTAATGTTCCTTTGGTAGAAATGTAATGACCAAAAGTAAACTGCAAGTAAATATGTAAGACTAGATTATGCATAAATAGGGCATCAAATTAGCAAATGCTAAGCCTGATGGTATACAGGAGACCATCATCTGACTGCACAGGTACTTCCTGGTCTTACTTGACAAACCTTCTCTCTGTTCTGGTTGCTCACTCTATTCACTGTTCAGCCAGTGAAGGCAGGGATGGGGCACATAAATCCTGGATCCCTAAATGCAGCTGAATCACCAAATTAAGAAGGGAAGTTAAAAGACTGGTTAGAGTTAACATTCGAATAAGGGACTTTCTGTGTAAAATGCTGTTATAGTATATAATCCTGATACACCCTTCTCAAATATTTTACCAAAATACTTATGAGCATCCAGGAAAGAAAGCGATGAAGAAAGATAGGAACACAGGAAGGAAAGAAGGGGAATTCACAACACCATAGGGCACAAAGTTCGAAAGCCAGTCCTGAGAGGAATATCTACTAGCTAGGAGGCACTTGGGGCACCCTGGAAACCCTGCCTAACACCTAACCAACTAACAGTGTTTCGATTTATGAGGTAGCACTGATCTGCCTATTTGAAGTACAGTAGAAAGATTGTGATTCTCTACCCTCCCAGCCACTGGGTATCCTGCTAACCTGTCAGAAGAGCAGACTGGGGCATAAGTTCTCATCCTTGCACAGGTGAGGCTCTCTGGAGGGAGAGGGCATTGGCGAGTGCAGTCTGCTGTTCTGCTGTGCTATGAGAACAGGGTTAGCCTGTGTCTGGAATCTGCATGGCCATGGATCAAAGCCAAGGGCAGACGCCAATGTTGTATAGTTCCCTCCTTGTTGAGGATGAGAAAGGTAATACAATTTGATTCCATAGGGCTTAAAAGAGTATATTGCAGAGAAAATTGGAGGGAATGGAACCTGTGAGACTCAGAGGGAAACACGCTTCTTTTCTCCAGAAGCCATAGAACATTTTAGAAAGCAATTTGACATTCTTGATAGGATACTGGAGACAGCATGGCACCAAAATGAGAAAAGCAGAAAGCCAGACTGTGGCAAAAATACAGATAGGAAACAAAAAAGATGAGCAAGTAAAGCAATGTTCACATTGTGAACTGGACTGGTGGGGATCCTGGAACAGAGGACACTGCTCCCTGGGATATTGCCGAGAATTGGAGATTCACCTGACAGCAAACAGAGGTTTGTCTTATTGCTTAGATTTAATTTTAATCAATGCTGCTTTAGTTTAAAATTAAAATAATGTTAAAAAAGTAAAGTAACATTTGAAAACATCTCTCCTATTGGATGTATTTGTTTAGCACAGTGGTCTCCTTGCTCTGCACCAGGCCTAGATACTGTAGGTATCTTCTCACCATCTGTTGACTTAATCAGTGGGTGGTGATTTCACACTAATCAAAGTGGGACTCGGCAGCCTGAAGCCACCTCTACTCCCAGTACTTAGTAGCTATTTGATCTTGATCAATGACCTTATGCAGCTTTCTCATTTGTAAAATAGGAATGAGAACAATATCCACTAAAGTGTGTTAGGAGGCTCTTACAGGGATACGGCATGTAAGGTATGTATCCTAATGCCTAGTACAGATAAGTAAACAATAAACGCTAGCTACTGTCCTATTAAAACAACAGAAAGTTATGTATAGAAATAAAGATGATTTGATGTTCTAATAAACATAATAAAAGGAATTTCCTCTTCATAGACTCTAGTAAGATAATTATATGGATTTAGAACATCAAAGCAACAAAAAATGGTGCCAAAAAAAGTTTTTAATGAGGATACAATAATTTGGGAGTGAAGTTCAAACTTCTCTGTGAATTTAAGTGCCAGGAAGAAAAGGATAAAAAATCCAAGGTGCAGGGGAAATTGTTGTGCCCCTTAATCACTTGGAAAATAGGCAGGCGGATGAAAGTCATAGGTGTCCTGTGATATGCAAGAAAAATTATGCAATACTTGCAAATAGGGAAAATGACTAATTACTATGTGAATTTTCAGTAGATTGCTGAACATAGTCTAGTGGGCCCTGCTGGATTACCTGATTGTATAAAGGATTATATAAGAAAGTACGTATTTAACTGGCGAGGTTCTCTCACAACTCTGTAGGAGTATGGATCAATTTATAGACAACCAATAGCATAGCAAGAGATTCCTGTTTACACAAATGCAAAACCTCTTGTTCAGTTGACAATGTAAATCTCTCTCTCAAATTCTCACTTAAGCTAATCTTAATATTTGACTGGTTCTCTAAATAAACAGTCTTTGGTATGTATTCCCTCATCAATTAATCTTTGAGCACATACTCATTTTACATTTGTAGTAAGGTCCCATTTTAAAGTTTTTGAAAATTAGACTTTATCAGAACAACTAGACAGTATTTTGGAGGAAATGCATTGTGCAAATAATTCTCCAAGATTCTTTTAATTTTGTTGTCGTAGAATTTATAAGCATGATTTTTATCATAAACAAGAGTCATGTGGATTTACATGATCTGGTCTCTGCTTAATTCTTTCTTCATCTCTTACTACTCCTTGCCTTGTTTCTGATAACCTAGACATGTTGATAAGACAAAACATTCTCTCCCCTTCGCACTTCTGTATTTTCACATTCCATGTCTTCCAGACCAATGCCATCTACCCTTCCCATGATGAACACAACATACCTCCCTCTTCTCAGTAACTCATACTCTTTAATTTTCAGCTGCTACTTCTCTGGGAGATTTTCCTCTTCCCCAAGCCCCATTTGGTTCTCTGAATTTGTATCTCCCTAGTAGCCTTAGTCACCTTTCTCTTCATCACATTTTACCACGCTGTATTAGAGCTGTGTGGTCTTTCTCCATGGACACATAAGTTCCCTGAGATATAGCAACTATTAATGCTTTTATTTATTATGGCATTCCTTGGTTCATTAGTTCTCTATTGTTGCATAACAAATCATCACACATTTAGGAACTTAAAAGAACCCACATTATCTGTTTCTTTGGGTCAAGAGTCTGTGCACAGCTTAGCTGTTTGCTCTACTTCAAGGTCTTTCACAAGGTTGCAAACAAGGTATCAGTCAGGGCTGGAGTCTCATTAAAAGCTAAAAGAGGGAAAGTGCAGCTTCCAAGCTTACATAAATGTTGGGCAGAGCTCAGATTCTCCCTCACTATTGCCCAGAGGCTACCTTTAGGTTCTGACCACGTGAGCCTCTCCAAGATGGCAGGTTGCTTCATGAAAGTATGCAAATTGAGAAGACAACATATTTTAGCAAGATAGAAGTTACAATTTTATATAACATAATCAAAGAGAGTGACATCTCCTCATCTTTGCCAAATTCTGTTAGAAGCAAATCATAGGTGTCTGTTCACACTCAAGGAGAGAAGTTATGCAAGGTGGGGATCGTGAGAGTGCTGACCACAGTAGGGCCTGGTACTGTGTTGGCACACAGTAGGTATTAAAATAATAGCTTCCAAATGAATGATTCATTCAATGAAAGGATGATTTATATGAGGACTCCTTTACAGAAATATGCAGAAAATCCCTTCCTTTGACCATAAGATAAGAGATAAATTTGTTTAGCTATATTTTTTCCTCAGCCTAAATTTCTTTGTTTTCTTACTCTCCATTATTTGTTTTCAGAATATTTTTTTTACGTATGTCCAGTTAACCTAAAGAGTAGAGACTTATGAAAAAAACAAAAAAAATTAAAAATAAATCAGCAAAAACAACTTCAAATAATTTTCAAATACACAAGCATCCTGTGTTATTTCCTAATATTTTGAAGCCACATTGCAAATACATGTATCCAGAGTAGTGTAAACATGGGCACAGCTGTGTACAGAATCTCCTATTTAAATTATTTTGTCATAGATTTTCTTTACCCTCTTGAATTATGACTTTAATGTTACACACTAAAACTGCTTCATGTAGTGAAGTTGACTTCACTGAATTTTATAACCAGAAACAATTTTGACTTCTGATGAAGAAGAAAAAAAAAGATAGTATCATCCTTGCAAATTTTGTCTAAACAGTAAGTCAGAATTGAATAATTCTACAATAAAAGAGAAACACTATTCTGTTTCCCTCATTTTTGTGTCTGATATCTGAACATTTCTTTCATCCATGATTTTGGATTCTTCTAAAGTAATAGACAAAGGGCCAAAGTAAACTGAAGAGATTACATAAATATACTTAATGATCCTTGCCATATACACAACACCTAATATTACAGGACAATGTTCCTCGAGCATGCATCCACTGTTTCCCAGGATAAATAAACTCTTGTGAAAAGTGTATTGTATATGGGTTAATGCTTGCAAAGGTTAAAAACATCAAATTCTGAAATATCATGACCTGACATTAATGACCCAATAATAGGTTGACATTTACAATTCTTTTTGGGGGGTAATAGCCCACCATATGCAAAGATCAGCTTCTGCATTTAGCTGCTTATCTCAAAGGAAAAAAAAAAAACATGAGTAATAATAGTACTGGGGAGGTTAATAATAAGTAAAGGCTTAGTATAGCTTTTATCAGTGTGTTCAGAAAATGAACTGAGAATTGCTGTCTACTTGATTGGGAAGGGGAAGGGAAGAATGGATCCATATGGGAGGCATCACTCAGCTTCCAGTGTTTGTGTGAAGGTGGTTCACAAGGTTACCTGAGCTGATGCAACATAAAGCTAAAATTTGCATGTCAAAGCTTTGTTCCTTTTGTGAGATACTGCCACACAAATCACCGGCCCTGGGGCTTAAGTTTCACAGATGTCTAAACTCATTTAAAAATTAAAGTGCAATAATTTGTAATCCACAGTACATCTAATAGTTCTGATTCTTCAGAATGTTTTGTTTTGCTATTCTTTGTTTCTACCAACTAAAATTCTACTTTTTCATAGACTATCTCAGGTTTTCCCTGGGAAATTTAATGTATTCTTTGACAAGAACATCCTTCTTTGGGGCCATTGTATTATTGTTACAGTTAAGATTCAAAAAAGAATAATACTTATTCATATATAAAATCACAACCAAAAATAACTTGGCATTAAACTGACCATTACATTTCCTGGGCTTCTGGAAAAATAAAAACGTGACTCATGAATGCTAGTTCTTTGTCCATGTTAGTTATTCTTTCAACTACCTTCAAGTTTTCAGAATACATTTTGAGGAACATTTGCACTACATTTTCTTCTATGAATTATTTCATCAGAATTAATGTCTTTACATTACTAGAAAATATCCTAAGATGCAATGCTCCAATAGGCTTATAATGACTTGCTATAGATTATATTTATTAACATTGCCATAAATTAACATCTTTCCTCAGTAGAGTTGAAAGCATTACGTGATAAAATTTTAAAGTTCACAGAAAAGAATTATAAATGGTGAAGCAAGTAGAATTTTGCTCATCCAGATTAGATATACATTTGCAGTATTCCTTTAGTGCACTGAACATAGGAAATGTAAACATTACTTTTGGTCTCTTTTTTCTACTTTACACCAAATCCATAGGAAATGCTACAGCAACATTTTAGGTGCTTACAGCATTGGGATTAGTCCCAGTTACGCAGGTCACTTCAATGTTTCAATTTTTGCCCCTTTTCCTTAAGTAAATGGAAACAATTTCACAATTCTGTTTCATATTTTTTCACAACTCTGTAGATTTTTTTTTTTCCAAGAGTGTAGAGAATGGACATGGACCACGGGTCTGGAAACACTTAACAGCTTGAGTGTCCTTGGGCAACAGAGAGGAAGACAAAGTTAATGATTGCACTGAGATTTCATGGTGGGAAATACAGAAATGAATTTTAAACTATGTCACAGGCCAAATCGATCATTTCTATATTTTAAAGTAACAATAGAATTATTTTCAAAGAAATAAACTTGTATTTCTATTTCTTGAATAATCATAGGTTATGTTCAAGGATGGTCAAAAATTAGGATGGCATGTAATAAGTGAAAGGGGGAGATTATATATCACTTATTTTGCCCTGCTGATGAAAATACTCCTTCAAGTTCCAGAACACAGTAAATTAATGATTTATTCTCTTCTATTGGTGGTAAAACTCTCATAGAACATATTGAGAATACCTTAAAAAAATTTTTTTTGAAAGAGAGTGTGAGCAGGGGAGGGGCAGTGAGAAAGTGGAGGCGGAGGATGTGAAATGTCCCTTTGCTGACAGCAGAGAGTGGGATGCGGGGCTCAAACTAAGGAATGGTTAGATCATGACCTGAGCTAAAGTTGGTTGCTTAACTCACTGAGCCACAGGTGCCCTGAGAAAACCTAAACATTTAATGGAAAGATTTTTTTTTCTTTGTGTAGTTGATGGTGGTCATTATATAATTAAGTGGTCAATAAATTGTATGTCCAAAAACTATCACGTTCAAAATTGTGATCACAAAAGTGGCATCATAGTCACCTTATTTCTATTTTTGTACAATATGTGAGGAAGTATTCAGTAGGTAGTCTATGAACATGTGAACGTCTGTTAAATCAAGTATAGGAACGTATATAGAGAGTAAGGTCTGACCTGTGGCTTGATGGTATTGAGACACTAAAATATTCTTATTTTAGTATGGCCTCTGCATACTGTTTGATTAAAACTAATAACATGTATTATAAACAAATGAATGTCAAATAAAAAGGATACACTTTTATTCAAGGATGAAGCTGGAATTTCAAGAGCTATCTATCAGGAGTTAACCAAAGATCCTGGTGCTCTCAAAAAAAAAAAAAAAAAAGGACAAATGTAAACATTACACTTTTAATTCTTAAAGAATATTACTATTTTGTAGATTGAGATTTTCTATGTAGAGAATTATGAATCATGTCACCTACAAATAAAGATGGTTTTACTTCTTTCTCAGTTTAAATACTGTTTAATTTTCTTCCCTATTTACTCTACAATGCTCATTATCTGTGGTGAAAGTGAGAATCTTTGTCCTGATCTTAAAGCAGGAATTTCAGTCCTTTATGTTTCTATTAGGTCATATTTCTATTATGAAAGAGTGTTTAATTTTATCAGTTGCTTTACAGATTTTTGCCCTTTGTGCTACAAATGTGGTGTAATACAATGATTTAAATTTTTTTTTTAATTGGAATACCCTTGCATTCTTGAGATAAATTCCACTTGGTCACAGTGTTTAATCCATTTATGTTCTGTTAAATGGATTTGGTTTTCTAGTATTTCGTTGAACATTTTGGTGTCTAATTCATAAGGAATATTCTGTTGTTTTCCTGTGGTATCTTTGTTGGTCTTTGGTATCTATGTGAATCTGGCCTTAGACAATGTCCCAGGAAATTTTTTTGGAAAGAGTTTGAGTTGTTTTTAATTACTTAAAAGTATGCTATAATTCAATTGAGAAGCCATCTATTCCTGAACTGATTGATTATCGATTCAATCTCTTTAATTATTGTAAGTGTGCTGAGATCATCTTTTTTTCCCCTGAGATGGAAATGATTGGTATGTTTCTAATTTACCCATTTTCTCTACATTATCTAATTTATCACCAATACAATTGTTCATAGTGTTCTTAGAATCCTTGTAATTTCTGGTAGTTTGAGAGTAATGTCCCCACTTCGATTTCTGGTTTAGTTAGTTGTCGTCTCTTTTTTCTCAGTCTCACTAAAAGTTTCTCCATTTTGTTGATGCTTTCAAAGAAATGACATTGGTTTTGCATATATTCTCTATTTTTTACTTGAGTCATCTCTCTTCTGATCTTCCTTATTTTTGTTCACTATGTGTTTGCTCTCTCTTTCTAGTTTTTTTAAGGTGTAAAGTTAGGTTGTTGATTGGAAGTCTGTCTTCTATTTAATGTAGACACTTAACAGATATGAATTTCCTTTTGAGGAGTGATTTTGCAGGATCCTGTAAATTTTAGTATGTTGTGTTTTCATTCATCTCAAATTATTTGCTTTTAATTGTTTTTTTAATGTTTATTATTGAGACAGAGAGAGGCAGAGCATGAATGGGGGAGGGTCAGAGAGAGAGGGAGACACAGAATCCGAAGCAAGCTCCAGGCTCTGAGCTGTCAGCACAGAGCCCGACGCGGGGCTTGAACTCACGGACCTGTGAGATCGTGACCTGAGCTGAAGTCAGATGCTTAACTGACTGAGCCACCCAGGCGCCCTGTCATCTCAAATTATTTTCTAATGTTACTAGTTGCTTCTTTGACTCTGTTATGGGCTGAATTGTGTTCCCACCCAAAATCATTTATGTTGAAGTCTTTACCTTAGAATGCTACTGTGATTAGAGATAGGGCCTTAAAGAAGTAACTAAGAGGGGAATGCAAATTGGTACAGCCGCTCTGGAAAACAGTGTGGAGGTTCCTCAAAAAATTAAAAAATAGAACTACCCTAAGGCCCAGCAATTGCACTACAAGGTATTTATCCAAGGGTGCTGTTTATATGTTATAAGAGATAGAAATATATAAAAGATATAAATATATAAATATATAGATGTATATTTATAAATACATAAAAACGTTTGTTTTTATAACAAGTGTGCTGTTTCAAAGGGGCACATGCACCCCGATGTTTATAGCAGTGCTATCAACAATAGCCGAAGTATGGAAAGAGCCCAAATGTCCATCAACGGATGAATGGACAAAGAAGATGTGGTGTGTGTGTGTGTACATACACACACATATACATACAATGGAGTATTGGCAATAAAAAAGAATGAAATCTTGCCATTTGCAACTATGTGGATGGAACTAAAGGGTATTATGCTAAGTGATATTATAGAAAGACAAATGACTTCACTCATATGAGGAATTTAAGATAAAAAACAGATGAACATAAGGGAAGGGAACCAAAAATAATATAAAAACAAGGAAAGTGACAAAACATAGGAGACTCTTAAATACAGAGAACAAACTGAGGGTTGTTGGAGGGGTTGTGGGTGGGGAGATGGGCTATGTGGGTAAGGGACATTAAGGAAGACATTTATTGGGATGAGTGGTAGGTGTTACACATAGGGATGAATCACTGAAATCCATTCCTGAAATCACTATATGCTAGCTAACTTGAATGTAAATTAAAATTAAATGAATTCAAAATTCAAAATTAAAATTAAAAATTGAATGAAATTAAATTTAAAAATGACTGAATAAGAAATGTATAAGACATATCAACCAAAAAATAAATAAAAATAAAAATGAACTAAAAACAGTCTGTAATGAAAAAAATGAAGTAATTAAGGTAAAATAAAGTAATTTGTGTAGCCTCTAATCTAATATGCCTGGTGTCCTTATAAGAGGAGATAAGGGCATCAACACACAAAGGGAAGATCATATGAAAACAGACTATGGCCACCAATAAGGCAAAGAGAAAAGCCCTCAGAAAAAAACAACCCATTGTCATTGTGATCTTGGACTTCTCTCCAGAAATATGAGAAAATAATGTCTGTTATTTCATTCCATCTGTGGCAATTTGTTATGGCATCCCTATCATCTGTTTGAGTGTGTTATCCATATTTGTGGATTTCCCAGTTTTTTTGTAGTAATTGCTTAAGTTCATTGTGATCAGGGAAGATGCTTGGTAAAATTTCAGTTTTGTTTAAATTTGATAAAGGCCTTAACATATGGCCTAATATGTTTATGACCTAACATATAGTCTGCCCTGGAGTATGTTCCAGATACCCTTCAGAAGAATGCGTATTCTGTTGTGTAGAATGTTCTGTATGTGTCACTGCTGTTGTGTCTAGTTTTACCCATTATTGAAAGTGGGGTATTGAGGTCTCCTATTATTATCAGTTTTTTTTTTATTATAGAACAGTCTATGTCTTTGAATTTTGTCAATGTGCACATCGTGTATATTGAGACTGCTATTTGCAATATATACCTATATAGATAAAAATGCACTATATATATGCACTATAAATATGCACTATTCATATATGTACTATATATAGATAAATATGCATTACATATATATATATATATATATATATATATATATAGCTTCTTCATGACTCAATACTTTGAATAAGCATCCCACTGCCTCATGGCCTCCATAGGTTTGATGACGAATTGTCTGTTAATATTATTAAAAACCCATTATACATGGTTGTGAGTCTTCTTCCTTGGCATTTTTGAAGATTTCTCTTTGTATTTGGCTTAAATTTTTTTTAATGTTTATTTTTGAGAGAGTAAGTGAGAATGAGCAGAGTAGGGGTAGAGGGAGGAAGGCAGAGGATCTGAAGCAGGCTCTGTGCTGATAGTGGAGAGCCTGATGTGGGGCTTGAACTCACGAACTATGATACCATGACCTGAGCTGAAGTCAGACACCCAAATAACTGAGCCACCCAGGCGCCGCTTAATGATTTGAGTACAATGTGTTTTAGTGTGGCTGTTGTGTTTATCCTACTTGTAGTACACTGAATCTCTTTGATGTTTTACTTTGTATTTTACATTTGGGAAGTTTTCAACCATTATTCCTTCAAATACATACATATATATATTTGACCCTTCAAATATATATACATACAAACATACATACATCTATACATACATAGAAATGAAGGTCACAATGGTATAAATTAGCCTTATTAAAACATTTTACTTTCTTATCACATATGTCGCAGTGTTTATTGTTAATAATAACTATAATATTGACTAACAATAACTGTTGAACTGGGTACCAGAAACTGTTAAATGACTTTTATAGATTATCTCAAAAATAATCATAGTAAGTCTATGAGGATTAGTGTATTGAATGCTTAGCTTTTTTTTTAAGTTTTAATTTATTTTGAGAGAGAGTGCATGAGAGCGGGAGAGGGGCAGAGATAGAAGGAGCGAGAGAATCCCAAGGATGCTCCATGCTGTCAGCACAGAGCTCATGAACTATGAGAATATGACTGGAGCCAAAGTCAGATGCTTAACCAACTCAGCCACCCAGGTGCGCCAACCCTTAGCTTTTCTTACATATTTTAACAACTTAATAACAAGATAGATATACCAACATAAAAAAGCATCACCATCCTTTTTCTCATACTAAAAAGAATAAAAGCAGTGAAATATATTCTTATGAATATATTTTTGAGAATGTTCATGAGCTGCCTAAAGATTCCCTAAAAGAATTCTTAAAGCTCCCTATCAGTTATCCACTCTAAAAAAATTATTTTGAATTTTATAATTCTAAGCCTTAAGTTTCTTTTAAATGGTTGCAGGAGAAATTTAGCAGGAACTGGAAATGAGATAGAAAATTATCCACATACATCCTTGTACACACAGGTTTTATTGTATAGAATAATAATAAATAGTTTTTCAAGTGGTAATCGGGATATGTGTCTGCTAATACTGTAAAATGTTAAGTGTTAGATAATTTTCAGGTTATATTATTAATTTTGAATTACTTAATTTATTTGGAACTTTGGTAAAGTCAAGGCTACAAGATGTAGTGTTGGTAGTTAATGATGCAACGTATCTTTGCCCACTGCTATGTAGTCAATAGATTAGGGTGAGCAATCTAAACCTCTATTATAAACAGTTAATATGAGGAAATGGATTTGACTTATATTGTTTTGATTTATAGCACTTTTCCATGAATGTAAATCACAATAAATGTAAGAAGCCCCTTTATTTGCATACTTGTGATTAGAAATTTTAACAAAATTTTTGAATACAGATTCAAATAAGCTGTGACATTGGAAATCTTTTAATTAGATTCAATTAGTCTTTTATGATTTTGTTTTCCAGTACTTTAAATTAAGGAATTATATAGACTTTTTAATGAAAATACAAGTTTGAAAAATCAGTGATGTATATCATTCCAACTCTTAAAATGCCCTATATTTTTTTATTTTGTCCTATAACTCATGACAAAGATCTTTATGAATATCTCTTTTAAAGGCCATAATTCAGCACTTCAAAGCATTCCACATGATAGACCATTAGTTATCTTAAATAATTTCTATCTATAGTAATGAAAATCTTTTGACAGAAGCTGATATACTTAGGAACAAACCTTTGATGGGTCATTATATATTAAAAAAAAAAAAAAGTGTGACACTAGAGTGATACCCACACCTCCAGAAGAATAATGTCTGTGAATAATGGCTGTAATTAACATTCAGATTTATAAATGTGCATTTCTAATCCTAACAATTCCTTTTAAGTAAAAGTACTAACATTCCTAAGAAAAATCTTAACGATTATGACACATTCCTGTTTTAAAAAATTACTTTTTAGATAGGCAGGGTAAAAACAATACAATACTTAATAAATATAGCATAAACTTAGATAAAGTAGAGATTTTGTCTTTTTTCTCCCAGAAGATGATCTATAACCATAAATGATTATTTCTGAAGCCTAAAAAAAAGTTAAAGGATTACTATTCTAGTTTAAAAATTCAAGTAACTGTTTTCATCTTCTGTATCTGACATTATGTGCACATTTAACTTACTAAGAAATCATTAGTAACTATTGTTCTAAAGTGGGTTTATTGCAGAATATGGGCCTTTATCTAAGAATTGCATACATAGTAGAGACTTAAGCTGTTAGTATGATTATGTTTATCATTTGTATGATATGCAAATTATATAGTCAGCCTGAGGCTTATGAAAAAGCAGGTTTGTGAAACTGACTTTAAGGAGTGCTCCCTGCTTAATTTGTCCACCCTGGAACCAAATTTCACAGTGTGATAACATATTTGTAACAATACCTGGAAGGATTGTTTTTTAAATCAAACTTTGGCTGAAAACAACTGATTAGTCCCTCACCAAAGAATGAAACTCATTTGTGTTTCAAGCCACATAAAGCTGAAGTTCCTTATTCTTTCCTGAAGACAGGTTTTCCGGAAGCATGCTTTTCTTGTGCAGAGGACTGTAAGCAAAGAATATCATCCTAGAGTGTTCTTTTGAAGGAATACAGTGCAGTAGTGAGGACATTAGACTGCGTATAAAGAGAATGTTGTTCCCAGAGTCCTATGCCCAAAACTTGTTGTATCAATTTCTCAATCAATTTCAAAATCTGGATTCTCTCCTTTTTATTCTGCCTCATTGTCCTCAAACTTAAGCTACAATAGAGTCACCTGGAAAATCTACAGTCAGATAAATTTTGCTAGCTTCATCATGAGCAAGGGTAATGCCCTGATAGATCCTAGCCCTCTTCACTGGAACTGGTAAAAAGTTGGACTCCTGGCTATTTAGGAATTGTGGTTTCAACAGCAATAAAGTCAGAGAGTCTGTTATTTTCCTATTGAAGTGTCAGAGTAGCCTCTTTGCACATAGTGTAAGACAAGGGAGAGAGTACGCTAAATAACATGCCACTTAATGGAATCAACTTGTCTGGAAGTAAAACTGCCCTTTTAACCTAAAGGAAATATTGAAACTCAGAAAAATAGGGACTCTTTTGAAATAACAAACTGAATATTCATTCCAGTAACTTCAGCTTTCTTGATGTAGTAGGTCATGTAATCATCTTCTAGACAGAAGTCAGCAACGAGCTAGAGGTTTGAAAAGATGCAAGTTCTGGAATCCCCGTTGTTGGAAATGGGAGAAAGGGCTGCATCAAGACAGGTAAAAAGGTACTTGAGAGTCTAGTTAAACTTATAGATGATATTGATATGTAGGTAGGCACTAAAGTATATTAAAAATGGGGTAGCAAGAAAAATATATGGAGAACTTGGTTTCTTGCAAAATACAGATTCTTCACTGGCTAGCTTTCTGACCTATGTTGCTTAACCTATCCATAACTTGTTTTATTCACCTTCTTAGTGAGCATAATGCATTTTCTGTTCCATCAGGATTAGGGACTATATATACAAACTGGTCACAATTGTAAATTATAAAGTTGTATGTAAGTCCAAGATACTATATTTATTGATGTGATTATAGTTTAAACTTTAACTTTTCAGACAGTTGAATGTATATAATGGAACAGATCTATCATGTACGATATGTATAAATTCTGTATGCCAATATACATGTAGATAGCTTGATTTTTACATAATTATGTAGGCTTATCTGTACTATGCTTATTTATATATTTTAATATACATCTATATATGTAGAATATATATAATTTTTATATGTATATAGATATATATGAATAGATATGAATTTCAGTCCCTTATAGTAAATATTATTCCATACATTAATCTTCCATTTAAAACACTGCAAGTACAATGTTGGCACTAATTATCTGCACTGGAATTAATGTTGCACTTAATATCTATTTTTTCCATTATGTTGTTTGAGGACAGTTGAGCAATATAATGCCCAAAGGGAAAAGAACAAACTACCACAATTGTTGACATAGATTTTTTTTTTGAGTGCTTCTATGCACATGAATGAAATGAACTCAGTGTAATTGCTGTAGTGGAGATTGTGAAATTGAATGGTGCCCTTGGATATAACCCAAATGCAAACCTCATTTTGTTGCAGTAGTTTGCTTTAAAAGGAAAGAAGGTAGCAAACTTAGAATCAAAGAATTGCATTTTAAACCGAGTTTTGCATTTATTTTCAATCTACCTTTTGTATTAGTAAATTCTTTGTTGGACTGTTTCTTTAGAGATGATTAAATTTAACATATGAGAAAATAGTTTTATGATTTTAATAACATCTTTCACTTTTTTTTTGGTGAATAAGATTAGTTAGCAAGTACATTATCTTGTCAATGTTTTATGATAATAAGACTTGACCAACCACATATTTATGCTGCATAATATTAGCTGGACTATTACCTCTTTATTTATTTTTTAATTCAAAGTATCTTGATTCCTTGGTGAATTACTTACAGCAGAAACATTTTTCAGAAACATTTGTTATCTCCTTAAAATCTCTTCTCTCTTTCAGTAATCACCCCCCTCTTATTACCCTTATGGAAGGATCAAAGTAGTAAAGAGAAGGCTTATCTTTATTACTATCTCTGTAATTCTTCTTTTTCCATATCAAAAACCATAATCCCTATTATCCCAAATTATTTTTCCAGTTACAATCTAGAATTTCTTTTCATCTTCATTCATAACCAATGCCTCTATTCTCTCTACTTTTACCCTCTAATAGTACCCCCCTCCCCCGCCGACAAGTTCCTTTCGTTCAGTTGGGAAGCATATAGGTACCAGAACTGGTTTTAGGGAGATGGAATGCAGCAATCCAGCACAGAGCTATGGGGACTGGATCATGTTTGGTACTTCTTTTCAGGAAAGGCAAAAAATACCATGCCAGAGTCTCAGTGACAGTACAAGTGATGCCTGAGTGTTACACTTGTTAGAGAAGTTAAATGAGTCAATATAGCCGATAAAGTTTAATATTTATAACTTAAAGACAGGTACAGAATGTCTAGTTCTGAAATAGTCCAAACTCACAGCCTAAGAATTCAAGCATGCAAGATGGGAGTGAGCAGATATTAAGATTCCAAATGGAGGAGTCAGCACTTGAAGAATGTTGGGATTAATATTGAAAATTTAAGAAATGTGGGAGCACCTGGGTGCTCAGTTAAGCGTCTGACTTCCAGTTTCTGATCAGGTCATGATCTCACAGTTGATGAGTTTGAGCCCCACATCAGGCTCTGCGCTGATGGGGCAGAGCCTGCTTGAGATTCATTCTCTCTCTCTCCCTCTCTCCCCGCCCCCCTGCTTCCCCTGCTCACGATGCTCTGCTCTTCCTGCTCATGCTCTGTCTCACTCAAAACAAATAAACTTACAAAGAAATGTAAAAAAAAATTTAAGAAATGTGAATCTAGCCATCAGGGAGATAGACCTTTATAGCAATTAACATGGGTAGGGACCAAGAGTTCTAGTTTAGGTTACTGGTGATAAAACACCAGATATTGGCTCTTTAGGATTTGGTATAAACCAGGCAACATTGTTCAAACATAACCAAGAACAGCTGGTCAGTGAGGATCTAAGCCATACCATGGTCATCATATACAAAGAATCAGAGACCAGAGAGCAGATGATTAGAAAGTGATAGATACCACTTAGTGTTTGATAAATTACCCATTCGTCCAATCAACAAATAGTTGTCTACTTTGTGGAGGCCCTGTGATAGTTCTGAGGTCACAACTGTGAGTGAGCAGGTTCCTTGGCCTCAGCTCCACAAAGACTAGAAGCGTGGGCTCATAAATACATAACATCACAGCACTGAAAAAAAATGCTAATAGGAGATTCTAAATGTTTTAAGGTAGCTTCTGTATATGATACATACTTCTTTAAGTTTTATATAAGTTCCATTCTATTTACTCTTGAGTTATGGTGAATATAAATCAAGAGTAACTTTTCTAACTTCATAGTATCTGTAGAACTTGAACCCCATAACTTGTAAGCTTCACTCTAGATACTGGGCTGTCCAAGATTTTAATGCAAAGGGTTAATGTGACCATCTTGGAACCTAATTTGGGAAGGTAATAAATAAGTAGACCATCTTATCATCTTTATTGTAATTCTTGTTTTTGTATATTGTGGAGAATAGACCCCTGCCCATTCTATCTTTGAGTAGCCAGAGATAGTTGTTTAATCTTTCAACTATGTATTAAATACCCACATTTAAGTGTATAATTCATCAAACTTTTAAATAATTTTCCTTTGAATACATTCTTTATAAACAGACAAATTTGTTATAACTAGGTATAATTAGAACATTTGATTTTTTTTCTTAGAATTTGATATTTTTTCCACTAAATGCTGAAATGAATGAAACAAAACTGATCGTGAGATGTGGCTTATGATCTCAGAAATCCACTTCCCATCATGGAGACCTGTGTTTAAATCATTTTAGTGCCACCTAAAATGGATGCAAAATGAATCTAGCCATAATCATTATCTCAAAACAATATATCTAAACAACTTTCAAGTTATTTAAAATATTTTCCTAAGTGATGTAACTATCAGAATAATGTACTATTCATTACTCATATCCAACTGTTCATACTAAAGTACCATTTTCATCTGTATTTGCCACCAAGGCCATATTCAGTTAAATACAGGGCAAAAACATATCACCAATCTTTTAAATTAGAGTTATTTAAGTCTGAAAATACATTCAAAGGAGGTGAATTATTAAAACTGACATAGATCTAGTTATTTTAAAAAGTAAGTAATTGTATTTTTCTTACGGTAAATCTCAACTAACCATAAGACATATACTCAACAAAAATGTGTGTTTTAGTATACACTTAAAAATAAGATATTTGTCCCTCAGCACACTGCCTTGATCCCATCAACTGTTTATTTTACTATTCTCCCCTTCACACATCATTATCAGGGAAATACCCTGGGTTAAGAAACTAGACTGTCAAAATGTTAACACAACATTTCATTCAAAGAATATTATAAAACATCATTCTAAAGAAAATTTTTCAAATCTGGTATTTTAAATTGATGTTCACTTTTTCTAAGAATATATTCATTCATTTTATTTATTTATAAGTCTGTGAAATATTTGATCATATTTGATAGAAAATCCAAAACTCCCTAAGCTTGTTTCCAAGTCTTCAGATTTCAAGTCCACTATTTCTTGACCCACCATATAGTTCATTGCCCATAGAGAGCACCTGGCCCATCTCCCTGATTGAGAGTCAGTGAAAGATTCAGGGGAGTAGCTCTTAGGGTAGCCAGAGGGCAACTGGGATAGTAGATTGCCCAAGAAGGACAAAATGCAGAAGAGTTTTTTAAAGGAGGGCACTGTCCCTTTCAAGTGCTACAGAGAGATGGCAAAGTACCTAGACTGAGACAGCAAGTGGACTGGCTTCTCCATTAGGTCCAGCTGTGACTTTTAAAAGATTGTTTCAATTGAGTAGTGAGATTAGAAACTGGATTTCAAGATGCTACAGAGTAAATGAGCAGTGAAAAAGTTAAATGAAGTATGAATAGGCCAATGTTTTTTCAAACATTGAATTTTTTTTTTTTTTGCAAAAGTAGAAGTGTGTGTGTGTGTGTGTGTGTGCGCGCGCGCGCGCGCACGTGAGAGAGAGAGAGAGAGAGAGAGAGAGAGAGAGAGAGAGAGAGAGACAAAGGGAGAAACCCTGAAACTGTTAGGAAGCAAAACGTCTGTTCTTCCCCTCCTCTTCCTAGGTCTCAGTATCTGTAGAAAATAACTTGGAAACTAAAGACAGAACAGTCCTTTGCAATGTTTACCCAAGTAAGAAAGGAAAAAGAAATAAATAAGAGAAAAAGGTGCATGAAGGAGATGCACAGTATACTGGATGGAGTAGAAGAACTTGATGGATCCTCAGAGAAAAAATAAATTTAGTCAAGAGGAGGCATCATGTGTGAGGTGGCCTAATGGAGACTCCACTCTAGCCAGATGCATCCTTCCTATTTCTCTTAAAGCTAATAATCCTGCCCAGACTCTGCTCTCATTCTTGATCTAAACAGAAAGCGCATAATGAATGGTGGCCCCCTAGGGCCTTACCCTTGGCATAAAATCATTTTTTATCTCACCTTTAACCTGCTGCATTATTATTCTGTATTTGAGCTCAATTGTTCAGTCTGTGGGACCAATTAACGTAGAGGAGGAGAGCATAGTTTTGGGTTTTTTGTTTGTTTGACAAAGATCTTATGGTAGAGAGCAAGAGCCAAAGTCAATGGAAGAAAAAAAACCACAGGATATTGAAAATGCCTACTCTTTAGCTACTTAGCTTTTTTTTAAAATTTAACTTTTCATACGAAGATGAAATATCATATATTTTATATATTTATTTCTTCAGACCCTTAGACTGTTCCTTTAAGAAATACATGCTGAAAAGTAAACATAGCTTAAGAAATTTGTGTTCTCTGTTTTAAACATGTATCTCTTTTTTAGGCTTATGCTCAAAATTGTATGTTATCTCTGTGTGTGTGTGTGTGTGTATGTGTGTGTGTGTGTGTGATCCAAAAGTTTGTAATTCTTAATTATGGTTGTGGCCCAGGAGCTCAAGTGTGAGCTCAAACTTGTGTAAAACAAAAGTCACAAACCTCCCCTAAAACTAAGTCAGACAGGTATTGGGATGAGGGGAGGTGAAAATAGAAAACACAGAAGAGGTGAAAAATAGAAAACACAGAAAAGGAAACATACACACAGAAAACCTAAAATAATATCTCCGAATAATATATCCACATTACAGATAGGAAAATAAGTCAGTAAGGGGTTAAAGATCATGCCCCCTATTTTTTATCATCACAAGAGGAATAAATATTTTCAATAAGCCTATGTCTACCTTGTATGTAGGAGTACATTTTTAATTGTCAGGCAGAGAGCGACAGCTGAGGATTTACTTTAAATTATTAAATCTTTTTTCCAATCAAACATGTTGTTCATATATATTTTTTTTCAAGGTAATCACCAAGTGGTCCAAAAAGTATAGAGAGGTGGCTAAAAGCATGGTCTGTGGAATCACAAAAAAAACAGTGCTGACTCCCTTGGCTTTCTAATTATTCCTTTTTTAATCTAGGAAAAAATAATTGAACTGTTCCAACTTGTTTCCTTTATACAATGGAAATTATAAAACTCAACTAAGAGTTTGTCAGCATTAAATAATGTGAGGAAAGTGCTTGTACTGTGCCTGGCACACAGAATGTTCAACAAACATTACTATGATAAAGAAAAGGGATAAGCCCATGCTTGCGTTGGTTTTGGTGTGTGGATGCCATCTTTCTAATACACTGCACCAATTCTTCACCATCTGCTAGTTTACATTTATTAAACACTTTTCAATGGAACTCAAAATACATGAAAACATTATGTTCTCAAGGAATATGTTCCAGTTGGGGAAGTGAATATATATGTATACAACTAAGAATTCTTGCACGATGTATACAAATGGTACAGAACATCTTTATAAATGGACATTGAATATCCTTGTTTTAAGAATTCAGTAAGGTTTTCTGACAGGGCATGATCATTTCATATTTAGTTATCTTTTTTAATTCCCTGTGTAGATGGTTTATTCAATTCCATAAAGATTTGGAAAAAGAGATTCAGTAGGAGCTTCTCATATTGATTTGGGGAGGGTTCTTAAGTTTCTTTTTAATAATCCTCCCATATCCTTTTCAGTGTTTCTTCTTAGCACAAAGCAAGTTATGGTTCAATTGACTTTCTGTCTACTTAATAAATATTGATATATTGGATGCATTCGAGCATGGCCACGCGTGATCCATCTTTAAAGGTAGAGTCGTTATTCAGGGAGGTTGCAATTTATTTATTCCTCATTCATTCTCTCATCTTTTGAGAGGGATCATTATGCAAATATTGAACACATTCATGCAATGAAAAACAAAACAAAACACTAGCTTTTTGATAGTTGTTGAAAACGAGATCTCATCCACAGCACAATGGAGTGAATACAGACCCTATTGTGCACATCTTATTAGTATATTTTCTTTAGATAACAGGAAAAGATAATTGAAGGTAAAATGTGCAATTTTCTGATTGTAAGAGCTGCAGTATACTGCACTGATCGAGGAAACAAAAAATATGTATTCCTTTCACTGGGAATCTACAGGCATAAGATTAATAACTCAATCTTGAATAGAACATAATTATATGATCTCTCAAGGCATGTTTCAGATACCTAAGAATTCATGACTTGTGTATACTCAAATAGTTGGATTCTTATGTATATTATTGTAAGAATAGGACTGTTTAAATGTGTTTACATGTAAATAAGATTAACCTGTTATTTGTATTATTGTGTTTACACTATTGTCAATTCAGTGCGCTGGTTCCATGCTGTTTAATTCATTTACTTTATTGGCTAGTAATTAAGAAATAAACACACTTTAGAACATATTTTTGAAACATTATCTTTCAATTCCCTGTAAATAGCAGTGTTTGTTATTTCTCTATTTTTTTCCTTGACCTTCACATATTTGAATGAGGCAAGCTTTCTGCTGTATTATATACTAATAGGTGGGCGTCTTGAGAACAAAATTGTTTCATACTTTTGTATTGAATCTACTTCTATATTTCTTGTTTTTTAAAAAAAAATTTTAAGTTTATTTATTCTTGAGAGCTAGAGACAGACCACAAGCAGGGGAGGGGGAGAGAGAGGAGGAGACACAGAATCCGAAGCAGACTCCAGGCTCTGAGCTGTCAGCACAGAGCCCCATGCGGGGCTGGAACTCACGAACTGTGAGATCATGACCTGAGCCAAAGCCAGATGCTTAACTGACTGAGCCACCCAGGCATCCCTCTTGTTTTTTTAAATGCTCATTTTTGAGAAAGTACAAGCAGGGGAGGGGTAGACACAGGGGGACAGAGGATGCCAAGAGGGCTTTTTGCTGACAGTCTGACAGCAGCAAGCCAGACACAAGGCACGAACTCATGAACCATGAGATCATGACCTGAGTCAAAGTCGGACACTGAACTGATGGAGCTACCCCCATATTCCTAATATGGGTGCCCCCCATATTCCTACTTTCTACATTTATTATACTTCATCTATGGTACTTAAGAAAGAGACATCTATTTTTGGCAAAAATTTAGTCTAGACCTAAAGTTTACCTTTCTGTAAAGTGTAAACATGGTTTCAGTTGTAGCAGTGCATCTCATTCCATGCAAGTTGCATTAGATGGCCTTCATAAAACCATTTGTGCAGAGTGCCATGAAAGCAGACCAGTAGGAAATTCAAATCTGTACTTTGTCTATGGATTTGCTATATCATAGAAAGGGATTTTCCCAATTGTTTTATGGTCATTCACCTTCTCTCATTTTTTAATTTTTAAAACTTTTAAGATCATATTTTTCTCTCCTCTTTACTATTTTTTCTTTAAGATTTTAATGTCATTTCTTCCCATTACAATATATGTAGGCTGCAAATAGATATGAAAATGTAAAAACTGGGGCTCCTGGGTGGCTCAGTTGGTTGAGTGTCTGACTCTTCATTTCGGCTTAGGTCATGATCCCAGCGTTATGAGATCAAATTCCACAGTGGGCTCCACGTTGAGCGTGGGGCCTGCTTGGGATTCTCTCTTTTTCTATCCTTTTGCCTCTCTCTATATATAAAAGAAAAAAAAAGTAAAAACCACCAAACTTGCACTTTGTATACAAATAACCACATTATATGGAAGGGATGGTGAAAGGCTATCTGCTAATTTATACAGATAGCACTGATGATGAATATTTGGAAGGAAAGTTGGAATGAATAAATGTTTGGTTGAATGTATCATGTCATTATTCCATGAATATCTCTTGTGTATAGTAGCAATTAATTTTCAGGCTTTGAATGTTAAAGTAGCCTAAAATACAAGATAGGAAATTAAAAGACTGGGGAAGAAATGAAATGATTTTTATAGAAAAAAGGCCACTTGATAGTTTTTAATGAAAGTAGCCAATGAACAGCAATAGTTGAAAGTTCGTAAATATAAGGGACACATATGGGAATCCATGTACGAGTAATTGAGAATAATTCTAAATTATAAAAGTCACATAGTAATAAAAACTAAATTCATAATTCAAACTCTTTGTAGAGCAGCTAACGTGTACTTGGAACGATCTTAGCCACTGCAGATAGAGCAGTGAATAAGGCATCCATGGCCCTGCCCTCATTGGATTTACCTTCTATTAGAGAAATTATTTTAAAGATAAACACATTAATTACTCATGACACATGGTATGAAGGAGAAAGGGAAGGAACAGGATACTTTGATTCAGTCTTGGTGCCAGGAAATACTCTTTGGATGAGTTCTGATGGGCAGAAAAAGTGTGGGAAGGTGGGGAGAACAGGTAGAAAAGGAGATCAAGTCAGGTAATAAAGTGACAACCAGTCACACCCTTGTGACTATATAAAGGACTTTGGTCTTTAGTCGAAGAACAATGGATGTCATTAAAGACTTTTAACCAAGACAGTGGCAAGATCAGATTTGCTTTATAAAGAGATGATTTGGGCTCTGTGGGACTCGATTAGGTTTAAAACATTTCGAATCTACAAAGGATATGAATTTCAAAGCCTTTCTCCTACTCCTCTTTCTAGGACATCTCCAGTCTCTTCACTTTCCACTTTAAGAGAGATTGAAGATATGTGTGCTATAAGAAAACACTCCGATGCATGTTACGTACTGTGGAATGGAAAAAACCCAGAGTTTCAGGAGTATATCAAAATAAAGCAATTTATGTGCATCTAAGGCCCTACATGAGTAACATAATATTTTGAAAGCTAAACTAACTTTTAGCAGCACTTACTGCAAAGAAATAATAAGAGAAATGTGCCCTCTTAGCTAATTTCAAGTATACAATATTGTATTAACAATAATTGCCATGTTGTGAATTAGATCCTCAGAATTCAGAACTTACTAACAATTGAAAGTTAGTACTCTTTGACCAACATTTCCCCACGTCTGTCCCCCATCTCCCAATCCCTAGCAACCACTGTTTTACTCTCTGGTTTGATTAGTTTGACTTGTTACAATTCCATATACCGGTGCTATTATACAGTATTTGTCTTTCTGTGTCTGGCTTATTTCACTTAACATAATGTCCTCCAGGTTCATTTGCGTTGTTGCAAATGGAAGAATTTCCTTCTCTTTTATGGCTGAATAAACCATCGTATGTATGTATATATATGCAAGATTTTCTTCATTCATCTGCTGTAGGACATTTAGGTTGTTTCCATAACTTGGCTGTTGTGAATAATGCTGCAATGAACACAGAGTGTAGACAGATCCCTTTTAGACATACTGATATCACTCCTTTTGGATATATACCCAGAAGAGGTATCACTAGATCATATGGTAGTTCTAATTATTAGAACTAAGTTTTAATTTTTTGAGGAAACTTCATAATGTTTCCATAGTGGCTGCACCAATTTATAGGGTTCCCTTTTCCCCACACTCTTGCCAACACCTGTTATCAACATATTACTTGATAATTTAAGGAGTTGCTTAATATTTTGCACTGAATATTCATTAATGGAATAAAATTCATTGACTTTCTCATTTTTAAAATTCCCTTTGGGGTGCCAGAGTCAGTTAAGTGTCTGACTTCACCTCAGGTCATGATCTCACAGTTCATGAGTTTGAGCCCCATCTCGGGCTCTGTGCTGACAGCTCAGAGACTGAATCCTGCTTTAGATTCTGTGCCTCCCTCTCTCTCTGTCCCTTCCCTGCTCACACTCTGCCTCTCTCTCTTTCATAAATAAATAAACATTAAAAAATTAAAAAAATTTCCTTTTTAAATTTTAATCATAAAATTGCCATTTATTGACATAATTTTAAAATTACATGAAGATAACACATTTACAGACAGAAAACTGTTCTGTAAATATAAATTTGTCTTCAGTTTCTGTTAATAACTAGCATTTCTGTTTAATGTGACTTAATCTCATGTTAAATTTTGAAAAGGCTTCTTCAGCTCTTACTATAATATCCAGTACCTAGGTCATTTCTAAAATGTACCTGTGGGACAGAAATTTGTTATTCTAGTTCAAATGAGTAATAAATTCCAATATCATTCATTAATTTCAAAATGCATATTTTTTGAGAAAACAAGTTTCCTGTAGTAACGCCAGAAATTGTCTTAATGTTGAGTTAATGATGGGGACCGTGTGCTTGTACATATAAAGAATAGTTTTCTAAAAGACCTAATGGTCATTCCTCTGTATCTGGAATGGGAATTCCAAATGTTTTTGGCCAAAGAAACTTGGGAAAAAACAGTATAACTAAGAAAATAGAATTGTGACCTAGCAGCTGATACAAGCATTTTTTCTAGCCAGTGAGTTTATTAAAGTAGAGCTTCATGGCAGCTCTCTACTCCCCAAAGCGTAACACACCAATATCAATTCTTGGGAGTCATGCTGAGAAGAGTAACGGATTTTTTAAAATCTTAATGTACCTAGTACCATTTATACCTGAAAGTCACACAGTTTCAAAATTTTACCTCAAGAAAAGGACCTTCTGTACTTCAGACGATTGCAAATAACTTGTGACAAAGCAGTGCAGGAAAAGTAAGAGAGGAAAATGATTAGATAGATCACATTGATTTTGTTTTTAAAGTCTACCATTTCCAGAAGCTGAGGTTTTGTTTTTTGCTCATTATCCCAGAAGTTAAGGTTTCTCTTATCTTGCCCTAAGGAAAACCCCAGGCAGCCAGTTTCTACCTGACTTGAGCAATGTGATGGAGAGGATGCTTCGGTCAAATTGTTGGTGGATTCCTACCCCCAATCCATGGTCTGTTATTACCACTATTGACTAGGTGGTGGGATCCAGGACTACTCCTCAATTTTTTCTTAATGTTTAAAGGTCTAATCTGGAGACAGCCAGACAAGAGTCCTATTTAGACATCTTTCCCTGATCTTGCAAACTTCAGCCCTTGGTTCCATTTTATCCTTTATAGGAGAATGGTCTTTGCACATCAAAGAGAAGAAAAAGAGAGAGAGTTTCTCATATCCAGATGTAGTGCTACCCTGGATAAATTTGGACTTGTCTTGCCTGGCCCACCTTTAGGCTTGTCTTCAAATGAATCCTTCTATCAGCTTGAAATAAAGAACTCAGTACACTAATTAAATTAAAAAAAAAAGACTGCATATAAACTTTGACATGAGAGTTTAATGGACTTTATTTGTGAAGTTTTAGAGCCAAATGGAGAAGATAATTCTGTCACATGCCACATTCAATACTTCCTAAAATTTCTTTTCAGTGATAACTGCTCTGTCCTGAATTTTCTTGGAAGCAAGGGTAGCTAGGCAGTTGTCAGGCATCTTGTATCTTTCCTGTCTCTCTCTCAATCCTTTTTGTCACAGCTGCTGTCAGTTTCTTGTACTTTTCAGACTCTCAAAATATCCTCAAGTTTTGTACTCCAGGCCTGAAAAGGGCAAACCGGACCTACTGAAATCACTGCAGCAAAATAATTTTCTGCCATTAGGCACACTCCTGAGAGTTAAAGTGAGAACAATGCAGGTGACCGATAGTTTACTGGATGAGAGAAATCGTGTTAAGTACCCTCACACACGGCACATACTGAATACTAACTATGAATTTTAAACCATCATTTAGTCATTTACCACTTATCTATTTTCTTTTGTTAAACACACATTTAGGCATTCTATGTGTATCATAGCAAGCAACATGCAGGGAAAAGGCAATTCTAGTGGAGTAGTGAGGCAGAACAGGTTTCTATATGAACACAGAAAATACTCAAACAACTCAAAGAGGTAAGGAAAATAACTATAAGCTGACATTTGGTAAATAAGTAAAAATTATCCAGATGAAAACCAGAGAGAAATTGAACAAGTGTTCAGAATAATATTGGAAAGTGAGAGAAATTGTTTAAAAACATGGTGATAAGGAGAAAATATCCTCAAAACACAGGGAAATAGAGGAATACATAATAGTAATGAGATAGGCACATAGAAATCGAATGAGAGAGACATTGAGGCCAGGGGAAATGATTAAATATCTTATGTTTTATATTGAGGACTTTGGGTTTTATCTAAAAGCCAATAGAACGTTAATTTAGGTTTCATATTCAAGCATGACATAATCAGAGGGAGTATAGGCAAAGGGCATCAACATCCGGGTTAAGATACATTGCAAAAGGAGCAAGTTGAGACAAATTCTTTTTAGAATGCTCTGGAAAAGTCCAGGAATAAGACAGTGGTTACTTGGACTAGAGTAGTTGGAATAGTAGTAGAAAAGAATAAATGAGCTAATGAGATCTTGACTAGATGCAGGGAAGAAAAATTGAATAGACTGCTAAATAATCTCTTCCCAGGTATGGGTGATTGGATAAGGATTTACTCCCAAGTTTCAGTTTTAATTTTAGAAGCTCTTTTTACTGACTTTTCATTTTACCAAAACAATGGATTTGCCAGACCTTCCTATTCAGTCTGGAAACATTCTGACTCGGGCCCATGGTGACTTGAACATCAGAGTTGGAAGAATCCCTACCCACCTCTTCAACACTGCACAGACCTTGTTGGTCCTGTGTATTGATAGTACAAGTGACTAGATTAGTGCCAGGTGCAAACTTAAGCAAAGAAGAAGAAAGATTAAAGGGCAATCTTTTCCATTAAAATTAAAACTCAAGGTTTGGATCAGTCCAGAAAAGATAAACTACTAAAAGAATTTTGTTGAATGAGATACAAATTGGAAAAACAATCAGTGAACATCTAAGAAGGATTCTCAGATGAAATTTAAGTGTTTTAATTTGTGCTGTACTTGAGATAAAATTAAATTAGAAAAAGTAGATGTGTGGATGTGATTTATATAAAGTCAACTTGGTTATTCAATGAAAATACTCCCAAAGAGAAAGGCTTGACCTTACCTTAAGGGACTAATAAACAAAACTCTTGTTTTTGAAATAAAACTGAAAAGAAAAAGTTATTTCTATAGGATACTTACATAAGTCCCCATTTTGACATTTTGATTAACTCTAAGGACAGATAGCATTACATTAGAAGATTTTTGTTTTATTTAAAATATTTCTGCTTGGTGATTATATTTCTGTCACATCTTAATCTGTGTATAATATAAAGAAGGCAATGATTAGTAAGGTACTTTAACATGAAATTATGGAAAGCAAAAATGAATGGTAACTACATAAACTCAGAAAAATGAACACTGACCACACTACCACCTTTCCATCCAGTCAGTGGCTGGGGTTTTATTTTTAAATATCTGCAGGCCAATTATATAGAAAAAGAAATACTGATTTTTCTTAAAAAGTAGGCAGAAAGGTAATACACAAGAATGGGGTATATGCAGATAATTATTCTTAATGTAGCATTTCTCTAAGCTTCTAACATTAATCAAAGTCTTATTTTGTACATCTATATATTTATTTAGCTTTCAGTAAAAGGACATTTTAGGCATGGAATGATAGCTATCTAAGTATACATATAATCTATTTTTACCTAAATAGCTTTCTGTAAAGAAAAGTGTAATAAGACTAAAGACATAGTATGAGTTTTGAGTATCTATTAATCTAACTGAATAAGCATTGAAACTCTACTTAATAGATGCAAATTAATGTTATTATCTCAAATGCACAAGGGATTTATATTTTTCCAAGAATAGTATTGTATTTGATAAAGTAATTGAAGGTTTTTTTTTTTTCATAGAAAAAGTTACATATGTATCTGTGTATATAAGTTTTGGAAAAAATATTCTGGATGAGAAACAGGCTTCATATTAAATTTTAGCATTGATCTTATTTCTTTCATAAATTGTGATTAAGGTTACTTGTAATTACCTCATCTTTTATATATGATATTTTTACCTTAATCACTCATAAATTATTCATATTTCTAAATGTTAAATGATACATTGTATTCTCCTTAAGGTGGTCATGAATTGCAATCATTTGGATGTGCTTGGTCTTGTTTATTCTATATTAAAAGTAAGCTATGAAAATTCCATATCAAACCATAGCTCAAGACATTTTCTTTGTAAGCTCTATTTCTAAATGTTAAATATATCAAAATTTAGATTGCCAAAAATAGTTAATATGCAGTTGTTCAGAGTTTTCTCCAACTGGCAAGAGTGTATTTGTGAGCATGTCCAAGGGGGTGGATTCTTGAGATAACCATTATAGTGATAGTGTGTGTCAGACAACAGAACTGGCTGTCCAGGGACTGTGGGCAGCATGGGATAGTGTGTGTGATCAATCTGGAATGCTCTTCGTAGAAGGGTGGGGGGTGGTGGAGTGAGGAAAAGGATCCAACATAACAAGTAATAAAGAGATCTTCAGGGAAAGTGATGGATTTTTGAGTTTCAGGATGCTGGAAGATAGAAAATAGAATTTTAATAGAATTTACTCTTCATGTGTAGTTGCATTTACCTTTTATATGTTTGCAGAAGTTACTGGTTAACATTGTAGTTGGACCCTGCTCCTCTAATTACTACAACAATCTGGAAGATCACATCGGTGTAAGATTTTGAAATTATTTCCAGTGTAATAAATTTCAATTCTGGATAATTTATTGGATAAAATATATTCCAGATGTTAGTGATTAATGTAGGTTTGAGAATCTCCTATCTGAAGCCTAAGCAAAGAAAATCTTACTTTTTTAAAGTTTATTTATTTTGAGAAAGAGAGATATAGTCAGAGACAGTGTGGGCACACTTATGAGCACAGAGGGGGAGAGAGAGAATCCCAAGGAGGCTTCATACTGTCAGTGCTGAGCCTGGGGTGGAGCTCAGTCTCATGAACCATGAGATCATGACCTGAGCTGAAATCAAGAGTCAGTAGCTCATCTGACTGAGCCATCCAGGTGCCCCAAAGAATATCTGATTCTTAATATCAATGCCTAATCTGCCTAATAGAAGCTTTTCACATACACAATATAATCATACCTACCATGGAAGGATTTAGATTTCATTGTGTTGATTTTTTTTTAATGTCAACGAATCTTTATTGAATTCAACTTAACTTGTACATTTTCTGGTTGTATTTTGCTATTGATGGAATCGTGAGTCAGCTGTCTTGTCTTGGGTGCTGTTGGTGGTATGCAAGAAGACGTTTAATAATTGGCTTGCATCACTCTCTCTGTCTCACACACACACACACACACACACCAAAACCGGAATTGCACTATTTTCTGATTTCTGTGTTTTGTAAACACTACTAACAGAGCTTATTTCCAGTCTCCAATATGACATTGCTAAATGTGGAGATTTATACTTTTACAGTATTTCTAGCATACAGACTTAAATAACCTTAAGAGCATAAATATAGTATAATAGGAAGTATTTAAAATATAAATAGTAAATATATAAAATATATATAAATACATACATCATATATATAAAATAGTAAAATAGGAAGTTGTGGGTTTTGACTATTTTACTGTAAATTATTAAGTTGTAAATTAAAATGATAAAAATTAAAATCTTTAAAAATGTGTGTGTTGAACCACTGGCCCCCAGATTCCTGACAATTGCCAGTGTGTGTCTTAAAAGGCATAATCTCTATAGAACAGAAATATTGTCTCAATCTAGTTTACTTCATACCATATTAACAGGCATTAATCATTTTTTCTATCATTTATTGTTATAAAATTAACAATTGCCTGTTATGTTTTCCCATATAATTGCAGATATATTTTAATAATGGAAATGATCACAAGGTACTATAAGTTTTTGTGGGTCCTCGCTAAACTCTGAAGTCTTTGAAGGTGGGGTAGATAAGGTTTAGGATTTTTGATTGGTCCATGTACGTTGTTGTCACATTCCACATCCCCAAGAACAACTGCAGCGACTGGTCCAAAGGCTATTTTCAGTGCGTGTTTGTTTTTTGGTTGGTTGAATGAATAAAAGATACAGAAACTTACTTAAATGCTCAGGAGCACCTGGATGGCTCAGTCAGTTAAGTGTCCGACTTGGGCTCAGGTCATGATCTTGTGGTCTGTGAGTTAGAGCCCTGCATCAGGGCTTGCTGCTGTTAGCACAGAGCCCTTTCAGCTCCTTTGTGCCCCCCTCACTCTCTGTCCCTCCCCCACTCATTCTCTCCCTCTCTCCCTCTCCCTCTCCTTCTCTCCCTCTCTCTCTCCCTCTCTCTCTCCCTCTCTCTCTCCCTCTCTCTCTCCCTCTCTCTCTCCCTCTCTCTCTCCCTCTCTCTCTCCCTCTCTCTCTCCCTCTCTCTCTCCCTCTCTCTCTCCCTCTCTCTCTCCCTCTCTCCCTCTCTCTCTCCCTCTCTTTCTCTCTCAAAAAGGAATAAACATTAAACAGATCATTTTTTAAAAAAAGAACTCATATATTTAAGGACCCATATATTTAAATATAAACATTATTTGCAAAGTTACCTCCATTTTCTCTTTCAGTTGGTAGAGAGGGTGGTAGAGACTGATAGAGCAGTGGTATAAAACATCCAAGTTCCTTTCAGTAGATTGAAACTACCAATAAAGTAGAAATAATCTGTTGCATTTGAGCAAATGAGAGTTTGAATGTTTATGCAGTTTATTAGGGTTATTTTCTCATTCTCTCTTTCAGAATTAGTATTAGTGAATTAAATATACATATATTTTACATAAAGATAGAATCGTTTTGGAAAAGCATTAGGACTCTTAACTGTGATGTTTAGTACAATTTGAGGGTAAAGTATTTTTTCCCTCATGAGAATCTATCTCTAAAGTTAAAAGAGGAATTTAGTTAGAAAAATATGAACTAAGATGGAAATACATATTTTATGAAGGTTGCCTACCTCAATCTCCATAATGAAATACTTCTAATATCTAAAGTATGGTCCATCTGTATTATGTGCACAGATTGTCTGGCACATCAGCATGTACTTAATATATTCTCCATAAAACTTAACTTCCAGGAGCTGACATTTTTATGCTTACTCCAGTAATCATCCACTTAAGTAAAAGAAGCTACTTTCTTAATATGTTAAAAGTAGCTGGCCCTTTTTGAGCTTTACCTACCTGGTGTTGGGTATTTCCATACATTTATATGTCCCATGTACTATGCGGTGCGTCACATCAACATTGTCATCATCATTTTTTCAGTGAGAATTTTCAAAAACTGTAAAAAATTCTTACATCATGTAAAATTCAATTTGTATTTTAGCAGCAACACTATGAGAGCTAGTGTTTTGACACTTTAAACATTATACATGTTATCCGTGTTATTTATCATTGTCTTGTGTCTCTAGTCAAAATTATCATCTGTAATTCCGTTTACTCATTGAATCTCCATATATTTTTCTAAGTATCATTACCACACATTAATAAACACTTTTATTTCAAGGTAATTTACCTATTATTTTGCAACAGAGTCTCCCATAGTTTAAATCAGGGAACAAATGAGTGCAGGATATAATTTATAAATTAGACTTAATACCACTTTCTTTTGCTTTGAATCTATAATGTTTTTCCAAGATAAGAAAGAAAGGCAAAGCCACGTTAGCATATGGAGTTGCGTGTATTTTTGGGTTGAGCAATCTAAGAAAGTTATCAATTCAAATATCATACTTGGGGGAAAGTTAAAATCTTAAAATATTAACCACTGTCTTAAGTAAAACATGACATAGGATTAAATAAATTTTATAAAGACCCTACTTTACTCTTTTGAAGAAAAACCTATTCTGGCAATGTATAAGATAATAACATAAAGGTGACTTTCCTAGCTGTTCAACTTTTATCTTTTAATAAGTCTCTTTTATGTCATTTTTTCTTGTAATTTTTGGCTTTGGTTTGTTTATTTAAAAGGCCATGTAAATATAGTCATTCTTTTAGTACATGTTGTTGTTCCTCATAAGTGTTTTATTAAGCTAACTAATGAGTTCCAGCTTGTCTTTTGCTGGATGCCTTATTTCTTAATGACCCTTGATAAGGGAAAATACACTTTTGTCTAAAATCTCTTTCTAATCAAAACTACAACTTTCTCATCAAAACATAAGGCAAATGCCAAATCTGATTAACAACCAGAAAGACCATAGACAGAAAATTAAGGCCCCCGAATGCCTGAACTTCATGGACTTGTTTTAAATATTTTGAAGCATAACATGATTTTAGAAACTAAGACCGTTTTGAAGATCTTTTTAAATGTGGATTCTTAAAATCAGTGATCCACAAAAACATCTAAACCAACATTCTTCTTGAATCCTTGACCCACTGATAATAAATCCTGGTATCTAATTAAATTTGAATGAGTTACCTTGATAGTACATTACTGCTGGATTTTTCCTTTTTTTTTTTTTTTGTACAGTATAGAATGGTATTATTAGCAATCACCTTACTAAAAAAAGTCTGTGGAAGATATCTCTGGAGAAAGTTACAGCTCGCCTTTTAACAAATGAAAATGGCTTGACAGCATGCCAATGTCAAACTCTTTATAGATACATTTATCATCGGTTTAGGTGCTGTCATCTTTTTACATCAATGCATTTCTAAGTAAATTACATTTAAATGTAAGATAAGTCAAATGTAACTTTCAAATACATAAGTTGAAAAAGTGCTAAGATGAAAGACTGGTATCTAAAATAGAATTATTAGACAAATCAAACTCTTGATGGCCAAAGAATATTACTCAGGAACAATTCAGGCTTCTTTATGCTTTTATAATTGCTGTCTTCAGATTAGGCTACCAGATTTCTTTATTATATTTTCTGTTGTAACTTACATGGTCGTACTTATTTTTTTATCTTTCAGACATTTTAGAATCCATTGAAAAACTCTGTGTTCTTTATTCATGTTCTTTGATAAAATTTTAGCTGCCATGATACATTCTATCAACAATCAATAGTAAACATGGATAATAGGCAGAGTAGTCTCTGTGGTTATAGGTAATCTAATTTTTATTTTTGAATTTGATTTTTATAACCAAACAATAATTAAATGAATTTATGTGTGTGACGTATATTTATTTAATGCATGACATATCAGCTACTCTTAACAATACAAAGATAATTAATACATGGCCTCTGTTAAGTGAGGGAACTGAGGCACACAGAGTGTAAATAACTTGTTTATGAGGTCACACACATAGAAAGTGGTAGAGCCAGGGGCGCCTGGGTGGCTCAGCCGGTTAAGCGGCCGACTTCGGCTCAGGTCAGGATCTCGCGGTCCGTGAGTTCGAGCCCCGCGTCGGGCTCTGTGCTGACAGCTCAGAGCCTGGAGCCTGTTTCAGATTCTGTGTCTCCCTCTCTCTCTGCCCCTCCCCTGTTCATGCTCTGTCTCTCTCTGTCTCAAAAATAAATAAACGTTAAAAAAAAAAAAAGAAAGAAAGTGGTAGAGCTTTAGATATGACCTTAGAAGAGAGGTGAGTAACCAATTTATCAAGGGGATGATGAATGGGGTAAGAAAAGAGAAGCTCACAAGCTGTGAGCAAACACGAAATCTGACTTAAGACATAAAATAAAAATTTAAAAAAATCTTGTGGAACACCTGTAAACGATTATCACAAAGAAAAGGCAGTATGTTTATAAAGTTTTTAATGTTTTTTTAATTTTTTGAAGCTTATTCATTTTTGAGGGAGGGGGAGAGACAGAGTGTGAGCAGGGGAAGGGCAGAGAGAGAGGGAGACACTTGTCAGAAGCAGGCTCCAGGCTCTGAGCTGTCGGCACAGAGCCCGATGTGGGCTTGAACCCATGAACTACAAGATCATGACCTCAGCCGAAGTTGGACGCTTAAGCAACCAACTGAGCCACCCAGGCACCCCTATAAAGTTTTAAAAGTAAAGCATGACTTTGAAATGAATCTGTATAGAAATGAGAAGAAATTACTGAAATCCACGCCTCTAAACCGGGTGCAAGAACACATAGAAGCCCACACATTTTGTAAATGGTTAATAGTCTCACTAGCTGGACTGTATGCCTCTGTCATTCTCTATAGACCAAATTCAATGCTGTACACATAGTAGGCATTCAATAAGTGCTTGTGAATTTATTAATTTTTCAATGAATAATGAGATATCTTTAAGTAGAAACAAATTTCATGGGCTCAACTTCAACATACCTTTCATCTTTGAAGAAACAGAGTTTCATGCTCAATTTACATCGTGGATAAAATGATTTGAAAACTCAATTTACTCCCTAATGAATTTCTCCACATCAGGCAAGTGTTTAATATACTATCACAAGAGTTCTCCAAACAGGAAACTCCTGTTTCTGGGTCTGTCAGGGGAGGGGACAAAATACCAATAAATTGATGAATTACAGAAAAGCAGAATTTTGATCTTGTTATAGGATTCTTACTAGGAAAAGAAAGTAGTCCTAAAACCCGCCCACTGCTCTGTTAATAAACTTAACATGCTCTGAAGGAAGCTGTGTAATGAAGAGAAAAAGTCTATGAAATCAAATACATCAGAGCTCCAAGACCAATGTTGTTAATTACTATTTCTGGGTGTACCATAAGGTTCTTAGTACTTTTCATATGAGGTGTATTTTTGGTAAAATAGAGCAAAACTATTGGTTTGAACTGACTAGACAATGAAAAAATATTTAGAGGAGCTGGCACACATTAGGCATTCAATTATTTTCTAAGTTAATAAAAGTATATATGTGACATATATATGTATGACACATATATACACATATATATACGACGCATATATACACATAAGTTTTTAAACTGATACGAAGACTGAAAATTTTTAGAAAGTCAAATGATTTCTTATGCATTATTCCTGATCTTAAGAAAATAGTTTTAAAATAAATAAATGAATCCTTTGTTTTACTAATATCCATGTTCTGTTTATAAAATGTACTCACAATTCAATTTATTTTAAAGATTATAGATGGTTATGTCAGAGTATTGGAAAACAAAAACCCACTAGTCCATGTGATTTAAATATATCTGGCAATTACTGATTCACTGTTTAAAAAGTAGAAATTTACCAAAAAAATTCCATAAAAATGAATGTGTTATTAATGAAGTCCCATTGCTGTTGTATTTTATGTACTTTAATGTTGTGATATGGTTTCCGTTCATGAGAACTAAAATGTCAACCCTTATGTATCAGAAGGTTCAATAGTACCTGTCCTGTATAGCCTAGAGATTTCTGTACTTAATAAACTGAATAAGTCAATGACAAAACCCTCATTCTTTTTATGCATACTTTAAATACAATGAACACACATGAAAGCCTGTCTGCATATATGTAAGATAGTAATTTAAAATTTTTTAAAATGAGGAAAATATATTGGTTATACTTGTAAACTTGGAATACTTAGTGGTATAGAATGCAGAAAGTTTCTCTTACTTGGTATCTTCAGTGCTAGATTCAAAATGATGATGGTGGTTTCCCCACACAGCGCATAAGGGTGTGGATCATGAGATCTAAAGTACACTATTTTAGAACTACACCACATTCTAGCTTATGATTAGCTGTAAACAGGTTTGCTGTAAACCAATTTAAAACAAAACTCTGAATACCTGAATATGAATGCCTAATATCCTCCTAACAGGAGAAGAATGAACATATCTTCATTCTGGAAGAAAGGTAAAATGTTTTACATGTCTGGTTGGCATAATAAATGGTTGAAAGTCAAATTTAGTTAAAGAGGTGGGGGCCCTCTGGTCTTCATTGTAGATTAGTACAAACTACAGAATGAGACCCAAATTAAGAGATTTTAGAATAGAAATAGGCTTTTAAAATAATACCAAGAAGGTGACACCTTGTTAAAGATTGTTGTAGTATGATCTCTACTCAGGATTATCTGGTAAATCAAAAATAATGCTGTACAACATTGTGCATTATTACTGTGTGTGTGACTTTTGATTTTCTCGGTTTTTTTTGCTGTAGAGATTTTATAGGTCTAAACATGTTATTATAAACTGCTGCATTTGAAAGGAGACAAACTTTGATCAGGAAGTTTAGAGCCACTTTTGAAATAGCTTATCTTTACCTAGGTACCCTCAAAAGACTTCATATCTCACAAAACAAAGAAGAAAAACAGTATAAACTGAGGGCGCAATTATATGGTTCAATTTGCAAAAGGAGAAAGTGATGTTACAAAATATGTTGTCATATATTTGGAAGAGTCAAAGGAAGATTCCAAATGAGAGTAAATCTGACCTGGTGATTCTCAGATTTTTCAAACTCATCTGAAACATCAATTACTGTTTTATGTATATGTTGCCATTCTGAGTGAGGAATGAAGTTATTAATGAGAAAAAAGAAAAACAGATGTGATATTCTTATTAAGTACAATGCCTCTTACCAGTAAGTAGCTTACATGTCTATGATAAAAAATAATTCAGACTTGCACAAAATAAATGTATTATCCTATATCCTTCTCTTTTCCCTCTTCCCTAAAACTTTAAGGAAGAAGCTTACATGTAAATAGTCTGGGAATGGAAACAAATTTAAAACATTCAACTCAAATGACTCATATTTTTCTAGAAACTTCACTGTGTATGTACATTTTAATCTTTTTCTTTGATTTTGGTAGTTTTTTTTTAATTTTTAATATCTTGTAAGTCTCCTCGGCTTTATATTTGCAATAGTGATAGAACATTTAAATGTCCATGAAAAATAGCTTTATGAACATCAATGGTTTGGAAAAAAAGTATTCAGGTGGATGATAACTTCTCTTTTTCCACTACCTTCTTGGGCCCCAGCTGATCTAATTGTTCAGATAATGATTTCAGTGTGAACTCATGCCATGAGTTCCCTGTTTAATACTTGGATAAATCAAATAAAGCAAACGTCTTTACCTAATGTAATTTAAGGAATTCTCACTTATTAATTGGACCTTTGAAAATTATCATAAACATTTTCAGGACAACTTAATGACTATTAATAATCTTAAAAATTGTTATAAATGGTGGGTACCTTCATTAAAGGGACTGTTTTAATCTCTTTGGGCTATGATAATATAAATTATGTGGCTTATAAATTACGAACATTTATTTTTCACATTTCTGAAGGGTGAAAGTTCAAGCTCATGGCAGTGGCAGTTTTGGTGTCTGGGGGAAGACTCCTTCCTAGATGATGGTTTTCTACTGTAACACTGCATGGTGGGACAAAGGAGCACTCTCAGGCCATTAGCATGGTAGTGCTAATCCCATTCAAGAGGGATCTACCTTTATCACCTAAGCACCTCTGAAAGGCTCTACCTTGTAATACATTGGGCATGAGGTTTTAATACATGAATTTGAGAGGCACACAAACATTCAGTCCATAGCAGAAATTATGTGTTCTATTTCTTCTTTAGTGCAGACACAGGCATAAAACTTATAGATTGCTTTGTGCATAGTAAGGGCTTACTAAATACTTATTTGTAAGTAATTTGTAAGTTATTATTAAATAACTTATTAGTAAGATAAGGTAATAAACTTACTTGTAGATCAAAGGAATGTATCAGTTACCCAAGAAAAATTGTGTGCCTCGCTATCAGAGAAGGTTGCATTACTGTAGTATCTCCATTCATTTTCTGTGGGGAGAGTAGATGTGAATTGTGTGTATAGGGGGAGGTAGGAAAGTGGTCGCTGGGGCTGTTGTGCAGGCAAAACCTGAAATAATGGATAAACTGGTTCTCCTTGCCTTCTCTCCCTCACTTCTTATATTGAATTCCGAATGGTAGTGTAGCCAGTTTTTATACTTTCAGTGTTTTTGTGAAAGATGCGGTCATCTAGTAACACCCTTTTTTTGATCAACAGCTTTGTGGGCAAAGTTAATGTAAATGGTTGGCCAACTTGCAGATTCAAGGGAGGTGCTGTCCCATTGAAGATGTGATCAATCCCCATGATTCAAAGTTTCTCTTTCAGCAACACCTGAATAGGAATCTTTAGGACTTTGAAACGGTGGCATTAATTACAAGGGACCAACCTGTGCAGTGAGTTACATTCAAATAGTTAACTAAGGCATATTTATAATGGAACATTAACAAATGCACATAGTAATAGTGTTTTGTACTTTCGTTTAAAGAAGTTTATGGTAAAGTATCATGTTCAAAAACTTAGAAATGACTCTCCTATAAACATAAAATTTGAACATATGCCAGAGATTTCCTTTAATATATCAGTTACTGCGAGGATTAGTATGATGATTAAGATTAGTTCAAAACAACAACAAAGGAATAGAAACATACAGATGGGTTGGCCAACCAAAGGAATAGGGCAAAGAATGTGCTAATAGATACAAAACTGTCTTTCAAGACAATAAACATCTGGTGTTACCCTTTATCCTGGACAGAAGATACTTATCATGCTATTGAATAAAATGTCTTCATTGCTCTCATTTACTCCCTTATTTCTTTTCTTCATGCTAATATCAACTCCTAAGAGTTAAATATACTTAAATAGGAAGACAAAGGTACATATACCTTGGAGGTCAGGTAATTCCTCAAGCAAATTGAGCTACTGCAACACCCACTACCTCTCTGGAAAGAAACCTTGCATCCTTTTGCCTGTTTCCAAATTTGAGGTCATTTTTTTCCCCCATGACATTGGCTATTAGTCACATCTCCCGCCTGGGATTTCACATTTGTCCTTATAAATCTGATCTTCCGCTGTCTCTATTCTTACTGGTGGTTGAAACCACTTCTGATGGGCAAGATTTATACTGTGATGGGTAAGGCCATTGCAATTTTCCATTAGTTATTGGTCTTTTTTAATGTCATCATTTATGAGGTTGCATTATGTTACTGGAAGCAAGACACCTCTCTTGATCTGGTGGGAAAATGTCTTTCAACATTTAATGAATATGTGCTATGTGCGAATGCCATTTGTATATTATCTCACTTTATGTGTTTATTGTATATAACAACTTTACAATCAGGATTATTTAACGAATCAGAATCTTGTTTTTAAACAATTAAAAGGCAAATGAAGGGGCATGATCTTGCCAAGTGATAGGCATTTAGTAAGTGGTGGAACCAAGATTTGATTCCATTCTCTAAGGCTAAAATCTGGTTATTCTACTAGCATGTTAACTGTTGGACCAAATGACATTAATTTATTCTGACTCAGTTTTCAAACATGTACTTCTACCTTGACTGATCTTTAGGTTCTTTGTGCACTTTTTATTTTTCTGTCAGTTTTGTAAAGGACAGGTATCAGTATATAAGATCATACAGTTGTCTGCATCCAGCTATAGGGCCATGAAGGAATGTCCCTCACCAGTTGTAAATATTTCTCACTTGCCTATCTGTTGCTCTTGACTGCAGTAACCATTGTGACCTCACTTTACTATCTTCAACCTTCTCATCCTGTCTCCCCTGTCTTTACCTTGGGCTAGTCTGTTTCAGTGTTTCCTATATTCATGACATTCTGAGAATTAATGTTTATCCTGGTTCGGTGGTTTCTAGCAGTGAGAAATATTTTCCTTACAAAGTCCTGTAAATAATCATTTACTGCAGCAACCTAGACCCATTTCACTATGGCTTTTATCTTTGCCCTCTTCAAATCATTATCATTTGTTCCCAGCTGATAGCAAAGAACTACATGCCCAAGTTTAATTTACAATGTTGTTGCTTAATTCAAGTTTGCTCCAATACCATCAGAAAAGCCCAATTTCTCTTTTTAAAACACTTTCTACCCCCAAACACTCACCTCTTTTCTGTCTCCTGCTGTGTATTATACATGCTTATGTTACCATTTTATATATTGGGGAAATTCTTATCTGGTTCAGGAAATAAGCATGTTTTCTTAGATATTTTGAAAGTTAAGATTTTCCTGATAATTAGCATCCAGCTTATCAAAATAAGGACCATATTGGTTGTAGGTCAGAGAACAAGATCAGGGAAAATGGTGTAACTGCCAGAGCAGAGTGAATAATCTATATGGCTTCCAATAATAAGAGCTGGTGAAGATCCAAACACAGAGTCATCTTTAACACTACCATCAGCATTACTTTTGTGAACCCCAGACATAATCATGCTCTGATTTTGAAAGCTGTGGATGGCTCCTTGATTTCTTATAGAATAAAATCAAAACCCTTGACTATGATACTCAGGAACCCCTCCTTTTGTCCCTAAGTCACATTTCTTGTATTATTTCCTAACATCTCTTTCTTTTCTTAAATGTTTATTTGTTTATTTAGAGAGAGCAAGTGAGCATGAGTGGATAAGGGGCAGAGAGAGGGAGACAGAGGATCTGAGGTGGGCTCTGCGTTGACAGCAGAGAGCCAGATGCAGGGCTCGAACTCATGACCCATGAGATCGTGACCTGAGCTGAAACCAGACACTCAACTGACTGAGCCACCCAGGCGCCCCATCTACCCTCCCTTCCTCACTATCAAATCCCTCAGTTCCCAAACCAGTAAGTCTTCATTCTTCCATGCCATCTACAATGAAGTTCCCTAGGTCTGAAAGATTCTTCCATTTTGTTTTCATTGGATAAAGTCTTAGCTCAAATCCAAAGCCCAATATAGCCCCCTCTGAAGCTTTTCCTAGACAACCCTGACTCCCTGCAACGTGCTTTTTAGAGCTGTTGCTACCTTACCTCAGGGCAGAGGAGCTTCCTGTACACTCTATGGTGCTTAAGGCACTGTGGTTCATCTGGTCGTTAACAAGTCCTCCTTGTTAAAATGAGAGTCTCTTGAGGATGGGAAAGATGTCTTTTTTCTCCTTGTACTTTTGGGACTGGCACGTAATAGGTCCTGTTGGGTAGGCATAAGGAGGATGGCATACAAATATCAGGGGACTGTAAGATGCAGGCGTACGGCTTGGTAGGAAGTTCCCCAAAGGGAAACAACAGGTACAAATAGACCAAGACAGAGCATCTGGGTTATTAGACAGTTTGCCTATTCCTAAGAGACCAAGTAAAATAAGTAGGGATTTCGTTCCCTGGTAAGTGAGAGTATTAAGGAAGTAATGAATCAAGGTCTTTGTCCCAGAGGAACAAGCATGAACATGTTCCTGGAACTAGATGGTATGGTAAGAGTTGTTGATTTGAAAAGAACCAGAGTCAATACTCCAGTCAGTGAGAAGGTACCAATGATCTTGCACTCCTCAAACTCCTCACGGCCAGGAGCAGACTTGATTAGGATGTCTAGATTGGGTCAGGTTCATGCATACCATTCCATATCCCTGAAAAGGAAAAGAGGGGTTAATGAAGAGGCTTACCATTTTATTTCCACTTTCAAAGAGTGTCTTTGGATTCTGCATCTCTACCTATTTCCAATGCTCTGGTCCCAGCTGAGTTTCCTATTCATCATTTTGTGGTGGTGCTTCTTATTTAATCCATATTTAACTCTGTGTTTAGGGGCTTTGGATCAATGACTTGGTCTTTTTTTTTTTTTCTTTGATGATGCTTTTCATGTCTTCCTCCTTGAATTTATGGGCTCAAGTATCAGGCAACTCTTGATTTATGCCTTACCAGTTTCGACCTATTAGAATCTGGTGCCCCAACCTATCTCAGGGCTTGAAATCCTAAATTTCTGAGAAACTGAGGATGTAAGCATACTAGAAGGTCAAGCAGGTTATAATTATCCTTCCTCCAAAGATGCACGTATAATTAGATGGCTTATCGGCTTATCTCAGCTTCCCTTCATCATCAGTTTCTGATTTCACTCTAAAAACAAAACTCAAATAGTATAGAAGGGGAGTATTATTATTCCAGCTGTATTTATTCATTCATTTTAACTTGAGGAATCTTTTGTAATAAAACCGTTTGGCTTAGAAAAGACAAGAAGACCATGGCTATGGCAGTCTGTCAACCACATAAAGCAGCCACAGTCTTGTGGCTTGGTAAACAGTCATCAGAGGAAGATATAAAAAGTGGAGATCTCTTAATGAAGGTGTATTCATCAACTAGATGAACTGCGTCCTACATACTTGTTCTGGAGCTACAAGAGGCTTTGATGTTATTAATTTCCCCTGCTATAAAAGAGAACCAGTTATGAGACTATTAAGTTATGGAAACGAAGTCTCCCCCACCCCTTTTTCTTCCTCACACGTCCTTGATTCAAGCCAGCTTTTCCTAATTAGTCAGATGGGAAACTAATGGAGTTGCTGGAATGCTGATTAAGTACTTTGTAGCCCCAGAAAAACATCACTCGTATTTGGAGATGAGAGACCCTATTTAGCAATGCAGCAGGTTGGTATACTGAGAGGGTGCAAGTTCTGGCCCTGAGAAAGTTAAACAGAATCCTCTGATTCTTATCCCATTCGATTCCCCTCATTGGTTAACGGAGGCTGCCAGTGGTGGAGATCTGTAATCACCTCCGTGTGCCTATTCAAGTCCGTTAACATCTGTTGGTAGAAGGATATGCTAATACCAACTCTTGGCATATCATAGAAGTGAAACAATTCCCCTCAGAGGATTGGTTATTTATTCACTCTTTCTTTGATCCATTCATCCTTCATGCAAGCATTTTCCTATATATTGTAATCCTGTATATGTAAATTTTTAAAAACATGTGCGTAGGCTTATTATATGAAAGTTACCCAAAAAATTCAAAAACATTCATAACATTGTTTCTCTCGTCTGGCGATAGTAGAATCAGAAGTTGGGGGAAAGTTGTGAGAGTTTTTCATTTAAGCCCCCTCTAAAGTGTTTGGTTTCATTAACAACACATATATATGTTAATATATATAATATAAAGGCTATATATATATGTAAATATATATGTGTGTGGGTGTGTGTATATATATATGTATATATATATATATATAGGCAATTAGAGATTCAGCAAGTAATATATTTTCAAAAATTTAGACTTTTTTTTGTTAAATTGCCTAAGATGAATTTAAAAGGGTGGGCACAGTTTTTCCAGAGAAAAAAATGGGAGCTAGAGAGAAAATGTATGTCTCCTAGGAGCAAAGTAAAGTTGGCTATGTGTGTGTGTGCAGAACACAAAGCAGCTAATTCAGGTGTGAGGCATGGCTGGGCCTTGAGGAAAGTGTTAACTTGCTATTATAAAACTTAGTCCACAGTGACCCACAGGCAGACTGTTTGATCCCTGAGCCGTCCTGCTTCTTCCTCTCCTCCTGCTTCCAAAACCATAATCTATCATGTTTATTTTCAAAGATCATTGATCCTAAATAAAAATAGCAGATTGTTTAGTTTTTTCTTGATAGTTTAAGGTCATTTAAATTACGATAAATTTGTACTGTGTCCACCATCTTAAATTCATTTTAGGCAATTTAACAACAAAAGTCTAAATTTTTAAAAACATTATAATAAGGTGTTACTTGTTGAATCTCTCATTGCCTGTGTATTATCCCTGCTCATTCTTCGATCAAGTCTGAATGGATAATTTCTTCAGTGATCTAGTCTTTCCCTCTTCCTTTTTCCCTCAATCTCTTAATGCACACAAGTACACCCTAGACTCAGTGAGGCGGGAACAAAGTAGGAATGTATTTTAAAGTACAATTATTACAAACTGCCTCGAGTTTATCTCTTTTCAAAATGACTGAAGTCTGCGAGTTTAAGCTACTGCCTCTCATCTGGTCTCTCTTTGTCTTTGGATCCTTTGTCACATAATGAGAACCTGGTAAATGGTGAAATTTGAAGTTTCACTAAAGAGAACACTAAATTAAAAAATAGTCTTCTCAGTTTTTATACTCACAGAAATGTTAATTATAAAGCAAAATAGCAGTGGCTGAGATACCTGGTTGAAATACAAGCACAATAACAGGCTGGCTGTGTTGATGACTGATGGGATTTCAAATTGCCTCCCTCCTTCCTACCTGTCCTCCATTAGTCCAGGTGTAAATATTTATGCAGCTTGAAATAATTCACAAAAGTGGTTAATAATTATATATATATATATATATATATATATATATAGTATGAATGCTAGCTGAAATATACATCTCAATTGATGTCATATTGTGTGTCTGCACGACCAAACTTTTACTGACCAACAAAGTCTTATTTAGCCATTGTCTTCAGGTCTTGATCAGGCTTTTATAATTTATATTAGAGACGAGTATTTTACATGCTTATGGACACGCCCCCTGTAGGGGATTCTTTACTATAAATTCAATTGAATAACAAAAACAAGAAAAATTGGAATACTCAGTACAATTTTGATTAGTAACCAAAGAAGTAGTTTATGGCAAAACAAAAACAATTGGGTATATGAATTATGTAATTAGAGGCATATGTGCAAAATCATTTCATAGCACTAAAAATCTTTGAAATATTTCCTGAAAAGTCCATGGCTAACATCATCTGTCTCCTTCCCACCCACACCCCAGCCATTCCCTCACTCAGAGCTTTGTCAAATGCTTTATTTTTATAATGACATTGAAATCCTTCAGCTTTCTTAATAATAGATTTTCAGAAGTTTTGATTGAATATATAACACTAAACTATACACTTCAGGTGAGGTGGGATGTATTTCAACATCGCTTAAGCCTTTTAAAGAAAATACCTTGTAATGGAGCTAGAATAAACAAGCTGGGGATATAGGTTTGATAGCTTCTGCCTTGTTTTTCTGTTCTCTGTTCTTCACCTGTAAGTGGCTTTTTGCAATGAGGGGTAAAGACGATTGACAGACGGTAAATAGTGTGTTAATAGCATAAGCTTTGGAGTCCTGGGGATCTGTGCCCCATCCCAGCTTCATCATTTACTACTGAAATGGCGCCAGACAATTCCCTTATGTAACTGCCTCAATCCTTCATTTCCTCAATTTTAAAATGAGAACTAGGGAAATACTTCACAGGAAAGTTGTGGCAAGTAACATCACAGTGTAGAGTAAGCAACTGACAGTTTGCAATCACTGAAATTTAATTTGGAAGCAGATCACAATTTTATTTTTGAAAAGAGAAAACTTTATGGTTCAAGAAAATCGCACTCCATAATCCTCCCCAGGGGTTGGATTCGATTCCTTTAGATTTGGCCCTAATGAAAAAAACAAGATGATAAAGATATTTTATTTTTCTAAAACATTCATTAATTGAAAGTGCTTGCTTGACGCCAGTGAGACATTTCAATATATTATTTCTGTTCAAAAAACAGATACTATATATATCTGCGCATATATATCAGCATATATATGCAGAGATATATATCTGCTATATAGCTTACACACACGCGCGTGCGCGTGTTATTATTTGTCGTGTCTTCTGTTTCCAATAATCATGTATCTCTTGACTAATGATATTGTTCTTCAAGGCAGGATGTCATAGTAGGCTTGTAATATGTTAAGGTTGGGGAACAATCTTCTATTTATAGATATTTGCTTCATAGGCTTCAAATGAGAAGGCTGTAGGTATTTGAGAAATCAATGACATTAAAATGTAAGTTTTTAAGGAGCCATTAAATGTTTTGTGTAATATTTATTTGCTGTATTTCATGGAAGTGGGAGACCTATTCAGAGCCTCATGCTTTATAACACTAGCTAGAATTCTGCCACCTATATTTCAACATTTAGGAATGAATTAAATGGTATTATAACTATCCAATTAGCTAGCAATGTGCACTTCAAAGTATTTTTAAGGATATTTGATCTCAGACACACAGGAAAATGTTGATTGGGTATACATAAAACCAGGAATTAGACATTTGAGCTTGAGAATTGCCAAAGCTACTGCAAATGTGCTATTTTAAAATTAATTTTAGTAAACTCAGGAACTTGTTTTTACTGATCTGGACATTTCCAAGAGGCTTTAAAGGACAGTTAAAGCAAGGTATTCTCATAATTACAACAATCTTACTTAAAGCAAATAGATAATTTGTAACTGGGTAGCTTATTTTTATTTTTATAGCTATGTTTTTACAATGAATGAAATGTATTTCTGATTCTAAATGTGCACACATGTGTGAAATGTTGTTTTCTTTGTGTTAGGCCATAAAAATACAGAGTATTTATATCTATGAACAAAAATATATGAGGATGAATACAAGTATTTTATCATCTCTCTATATTTTACCAAAAATATATTCAAAATAAAAATTAAATGACAAAAATCAGAGAAAAATTAATAATAGTAACTTAGTATTAATATTGTTTAAGAGGTGAAATTTTGACTTATTAATGTCACAATCAGAAAATATTTACACCTTACATATTTCCATAAGAAAATTGTATATAAATGATAATTATGTTGCTTACTTTCAGGGAAGCAGTAATGGTACATAATGATGAAAATAGATGGAATTTGGGAAAGAAACCTTCCATTCAATGGCAGTGTTCATAATCCAAGCTAAAACTGAACGTTAAGGAAATAGATGTAATAATTTTTAGTATACACACCGAGTTTTTAAAATATGACCAAATCTAAATTTTTAAATATTTGAAAATAGTTATAAAACTACATAGTTACGGCTCTATCAAAAACATAAAATATAGATCTTAGATTTTCAGGGGCTCTAAAAACTTTTTACATTAAAACATGTATCAACATTTTAAGCAGTATAATTTTAATTGTTCTTTACTTTCAGAAAGGGCAGGATTTGAAATTGTTAAGTGATGAAATATAAAATCAGTCACATGGCTGAACTAATAGTAAAAAACATTAGTGTGGCTTCTATGAAAGTCTATATGTTTGACTTCTACTCCCTACATGTACAAAAACTCACTTTGATTTTACTGAGTAAAAATAATTAAAACGATTTTACTTCTTCTATTTCCTACTGTATAGCATTTAGTGTCATCAGATAGGTTCCTGGGTTGTAAAACATACAAATACCATCTAATGAACATCATTCTGTCAAGAAACACTAAAGCAATAAGGATTATTTTCTTCGTTTGTGCTTTGCAGAATTACATTTATTTGCTCTAGTACTTAGTTTTTAAAAATCTGGATTTTAAGAAAAGACATATTTTGGGAAATCTTTGGCAGAGTAATGGAGAAAATTAATTACTTACAAACTAGTTGCAAGAAAGTTTGGAGAAAAGTAAATATGTCCATATTCTCAAGCAAAGAAGAGATTCAATAATGAAATACTTAGTTAAAAAACAAAAAAAGCAAATTTCAGGCACCATTACTTTCCTTTGATTTCTTTCTCAATAAAAATTTTCAAGGGCTTTACTTGGATATTTCACAAGAAATGTTATCGTAGCAAGCATTTAAGGAGGATATAAATTTGGGCTCCAGTTCCATTTATATGGGGCCTAAATTTTAAAGGCATATTGCTGATGGGGCACCTGGGTGGCTCACCCAGTTAAACGTCTGACTTTGGCTCAGGTCATGATCTTGCAGTTCATGAGTTCAAGCCCTACATCAGGCTCTGTGCTGACAGCTCAGAACCTGGAGCCAGCTTCGAATTCTGTCTCCTTTTCTCTCTGCCCCTTCTCTGCTTGCTCTTTTTGTCTGTGTCTCTCTGTGTCTCTCTGTCTCAAAAATAAACATTAAAAAATTTATGAAAGACATAGTTGCTTGTTTTTTAATGAAGATTACAGAAGAAACATGGATTTTATTGTAAGATTAAAAGAAAGTTTGTACTGATCAATTTAAAGTAATTCTATAAATATTTTAGGAACTTGTTTTAAAGCAAAGAAACATTTTTTTCAGATTTTATTCAAAAATCCTGTGATTGCATAATAAAGAATGGAGGTGCTGATTTAGTACAAGTTTGGATGAAAATTAACTTTGAATGATTACAAATGTGACATATTTATCAAAGTAAATCCCCTGTTAAAATGATTTATCATTATTTAAATACTAAAGAAATTTTGTGTGAAACCAACAAAAGATTATAAAAACTCAGAGCATAGAATTTTTTGAGGGGGAAAACTCTACGAACAAAAATGTGATGCGTAACATCGCTAGAAGTTCTGATGTTTATAAAGGGGGAGGCAGATTGGGGCAGCTGGTTTCTGAGTGAGAGCTCACTGTTATGCAGGACATAGCATGTCCATAAGTGGTCTTGCTATCACCCTACAATTTTCATTTTTAATCTTTTTGATGAGTTTGATATCTTGAATTCTCCATTCTGTAACATCTCCAATTATCTTATTTTCTGGAAACCTTCATGTCTTCTAATGGTTTTCTCCAAATCAGACCTTGGACTTTCTTGCTCAACTGTGACCTCTATAGCTGCCTTCTTTGGAGTGTGGCGTTCATTGCTCTGAGCTCTAATTTTCTACTTTCATTCTATACCCCTTGCCTAAGTATTTTCATCCATTTCTTGTCAATTATTAATTCCTATCAATTGTTTATTAGGAAACCCTTTCTCCTTGGAGGTATTGCAATGGTCTTCTAACTAGTTTATGTGTACCTGCTCCTGGTGGATGTTGTTCACAGTGATGCCACTTTATACTTCCAACATATGGATATTTTCATGTCAGTTTCCTACTGAAAACACTTCCATTATTTCTTATTGCTTTTAAGTTAATGTTCTAAGTCTTAACAAATGCAGAAAGAAGCATTCCACCACTTTCTTTTACTCCAGCCTTAGGTATTCAAACTTTTCTTCAGGGGCTTTATTTAAACCCATCAGAATTTTATCATATGGCTTTATACTCATTTCCATGTACTTCACTTGCATATATTACAACACGATTTAGACCATATTTTGTCTATCTAGGGCACAATGTTTATGTATTTGACATTTTAATTAAAAATTTAAATAGATAACATATCAAAGAGTACCATGGTGAGATGCGCAGTTCACAAAAACCATTGTTTTTCTGTTTTATTTATCAAGAGACCAACATTTGTCTTACTTGTTCATAATGAGATGGGTCTGGAGGTGTCCTTCTCTTATGCTATCAAAGTACCCGGTGTAGCAACACCACTTAGACACTTACTGCAAAAAGATATTTCACCAGCATGTAGATCAATATGTCTGTGCCTACATCCCAGGAGCCAGGGAGAGCAGGAAATTGCTAATTACCGAGGAGAGTTTGGAGACTAAGTGAAGTTCAAATTGCCCTATATTATAAGATGAGTACAATGCTTTCTGTTTGATTTTGTGGTTCTGCTAATATTCTTGTCCTTAAACTACCCCTTTTATTTTTCTTTCCTCTGAAATCATGGTATATTACTGTCTGATTTTTCTTTTACTGTATTTCATTTCATGAGTTCTCAAATTCTACTTTTGACAAACTAGGCTGACTTTGGATATAACAGACATGTATTGAAACACAATAATAGGATTGTCTTGATTTATATTGATGCTTTCCATTTTTAAAATGAACCTATCTTAGCATAATTTTTTGAATGTTTATTTATTTTTGAGACAGAGGGAGACAGAGCGCGAGGGGGGCGGGCAGAGAGAGAGGGAGGCAAGAATCTGAAACAGGCTCCAGGCTCTGAGCTGTCAGCACAGAGCCCGATGTGGGGCTCGAACCCATGAACCATGAGATCATGACCTCAGCCGAAGTTGGACGCTTAGCCAACTGAGCCACCCAGGTGCCCCTATCTTAGCATAATTTTTATAAAATTAACATTTCAGTAGCTTCCTCCTAACATTGACCACATTTCAATCAAACATTGGTAGTGGTTGTAAAATCAGTTTCAGAATTTAAACTAAGCAATATAACATTCATCATTAAATTATCTGAATGAAACATGTCAGAGTTTTATATTCTGCTGAAACCTATTCTATATAAAATCAATACATTTGATTTGTTGCCATATAAGTTTATTGAACATGTATTATTATCCGTTTCTGTTTTTGCTAATCTATCCTCTAGTCTTATCCCCCACTTTCCAAAAGTTTGTGTTATGCCCATTCATTTTTATGAAAGATTGCCATTAGTATAACAGCTTTTTTTTTAGTCTATTTATTTATTTTGAGAGAGAAAGTGTGAGTGGGGGAGGAGCAGAGAAAGAGGGAGGGAGAGGGAATCCCAAGCAGGCTCCATGCTATCCCAGAACCCAATGTGGGGGGCTCGACCTCATGAACTGGGAGATCATGACCTGAGTTGAAATCAAGTCAGATGCTTAATGGACTGAGCCACCCAGACTTTTATCTGTAGAGATTAAATCCTCTTGGGATTTCTGGTTAGTGAAACAGGTACTACTGCAGGTCTTTCCTAAAAGCAAAGTGGCATGATATGAACTTCTTGGGAAAATGTATCTTTTCACTTTACACCATTTTAGCTTATGAAAGTTTTCATGACACTCTGCTTTTGAATAGGGAAACTTGTATTAGGAGAGTAGTTGAAGCTAACAGTGACCAGTCCAATGTTGAAAAGGTAAGAAATTGCATTCAAAAGATAAGGATGAATAAGTCTGAACATGATCAAATAGGTATAATATTTATATAGCAAATAATGAAAATAATTTTTAAAAGAGATCTCTATTTCTCTAAGAAAATATACTTCATACAGTAATAATGCCATTAACCCATAATTCTTTAGATATCACTTAAATTTTCAAAAATGTCACCTAAATCATATTCCTAGAGCCTATTTACATTAACAATATATTATTAACATAGGGACGCCTGGCTGGATCATTTGGTTAAGCATCTGATTCTTGGTTTCCGTTCAGGTCATGGTCTCATTGTTAAATGAGTTTGAGCCCTGCATCAGGCTCTGTGCTGATGGTACAGAGCCTGCTTAGGATTCTCTCTCTCTCTCTCTCTCTCTCTCTCTCTCTCTCTCTCTCTCTCTCCCCCTTCCCCACTTGCACTATCTGTCTCTCTCAAAATAAATAAACTTTAAAAAAATTATTAAAATCAGGGCCCCTGGGCGGCTCAGTCGGTTAAGTGTCCGACATCGGCTCAGGTCATGATTTCACGGTTTGTGAGTTTGAGCCCCACATCAGGCTCTGTCCTGACAGCTCAGAGCCTGGAGCCTGCTTCGGATTCTGTGTCTCCCTCTCTCTCTGCATCTCCTCCACTTGTGCTCTGTCTCTCTCTCTGCTCTCTCTGTCTGTCTCTCTAAAAAATAAATAAAATGTAAAAATATTTTTTAGATAATTAAAATCAAAACAATATATTAACACAAAACTATTATAATTGGAAATTCAGTGTGGGTTCCTAAAATATTCTCAGGATTACTGTACTTTGGTTCATTTCTTTTAAGTTAGTGACCTCTTACCTCTGCTGTTTTTTTTTTTTTTAGACATTAATTGACATAACATATTAGTTTCAGGTGTGTAACATGATTTTTCCATATGTATATATTGCTAAATGATCATCAAAATATATTCATTCCAAATCTATTACCACACACATTTATCAATTTTTCATTTTTTTGATAAAAACTTTTCAGATCTACTCTCTTAGCAACTTTCACATTTAGAATACAGTATTGTTAACTAAGTCATCATGCTGTATGTTACATCCCCATGACTTATTTTATAACCAGGAGTTTGTAGTTTTGGCCCCTTTCATATATTTGTGTACTTTCCAACCCCTACCTCTGGCAACCAGCAACCAATTTGTTTTCTGTATCTATGAGTTAGCGCGCGCGCGCGCGTGTGTGTGTGTGTGTGTGTGTGTGTGTGTGTGTGTGGAAGTGGGGGTGGAAAATGGAGGCTTTTTGTTTTAGATGTCACTTGAAGATGAGATCGTATGGTATTTGTCTTTCCCTGTCTGACATATTCCACTTAGTGTAATGCCCTCAAGGCCTATCCATGTTGTCACAAATGGCAAGATTTCCTTTTTAATGCCTGAATAATATTGTGTATATGTATGACATGTACATATATATGTATGTGTGTATATATATATATATACACATATATACACACACACACACACACACACATTTCCTTTATCCCTACATTCATTTGCTGACAGACATTTAGATTTCTTCCATGTCTTATGATAGTCGATAGTGCTGTGGTGAACGTGGGGGTGCATATAGTTTTTCGAACCAGTGTTTTCATTTCCTTCAGATAAATACTCAGAAGCAGAAATTATGGATCATATGATAGTTCTATTTTTAATTTTTTGAGCTACGTCCATACAGTTTTCCATAGTAGCTGTGCCAGTTTACGCTCCCATTAACAGTGGACAAGGGTTCTCTTTTCTCCACATCTTCACCAAAACTTCTTGTCTTTTTGATAATAGCCATTCTAACAGGTGTGAGATGATATCTCGTTGTGGTTTGATTTGCATTTCCCTGATGATTAGTGATGTTGAGTGCCTTTACATGTGCCTCTTGGTCATCTCTATGTTGTTTTTGGGAGAATCGCTTTGTCCATTTTTAACTTCTTTGTCCATTTTTAAATTGGACTCTTAATTCTTTTGATACTGAGTTGTAGAAGGTCTTTATATGCTTTGGATATTAACCCCTTATTAGATATGTGGTTTGCAAATATTTTCTCTCATTCTGTAGATTGTTTTTTCATTTTGTTGATGGTTTCTTTTTCTGTGTGGAGGCTTTTTAGTTTGACATATTTTCACTGGTTTATTTTTGCTTTTGGTATCACATACAAGAAAATCATCACCATGACCAATGTCAAGGAAATTATCCCCTAAGTCCTCTTCTAGGATTTGTGTGGCTGTAGGTCTTCTGTTCAAGTCTTTAGGCCATTTCAAGTTGATTTTTGTGTATGGTATAAAATAGTGGTATAGTCTCATTCTTTTGCATATGGCTGTCCAGTTTTGCCAGCATTATTTATTAAAGACACTGCATTTCCTCCATGATATAACTTGTATACTTTGCCATAAATTAATCCTGCATATACCCATAGGTTTATTTCTGGGCTCTCCATTTCATTGATCTGTGTCTGCTTTGATGCCAACACCATAATTTTTAAATTACTGTATGTTTGTAATGTAGTTTGAAGTCAGAAGGCATGATGTTTCCAGCTTTGTTCTTCTTCAGATTGCTTTGGATTTGTGGAATCTTTTGTGGTAACACACAATATTTAGGATCACTTGTTCTTTTTCCATTTAAAATGCAGTGGGAATTTTGATAGGAGTTGCATGAAATCTATAGATTGCTTTCGGTAATGTGCACATTTAAACAATATTCTTTCAATTCATGAGCATGGGATACCATTCCATTTACTTGTGTCTTCCATTTCTTTCATCAGTGTCTGATGCTGTTTAGTTGACATGTCTTTCATCTCCTTGGTTAAATTTGGTCTGAGGTATTCTGTTTGATGCAATTTTGAGTGGGATATTCTTAATTTCTCTTTTTGATAATTCTTTAAGAACCTAGCAAAATAGACATATGTCTATCCATCTGATGAAGAAAAGACAAAAATTAATAGTGGTAAAAGTGAAAAGATGGATACTAGCTATGTGAAAAGAAGATTTTGATGATAGCATGAGAAGAATACCAACTACATAGCAGCATTTTTAAAATAAGTAATTTACCAGAACTGATGGGTGATTGCTCTCTTAATGAGTATCTTTTACACATTAGAGCAAAGATACTAAAATTTGAAACATTAGAAGACATAGCTTTAAAAGCAGGAATAAGGTAATTAAGCCCATATCACCATTTATATTCAATATCATTTTGGAGGTTCTATCCTAGGCAAAAAGAGAAAAAAGATAATTCGAAGATAAAGACTATAAGGGAACCTGGATGGCTCAGACAGTTGAGCGTCTGACTCTTGATTTCAGCTCAGGTCATGATCTCACAGTTCGTGAACTTCAGCCCTGCCTCTGGCTCTGCACTGACAGTGCAGAGCCTGCTTGGAATTCTCTCTCTCTCCCTGTCTCTGCCCCTCCCCAGCTCATGCTTTTTCTCTCTCAAAATAAATAAACAACAACAACAACAAAAAAAGAAGATAAAGACTGTCAATTAGGAATAAAATCATTTTTTCCTATGATATGATCATATATAGAGAAACCTAAACTAATCCACCTGCAAATTATTTGATATAATGGAAGAATTTGACAGGTTGTAGATAAATATTGATATATAAAAAAATAATTAGCATGGAAAAGTCCATTGCATTTCTATAAAAGGCAGCAAACTGGAAAGTTGAAAGACTAAACATCATTTAAAATTGTACAAGATAATGTCAAGTATTTAAGAATAAATGTAAATGCAATGTAAAAATACACAGAGAAACCTATACAAATTAGAGAAGAACTAAGTTAATTGAGATCTGTCCTACTCATGGACAGGGAAACAATAGTGTGAAGTTTTAAATCTCTCTAAATTGATCAGTGTTATTCCAATCAAAATCCTCCAGAATTGTTTATGAAATTCAATAATGCGTTTTGAATTTTATATTGACACGTAAAGAACAAAGAATACATAGAAATCAGGAGTGCAACAAGAAGATATTTGCGAAGTAAATAAGACTCACTGTAAACCAAGGTCACTAAGCTAGTGTGTCACAAGTGCAGAGACAGATTGATGAGAAGTCAATGCATTACTGTGTGGGGTTTCATTGTATGAAAAAATTGGCCTGTCATTTCAGTGGAATATGGAAGGATGAGATCACACACGAACCTGGAAAATAATTACACAAATGGGAAAAGAGGTACCCCTACCTCATCAAATATATTGAAATGTAATCCAATTAAAAATTATGTATAAAAATGATTCTAAAACTGTAGATTAAAAATATAGATAGGGTTGTCTGGGTGACTCAGTTGGTTAAGTGACAGACTCTTGGTTCCAGCTCAGGTCATGATCTCGCGGTTCCTGAGATGCATCCGAGCACTGCCATGCTGACCACATGGAGCCTGCTTGGGATTCTGTTTCTCTCACATGCTCGCTCTCTCTCTCTCTCTCTGCCCCTCCCAGCTTGTGCTCGCTCTCTCTCTCTCTCTCAAAAGAAATAAATATTTTAAAAAATTAAAAAAAAACGATAAACCTGTATATTGACAGTGAAATGTCTCTTAATTCATATTTGTTTCATAATTCATATTTCTTGTTTCTTAATTGACTACAACAGAAAAAATTACATTTAGTCATGCTAAAATGAGATCACAAATTCTTAAAAAACTACCCTAAGCTAAGCAAAGTGAGGAATTACAAACTGTATGAGGTGATTGTACCTAACCACAATATATTAGTATCAAGAGTACATAAAGAGCTCTTTTTTTAAAATTTTTAAAAATGTTTATTTATTTTTGAGAGAGAGAGACACTGTGAGTGCGGAAGGGGCAGAGAGAGAGGGAGACAAAGAATCTGAAGAAGGCTCCCGGTTCTGAGCTATCAGCACACAGCCTGAGGTGGGGCTCAAACCCACCAACTGCAAGATCATGACCTGAGATGAAGTTGGACATTTAACTGACTGAGCCACCCAGGCACCCCAGGCATTAGGTATATATAAAGAAGTCTTAAAAATGAATAAAAAAATTCAAAAATCCAATAGAAATTTGGCAAAAGACATACTAGGTATCTCGTAGAAATGAAAGCCCATATGATGGGTAAATTTGTGATTCAACATTATTAACCATTAACCATTGATATTCTAATCAAGACACCAATAGGATGGCATTTTCTACTTGTATCATTAGGAATAGAAAGTCTGGAAAAAACTTTTAGAGAAGATACAAGTCTATAGTGTTTTGATAAATTTCCAATAGGAACACACATTTGTGCAACCACTTTGGAAAATAGTATTATCTCTTAAAAATTCAAAAATTGAATATTTATGTACTCTAAAGTCTAAAACCCTTTGGTGTGTATCCAAGAACAATGTTTGTGCACGTACATTCAGATTTGAACAATAACAATCCTAGTAGTGCTGCTCGTAATAGCAAAAGTCTAGAATCAGTGGAAATGTCTATCAGTAAGAGAGTAGATGAAATAACCTCTGGATACTCATATGAATATTATATGAGAGTCAAAACAAATGAAATATGACAATACAGACAATATGGATTTATCTTGGCAATATGATATTAAGTGAAAAAAGTATGTTCCTAAACATTGCATACAGTATGATGTCTTATCAAGTTAGAAGTATCTTAAATATAAGCAAATACACATTTTAAGACCCACACAAAGTACATATGCATATAAAACTGAATGAAAAGGGAAGGACAAGCTTGGGAATGGAAAGATGCTTAGGTCATCTGAGACAGTAAGGCAGAGGAATTGGATTGAGGAGGAACCACTGGTTTGTTGTAAATTTGGTTTTAGGTTGTAGACTTGTGGTAGAAAACTCAATTATTAAAATGTACTAAGTTAATCACTAAATATATAGCAGTATATGAGTAAACAAATACTAGCAAATAAAACTCACATAGGCTTATGGTTATTTCAATACTTGATTTTTGAAGTTCAAAATCAATAATTACAGCCTTAGTGTTTTGGGGGGTATGGATAATCACTGAATTCATTAGCTCATACACTACTACTAAACATCTAGCACTAGATAAGTGTCTATTCCAATCAAAACCTACTATATGAGTTTTTAAATCACTTGAACTTGATTTCTATTGAGTGTGAAAGGATTAATAAAAGTGTATACACACAGCATGCACAACTGAGCATGTTTAGCTGTTTTGAAAAGAAATGTACAAATATTATTTGGAAGAGAAATATTTTTAGAACCCATTGTATGCTTAATGTTAAAAAAAATTCATAGTTGTCTTCGTTCTCCAGGCATTTTGTTGGTAACTTATTACCTACATTTTAACATTTTTATGTTTGACCTTGTCAAAACATAATTCTCAATATGATGATTATAAAGTTACACATGCTCTGAACTTGCAGCTGGGAAAGCTTTTGTTCTGTAATTTGACAAGTAATTCTGGTCATAAATTTTGATATAATTTTCCACTAAGGAGTCAAGCTATTTGATATTAAATCATGGGTTCTCTGACTTACCATTCTCTATTGATATAACTATGGTAATATATAGCTAAGGTATATACAACCTCTTTCTTTAAAATAGCTCAAAACAGTTTATTATGAAATTTATTTTGCTCCTTTTACAAATTTTATTCTTTTCCCTTTTATCAGTTGATTGCAGGTCAAATAGAGATGTGATTTAGATATATAGATAAATTTGGCTAAGCAGTAGTAGATATGGGACAAGTATTAGAATTTGCTGTGTAGCAGACACTATTTTAGGCAGTGATACTGTTTATTCTTTTCAATGGGAAAGACAATAAAGAAATATAAAACTTTGATGCTATTAAGATTTAAAAGAGTGTATGATAATGATTGAATGGGTAGCCATTGTATTCTGGGTAGTCAGATAATTATATTTAAGGAGAAGGTGTTTGAGCAGAGATCAGAGTCACAAAGAGGAGTTACTAATAAGGAAATCAAGGGAAGAGCATTCCAGGCATAAATAATCCTTGAGCCAAGTTCTAGACTGAAAATAATCTCAGGAGTCTGGAGAATAGTGTGTACAAAAGAGGAAGTGGTATTCAGTTGGTGAGGGAAAGGATAGTAGAGGGATTGATAATGAAGCTGATACCACATGCCCTATATGTGAGTTACCTCTTTGAGAAGTAGTTAAGAGATTAAAGTAGGTATTTTGAAAACACTAGCTCAAATAATCGGTGGTTCTTTATTATTTAATGTTAAAAACTGATATGCTATTAACAGCATAAAGGTATGCACATATACACATGAACATATGTCATTTATTTGAAGATAAATTATTCACCTTGAAGACGTAACTTCTCTTGGAGATTTTGTGGTTTGTTGTCAACATAACTGGATTTTCAAGACTGAAAACAATCAAAATGTAATACTCAATGAAGGAAATACTTCAGTTTATTTTTATGAAGCTAAAACAATAAGAGCTCTATAGCCTTCTTACATTTAAAGTAATATAAGGAAACTTCCCTTGAATCCATGATTTTGAAACCTAAGAATACTGCTTCCCTTGCAGTCTCTCATAAAACAAGGGTCGTGTTTTATGACCCTTGCCTTCCTTACCACTAGCCCAAAGGTAGAATACTTATGGATTCTCCTTGCTGCTTACAGACCATTGAGTCTCTCTGAGGTACTTGCCATTAGATAACTTATGTTCCTCCCGTTTTGAGTCATACTGTCCTTTCGAATTGTCTCCTTCATTTGCTGAAGACTGTAACATCTGTCTTCCTGTCTCCCTCTCCCCAAATATTTTCATTCTGTACTCTATTATTTCAGTGCTCACTAGATGATTGATTCAATGTCTTGACGTCTCCATTCCTTGTCCTCATTTATATCAACTACTCACTGCATGTGCTCATAATAGACTTTGCCATTACCAATAAGAGCCCATACCCCAAAATGCAGTTTCAAATACCCATTCACTAATAATGGTCATCTTCTCTTATAGCTCTCTTTGCAACAATTACTGGGATCCTCCAGCTTTTCACTGTAAATAGCTTTCTTTAGGTCCTCAATTCTCTCATTGTTTGATTGAAATTCACACTGTCTATTTACTGTCACTACCCAGAATAATCCACTCCTTTGGCCCTTTTCCCCATCATCATTCCTGTTAGGGAATATTTCATCCCTATTTTAAATTCAGTTCTCTACTCACTGGTACTTCTGTTTCTCTTACCTAGATAAAATTCCAAGGTTATAGCTGACCAGAAAATCCAGCATAGCCCTTGTGTATTTATGTCATTCTTAAATCATTTATTTATTGCACACATATTATTTGAGAATATGCATACTTATGATACAATATGACCCAGTCAACAAGGAGTCCAGGGTGACTAGAGGGGAATGGACCACAGAAAGAGAATTTGAGGATCAGATCAGAGGTGATGAGATGGTGGAAGGAGGGGCTGGAATAAGTCATCCTGGTAAATTCCATAGCATTTAGAATGACATGGGAGCTCTTGGTGGGTTTTGAGGAGTTTTGTTACAGTGTCTGAACCCCAAAGGAGCAAAAGTGGAAGCAGGGAGACTAACTAGGAAGTCATTTAAATATTCCAAGTTAGAGATTATGGTATCCATCCTCCTGGTGGAAATGGTGGAAAGTGGTTGGATTTTCTATTTTAAAAGGAGAACTGAATAGGTTTGTTGATGGGTTAGATATGGATGTGAGTGAAAGAGAGAGTCATCAATGGCTCTATAGTGTTCAGCCTGCAAAACTGAAAGTATGGAAATGACATTTGTAGAGAAGAAGACTGAAAATGGAGAAATTGTAGTCTGATCCAGTTAGCGCTGTGTTGCAGAAGCAAGTTAATAGTGCAGATTACAAAGGAATCGACATAAATGCCTATGAAACAGACCAATTGCATTATGTGAGCTTGGCATAAATTAGCAAATGAAAATTCAAACGTTGCCTCAGAGACAACAGAGAATGGAAGGAACTGAGAGGCTCTTCTTCTGTCAGTTCTAGTAAATGGTTGCCATGTGAAAATGTGGGCACTGTGACCTAATCTGCCATTTATTCTAGAGAAGCAGGAAATCTGAGTTTTATGTAAAACATCCTTAATTTTATAAAATAATGTTTGCCAATTCAAATTAATGAAAAAATAAATGCACAAAAAATAACAAAACCCTTGGTCACAAAAGTCTACATAGCCTAATTCAGAACATCTGAGGATGGTAGGAAACCTTTAATGAAGCCCTGGGATCAGAGGATGCAAACTTGAGTCCCATTATGCTGCTGGTTTACGTTAGGCTCAGTCATTTAACTTGACTCTGAGTTTCAGGGCCCTTCTCTTGTTATGGAAAACAAAACAAAACAGAATAGATTCTACACTCTGAGTTTCCTTAAGATTATGGATCAAGATGTTGACAGACAACCACCCTGTGGATGAGAAGACTGTCATGTTAATATTAGTATATAGATATCTGATGGGGAGTGAAATAGGGGACTTAGTAGATGAATTCAAAGAATCAACCACAACAGAGTACCTCAGTAGTAAGATGTGGACAGCCAAAGAGTTGAATTAAATTCTTGACTTTGAGGACTAAAGAGGGTGCCTGGGGAGAAAGTGGGTCCCTATCATTTGTAAATAAGCTGAAGACAAAAATATGGCTCAAGAAAACCTCCACAGATTATGGAATTATGTATAATGATCCATTCATTATTGGATTACCTGGCAGGAAATGTGGTATTTCTCAGAGTAACACTTGGCATTTCCATTCCTGACTTGGGTGATAGCATAAAAAGTTGATAATCTACATGGATAAACTTGTATTATATAAATGTAAGACACTCAGGTTTAAATTCAATGTTTTCATTATCTGCTGTAGACCTTAGGCACTTTTTATATCGTGGAGAGGCAGATTCCTTGACCATGATAATGGAATAATAGAAAAATAATAATATGCTACTACGAATTCTGTAGTTTAGGGAAAGGCAATAGAGAATGAAACAATTTCCTACTACTTCATCCTCTTCACTTACCCAGTGAGTGTTTTATACTTTTTTGTAACTCAAATTGTTGTTACAGATATATTTGTGAGTTTAGAGAAGGATTTGTGGTTCTTTCCTGTTTCCTAGCCTGTAAGGATTCTTGTTAATATGTGACCACAAAGAGACTGTTACTAGCTGCTCTGAGCCTGTATCAAGGGAGATGGGTGTTGGACGAACTAGAGCACACAGATTTAGTTCTGTTAAGAGAGAAACTGACCAAGAGAATTTTAGGCATGCGTTTGTTATAAAAGAGGGCTATATATGCTTCTTTCCTGGGCACTGTCACTAGCAATTCTTCCTCTGCCTTTGAAGTTCAAGTACATAATTTCTCCCAGCAGAGGGGATGGGCTTGGATGGTGCTTTGATTTCTCTCATCACCAGGAACTCAAGTGCCAGTCCTAGAAGATATCAAGAATAGACAAGGTAAGATCTACTAGTGCCCCAGCTTACTTCCTGCAGTTCCCAGGCCATTGTACAGAAGAGGGAACTTAAACAGAGCCTAGCAGTCTGCGGGAGTTGAGGAAACAGAGACCAGAGTTCACAGACACCAAGATTGCTAGAATTTATGGAGCAAATATCAGAAGAGAGAGAGACAGGGACAGACAGGCAGACAGACAGACTGGGATCTCCTCAAATCTTGGCCTCAGTACTGATTGCACATGCATGAGAGATAATTACCCAAAGCAAAGGGAAAGAACAATAGAATAGTTCATTTTCATATTAACTAGAGTGGAAATCCTGTAACACATGGGTTTTGTGGTAAAATTTTCAGAAAATGATTGTCATAAAAATGAGGTTAAGTTCACCCTAGACTAAAGCTGTTTCATTCTTGCTTTAGGAAACTTAAAAGCAAGCATTGAAAGCTTTCCTCTAATTCCTTAACTTAATTGCATACGTAATAAAGCAGAACAAAAGACAACACTGTTAAAAGGCACATCAAAAATCCACCAACAAACAAGGTGAGGTACACGATGTCTGACACTCACTCATAAATACCCAGTTAGCAAAGAAGCCCGAAAATGCCATCCATATTCAGGAGATAAATAAAAAAGAAATCAGAACTGAGAAAGAGGATGTAACTAGTAGGCAGGGATGGCAAAATGGTGCTTATAATTATTCCCCATATGTTCAAGGGAATAAAGGAACTATGTGCGTGACTAGGAAAGAAATGGAAGATATAAAAAAAGAAGAGCTGAGAAGTTTTTTTATTAAGCATATAAATTTGAAAATTGGAAGATCTAGCTTGTGAAAACTAAAATTCAGATGAATGCATGGCTAATATTCTGCAAAAGATACCCTACAGGGTTTACTAGAATACAGGTTCGTTTGTCTTTTGCTCTCTGGTGGGGAGTACCATACTAAGCATATAGTTACATACTCAATGTTTCCTGAGGAAATGATGGAAACACAAAACTAGCCTTTAGTTATTTCTGACTAAAACAAAGTACGAATTTGTTTTTCAAATATTTTCCTAATTTTAATAGTTTGTAGCAAGCATCAACTTCAGATTTTGAGATTGTGATGCATTTCTATTCTTTTTTTAAGTTTATTTATTTAGAGAGAGAGAGCACAAGTAGGGGGAGGGCCAGAGAGTGGGAGAGAGAGAGAATCTCAAGGGGACTCCATGCTGTCAATGCAGAGCCCCATGCGGGCTTGATCTAACAAATTGTGAAATCATGACCTGAGCCAAAGCCAAGAGTTAGATGATTAACCAACTGAGCCACCCAGGCACCCCAATGATACATTTCTATCCTTGAGATTCAACACTGATTTTGGAAATGTACTTTCATTTTTTCGAACAGTCTTCCTATAAGTTTAACCTCTCCTTTTGCTTTTTTGCAGTCAAGTTAGTGAGAGTAAGAAATAAGCAATTGAATCATGTATCCCAGAGTAATGATACAAAACAAAGTATATTATATAAGTAAGTACATAATATATTATGAAAGATAACAAGCAAAGCTTTGTAATTATTACTTAAAAATAAAACATGTAACAACAAGATGATCTGTTTTCCAGTTCTGGTCTTGCTGGTTCTCTATTTTATCTTTTCCTTATTACCAGAGAAATTTTCCATTAAGTTTTTATTAATTAGTCTTTTATTTGATTACTGACTCAGTATTTTGCAGGAATAGATGTCTCATGTATAACTTTCATTGACATAGGTAAACATGAATAATAGCAAGCCATAATAAAGCTAGCACTATTGATCAAGACTTTTATCTGAAATTCTTCATATTTTCAGTGCACTAACAGACAGTAAGGCATCTTCTTATAAGGGTAATTCAGGTTTCATTTTTTTTTTTTAATGTAGTGTCTGAATAGACATATTCAGGTTTGAGTGCTATATCTGACATTTCAATTCGAAGTTAAGGCCACCAGCATTTACAGCTACAGCTGTTCTATTAAATATTTGTTAGACAGAAAGACAGAGGATTACTTCTTTTCATAAACCTAGTACTTTCAGCATGACACCTAAGAGAAAAAGTCGCCTAGACATCAACACAAATTTCATTTTTTGATTGAAACTCTGATAGCATTATTATTCAGACATTGGCATTAGCACTTCAAGACTAGTGCACATATCATAGAAATAAATACAGTTTTGTTACCTGGAAAGTAAGGTAGAAGATTTGGGAACTGACATATTGCAAAAATATTTAATTTGCAGTTTACTTGGTGTGCTTGTAGCATTATTGTTGCCTAGATTTATTTGACTTCAGAGCATAGTGTGTACTTCTTTATATTGAATCATCATTTTACGCCCATTTCAGACAGGACAGTTACATTAATAATCCATTCAGTTTGTTGCCACATGTCAAAGTCTACAAAAGTAATGTGCACAAAGAAACAACCAGATAGAAAATGGAAGAATGGAAAACCGCATTAATCAGAAAACTCCCAAGCAGAGAGTTGGAGACTTAAGGCTGTTTCTAAAGCAACAGAGTAATATTTTCATAGCCATGAGACTTAACAAAATCCATATTCTAATTGATTTTGCAAACAATTTTGTCAGTATCAATGCAACCTTGATTTAATTTTAATCACCTATATGCATTCATCAGGAGTGGTGTTCTAGAAGGTCATTGGGTCATTAACCTAGAAATTCTTTTTGCCACAAAACTAAAGAATTTTCATTCAATGGATAGTCTTATCAATATGTTTAACAGTTAAAGCATTTGTTAATCTACCTTTTGTTTGTCCAAACTCTTGTCACTTTTGGCCTTTCTCATAACTTCTGTGATGTAAGTCTGAGGTTGGTAAGAAATATTTTGCATTTGTTATATAACAAAGTTAGTGACAATACCATTTTTCTATTTTGAAATTTTTTTTTCCATTTTGTACTTCCACCTTAAGATTGCCAAACTCGAGATTTATATCTTCATGTAATTGAGTAAACAAAATGATTTGACATGAGGAAGTAAAAAGTAGGTTTAAAACATATTTTTCTATTTCCTCCCTATCTTGCAAGTTAATTTTATGAAAAATGCAATTTCTTTGGGGTCTTGAAATGAACTAGGAAAAGTCTTCACATGCTGGATATTCCCCAGAACTGGAAATGAGGGAGGACATTGTGAAGGAGATCCAAGCCCTTTTTCAGGACTTGGTAAGTTCTACTTGATAAGTTCTGCTTGAGGGGCTGGTTAGTGGTAAAGCATATAGAATTATTCAAGTTACTAAGGTAAAACCTCTTATTGTCACCAACAAGCAGCTGATAGTTATACTCTTAACCTCAGAAACAAAATTCCAAAAACTAAGTAGAATCCTGAAACTTAATTTTGCTAAGTGTCATTTTAAAATTTTGGACTGAAATATGAATCTGCAAAAGTATTGAATAATTTACAAATGATTTATAATTCAAACTACTTTAACAGACTTGGTATTCACTTTTATATTCCTTAGAAAGGCTGGAGTCTAAGTTAACCAAAGCTAGGCATACACACTTTTGAATTAAGGATGTCCTTTGGTTTTCTAGGGAGAAGAATAGTTATTGGCTTTCTGTTCATGGTTTCTTTGTATGAGAAGAAAAACTGTCTTTAAGTGTTGTGGTCAAGGATGAGCTTCCTGCACTATCTTTCCTCAACCTGTACACTATCTCACTGGTATTTGTCCAAGTATAATGTGGAAAAATTCATAGACAAAGTAAGATAGTATTTGGTGATCTGCAAGGTACTGGGATGGCCTGGGTGACTAAGTAATAAACAAGATACAATTTTTGTCCTCACAAAGATTGCAATGAGTAAAAATAGAAGACAGGTAAATATCAGACTTGAATATGGTAACTGTCATTCATCAGTGCATCTTTAGAACACTTTGTATTGCTCTCACTATTGCTGTATTTCCATTGGTACCCAGTGTACTATATTAAATCAAATGTGCGTTCAATAAGCAAAGCCTGAATGAATAAAACTATGGATATGAGTGCTACAAACTCTTCCAGGAAAACTACTTTATGAGTCTTAAGCTATTCGCTCAATGAACCTCAATAAAAATGAATTAAGAGCAGTGATAACACCAAATCTCAGACCTTCCCATCATAAACATCCTTGCAATTTAATGCATAATCACTTACCATTAACATTTTGTTTTCTTATCTTTTGCCTGTGTTGTATTATAGGTAGTAATTAGAATTGATTTTTATAGTATAATTTCACAAGATACCAAAATAAGTACTCTGCTAAAGGCTAGAAAAAGATTTAGGATATACTTTCAAATGTTAACTCTACAATTCTATTAAAGAAAATCAACAAATATTTAATAAGTCCATGTAGTAAGGTGCTCATCTACACATTGTCCTATCAATGTTTATAGACAGGTTCTTTTTTAAGACAAATTTACTAAGTACTGTCGCCAGATGACTTTTCTGTTTCTGTAGAATCATCAAAGTATTATTTTCAATTTCAGCCTGGTAATTTTTCCATAGAATTTAAAATTCTTGCTATCACCTGTTGCTGTATAAAATGTAAAATATATGATTATAACTATCAGGTCTGAATATGGAAAATTTAGCTGAGCATTAGAAAATTAATTTGATTAAAACAAAGCTAGACATTCATATGGAAGTTGAGTGTGAAATAACCTGGTGAAATGTGTAGGAATTGCTGTAAGACCAATGATTAATGAATATATGTTGGAGCGAAGCCATTAAAACTGCTTTCTCCTAGTCAATTATGACAATATCTGGTTATTCCTAAGGGTCATGAATTTTAGCAGGAGGACTACGTTGTTCACCTACTAAGTTTTCACTGCAACTGCTTAATTTATTTTTCATTAAGTGGTCAGTAGATTGGTGGTTTCTGAATTACAAAATGCACAGGGAGTCATTACCTTGGAGTAATTGTCAGATGGAAAAGGAAGCCTATTATGTCAGCAAAATTGATGATTACTTAAGATGGATGAAAACTCCCCCTACTTAATTTTATCTAAAATCCAGAAATCAGTGGTTTGCTTTTAAAACTTGAAGAGTCAAAGAAACAGAAAAATCAGCATGTCAATCATCTCTAACATTCTGTTAAATGGAAAATAAAGATGGAAAATTAACTCAGTCACTTCCAAATAAGATTTTTAAAAAGCATTGTTCATTTAGCCCTGAAATATTTTGGAGCTGCGTTTTGCTCTTTTAGGACACAACTGCCATACATAATAAATACACTCAGTGCCCTATCAGTATATCCCTCCAAATAATTTAATTTTTTGCAACATATACTTTGTAACATTAGTTTATAATATTGTTAGGTACTTTGTGTCCTGTGATTATAAATCTCTTTCTGTCTAACTTACAGTCTTTCATATCCCTGATAATATTCTGCTGTGGTACATAGCTCATGAAAAAGATTCTTTTAAAGCAGAGCAGGAAGGTTATAAAGGTGAAAATATATACATCACAAAGTCCATTCCAATAGAATTTTCAGTATAGAAAAAGAGTAACCAACTTGAGCTAGTTTCATTTTAGTCTTCCTAAACGTGACAAATCCTGCCACAACTAACCAAGGTCACAATAATGTTCCTTCATCTGATTAACAGTGAAGGAAGGAGAATGGTTAGTTTCATGGAACTGATAAATAATTCATCATAATATGATTGGTGTAATGTTGCTGAATGTAGTTACTAAAATGCCATTCATATTTTCTTGAAATTATTCAATAATTCCATTAATATTATAGCATACTGCTTTGACCTTGGGTTGCAGTTTTCCTGCAGATGAATCAAAACCCTGAGCTCTGATGTGAATTTACTTTATTAACCCTCTCAGTAACTACAGAATCAACTTGGAAAAATTTAATAAATAGAAACCATGGTATAGACTCAAACCTTACTTAAAAATCACACTGTTATAAGCCAGTAGAAGATGTCAAAAACAGAATAACACCTTTTGCAATAAGTTCTGATTCCTTATTAACTGAATATATCACACCTTAGATTGGGCGAAGTTTAATAAAATGAGTCCTCTTACCCTTGGTGTGCAGATAAAGTAGCTGGGTGACAGGGGCAGGTAGCTCTGATTTGTAGTATTTGCTGATTTTCTGTGGTGCAAATGTTTCCATAGGGGCTGATTTTAAACTCTCAGCATGATGGCACTGAACTTCTAGTTAACAGGAGATATGCACAATTGATTCTTAGGAGTGCAGCCAGTAAGAGCCTCCTCCTGGACAAAACAAATAAATAAAATGGATTATTGATCTTCTGCTTGTAATCCTGATAGGTTCTGTACAATGGAATTCTCTAGACCGATGTTTCTCAAACTATAATGTGCAAACAAATCACCCAAGTAGCTTCTTATTTAAAACAGAGTCTCTTCGGGACGCCTGGGTGGCTGGGTCGGTTGAGCGTCCGACTTCAGCTCAGGTCATGATCTCACAGTCCGTGAGTTCGAGCCCCGCGTCGGGCTCTGTGCTGACAGCTCAGAGCCTGGAGCCTGTTTCGGATCCTGTGTCTCCCTCTCTCTCTGCCCCTCCCCTGTTCATGCTCTGTCTCTCTCTGTCTCAAAAATAAATAAACGTTAAAAAAAAATTAAATATAATAAAACAGAGTCTCTTCCAAATAGACTGAATAACTATAGAATCCACGGGTTTGGGATAGGGCCTAAGATTCTGTACTTGAAACAAGTCCCTAGTTGATGCCAAAACTTCTGCTTCCTGGGGTGGTACCTACTTGGAGTAGTATGCAACACTGGTTCCAAAACTTTAAGTATGGATCAGGATCCCCATGTGACAGTGTTGAAACAAATTTCCTTGGCCCCAGGTTTCTGATTCAGTGTATGCGCAGAGGGAGGGAGGTGGATAATAATCCGTATTTCTGACAAACTCCTAAGGACACTGCTGATGCGGTTCTGGGGACCCAATCTCGAGAACCACTGGTCCAGAGAGCTCTCAGAACCCTGAAGAATTTTGTCTTAACTTTCGGAGTATCTAGAGAGAGAACAGTTTCAAATTACAGTTTCAGATCTGTTGGTTCTTTCTTGCTATCTCATCCTCCAATTGCCAGCCCGGCATGACTATCTGTGGGTTTAGAGCCTTATGCTATGTTCTGTGGAGAGCTACAGTGGGATTTAAAGAAATTTGTCTTTGCCTTTGGGAGTTGGCAATTCATAATAGGATACGAGCCAGAAATAAAATGACAGCGGTATGAAGAAACTTTATGTGTGATTATGTGAGGATTAAGTACAAGGAGATAAGGGAAAAGACTAAGAAAGGTGTTGATTTTTATTACCTAGATGTATGGTTCAAATCAGCCAGATGTGTCAAACAACATTATGTGGGAAATACGGGTCATAACATTGAGTCCCAGAGGAAAGATGCAAAATCTGTTGGAGAAATTTTCAGTAAGGATTGCAGCTTAGAACTGGGATGTCATTAGTGCCAGTTTGAAGACTTTTCAGAGGATACTTGTGCATTAAAGTTCATAAAGACTCGTGGTAGGCATGTTGTTTGGTGAGAAAAAGATAGGCATTGTGAGACCTTAGTCTAGTCTAATTTAATATTAAGAGCTATCAAAATTGTTAATTATATAGTATCTGATCCTTTTCATAGTAAAATGAGGACTAATGTGGAAATGAATGAACATCATCTAGATGAGAACAGTCTACTCATTCAGAGCAGAGGAATCAGTCACCTTCAGAGACACAAAGATAAACAGGGCAATGAGAAAGGTTTGTTGGTGGGTTGGGGGTAGGAGAGTAGAGAGAAGTTTTAGATAATGCTCTAGTAGGAGAGTGTTGGCATTTGGAAGCTGGAGGTGGGCTAACTAGAATCAGGGCATGTGCTTGGTTTGGAGAACATACTAATTTTCTTTGGTTGGTCCTGACTACAAAGTGGAGGCAAAAACAGGAATGCCAGCAGTGACTGACCAGTTCATTATTATTCTGGGCGGATGGATGCAGAGACTGCGGGTCAGAGTTCATATGTCATTATGGCCTGTATATTCAGCCTCTCTGTACACACTTTCGTTGTCTTACTGGCAAGAGGTTGATCAATTCAGGGACAGCTGAAGATCCAGATCTTCATTGAACAGGGATTGTTCAGTTGTCTCCATACCCAACTGTATCATAAGAATTTTTTGACCTTTTTGTTACTGTAGTATCATGATAATTTTTGATGAGAATAACTACACAAAAGCTTTTGGACTAGATAGAATATAATGGATCAACATCATGACCACTATGACAAAAATGGTAACAATGACCAGTACCTATAAGATGCTTCAGAACCAGTCTGGACTATCAGAACAAATAGTGTCGATTTTGAGCATCAACCTTAGGTACATATTATATAGTTTTTTTGCTTAGGCCAATGTAGTGTCTATTCTACTTAGCTTGTTCATTGATGCAAGTACAACAAGAAGGACTAGGAGTAACACAGATGCCACCATGGTGAAAGGAAAAAAAGAATCTAGAGCAACGCAATTATATGTCATTACTTGTGTCAGCTTGTTGAGACTGATCTGTATTCAAGGTAGAGGGAGTATCATTAGTAACTCTGAGTTAGTGGTTAACTCTTTATTTTTAAATAGCTTTATTGAGGTATAACTTAAATACCACAAAATTCACCAGTCAAGGGTGCCATTCAATGACTTATAGTAAATTTAGAGTTTTGTGCCCATCACCATAATCCAATTCTATGTATTTATTTTTTGAGGTATAATTGATAAGTATACATGATGATTTGATGTAGGTGTACACTATAGAAGAATTTGCTCCATCCAATTAACATTTTCATCACCTCATATGTTTACCTTTTTTCTCCTCCCTTCCTCCCTCCCTTCCTCTTCCTTCCCCCTTCCTTCCCCCTTCCTTCCCCCTTCCGTCCTTCCTTCCGTCCTTCCTTCCGTCCTTCCTTCCGTCCTTCCTTACACCCTCTTTCTCTCCCTTCCTCCCTCTTTCCCTTTTTCCTTCTTTCCTTCTTTCTTTTTCTTTCTTGCTTTCTTGCTTTCTTCTTGGTAAGAATATTTAAGCTGTGCTCTCTTAGCAAATGTCAATCGTATAATACAGCGTTATTAACTATAGTCACCATGTTATACATCAGATCCTCAGATTTTATGCATCTTAAAACTGAAAGTTTGTATTCTTTTGGCAGTCATTCTGTTTCCTCCCTCACCTCCCTCACCCCTGGTAACAACTTTTCTACTCTGTATGAGTTCAACTTGTCTCAGATACCACATATAAGTGATTTCATGCAGTTTTGTCTTTCTATGTCTGACTCATTTCACTTAGCATAATGCTCTCATTTCATCCATGTTGTCATAAATGGCAGTATTCTCTTCTTAAAGCTGAATAATATTCCAGTGTGTGTGTGTGTGTGTGTGTGTGTGTGTGTGTGTGTGTGTCTGTGTGTGTGTATTTTCTTTATTCATTCTTCATTGACAGGTCCTTAGATTGTTTTTGTACTTTGTCTATTTGAATAATGTTGTAGTGAACATGAAAGTGTAGATATCTCTTCGAGATAATGATTTTTTTTCCTTTGGGTATATACTCAGAAGTGGGACTGCTGGATCCTGTGGCAGTTTTATTTTTATTTTATTGAGAAAGCTCCATACTGATTTCTATAGTAGCTTATTAGTTCGCATTCTCACAAACAGTGTACAAGGATTTCCTTTTTCTACATCCTCTCCAGCATTTGTTATCTCCGATCTTTTTGGTATTAGCCATTCTAATAGGTCTGAGGTGATACCTTACTGTGGTTTTGATTTGCATTTTCCTGATGATGTGTCATGCTGAACACGTTTTCATGTACCTATTGGCCCTTTGTAGCTTTTCTTTGAAAATAATGTCTATTCAGATCCTTTGCCTTTTTAAAAGTAGTTACTTTGATTTTTTTCGCGATTAAGTTGTATTAGTTCCTTGTATGTTTGGGATATTAATCCTTTGTCAGATATGTGGTTTGCAAATATTTTATCCTATTCCATAGGTTGCCTTTTCATTTTGTTGATGGTTTCCTTTGCTGTTCAGAGGCTTTTTAGTTTGCTATAGTCCTACTTGGTTATTTTTTGTTTTGTTATCTTTGTTTTTGGTGTCAAATTAAAAAAAATAAGCAAATTTCAAGGATGATATCAAGGAGTTTACTTGCCCTCTGCATTTTCTCCTAGGAGTTTTACAATTTCAGTCTTACATTCAAGTCTTTAATCCACTTTGAATTGATGTTTGTGCATGGTGTAAGAAGGGCTTCAGTTTCATCTTTCACTATCCAGGTTTCTCAACATTATTTGTTGACTAGCCAGTGATTTCCCCATTGTATACTCTCAGCTCCTTTATTACAAGTTAATTGACCATGTTTTTATGAGTCTATTCTCAGGGTCTCTATTCTCTTCCATTCTTCTGTGTATCTGTTTTTCCCCACCAAGTTTGTTTATTTTGAGAGAGAGAGAGACAGAGACAGAGAGGTAGTGCAGAAAGAGAGAATCCCAAGCAGACTCAGTACAGAGCCTGACATGGGGGTCAATCCCATAAACCATGAGATCATGACCTGAGCTGAAATCAACAGTTGGACGCTTAACCAACTGTGCCACCCAGATGCCACTCTGTATCTATTTTTATGCTGATACCATACCATTTCGATAGCTTTGTAATGTAGTTTAAAATCAGAAGGGTGATTTCCAGCTCTGTTCTTTCTCAAGATTTTTTGGAATTTTAGGGTCTTTTGTGATTTGATAAAATTTTGGGATCAGTTTTTCTGTAATTGTGAGAAATGTCATTGTAAATTGGAAGAGATTATATTGATCTGTAGATCACTTAGGGGTATTCTGGATATTTTAGCAATATTCTTCCAGTTCCTCAATATGTGCCATCTTGCCATTTAGTTGTGCCATCTTCAATTCTTTTCTTCAATTCCTTAAGACTTTTCAATGTAAAGATCTTTCAGTTCCTTGGTTAAATGTATTCCTAAGTATTATATTCCTTTTCATGCTCTTATAAATGAGATTTTCTTAATTTCCCTTTCTGGGAGTTTGTTGGTGTACAGAAACACAACTGATTTTTGTATATTTGTATCCTGAAACTTTACTAAATTCATTTATTTTAAGTCTTTTGTTGAAGTATTTAGGGTTTACTATATTTAATATGTCGTCTGCAAAGAGAGACGATTTTACTTCTTCCTGATCAGAATATCTTTTATTTTTATTTCTTGCCTAATTTCTCTGGCTGTGATTCCCAGTAGTATGTTGAATGAAAGTGGTGAGAGTTGGCATCCTTGTCTTGGAAAGCTTTTAGCTTTTCACTGTTGAGTATGATGTTAGCTCTGTGGGTTTGTCATATGATTTTTGTTACATTGAAATACATTCCCTCTACACTCAGTTTGTTTGGGAATATGTATCATGCAAAATTATTACATTTTGTCACATTCTTTCTCTACATCCATTGAGATGATCATATGACTCTTCCCTTTATTTTGTTAATGTGGTATATGACATATATTATTTTGCAGATGTTGGACCATTCTTCCTTCCCTGGAATAAATCTCACTTGATCATGATGTACAATCATTCTAATGTGTTATTGAATTTAGTTTGCTAATACTTTAAGGATTTTTACACTTATAGCAATATTGGTTTGTAATCTTCTTTTGCTATAGTGTCCTGGTCTGGCTTTGGTGTCAAGGTAATCCCAGCCTCATAAAATAAATAAATTTGGAAATAGTCTCTCCTCTTCTGTATTTGTTTGTTTGTTTTGGTTTGGTTTGGTTTTATTTTATTTTTTGTTTTTTTTTGTTTGTTTGTTTGTTTTAGTTTGAAAAGGATTGGAATGTTTTCTTTTTTAAATGTTTGATAAAATTCACCAGTGAATCCATCTTATCTTGAACTTTGTTGGAAGGGTTTTAATTACTGATTCTAATCCTTACTAATAATTCCTCTGTTCAGATTTTCCTTTTCTTCATCATTCAGTGTAGGTAAATTGTATGTTTCTCGGAATTTATCCATTTTTTTCAAGCTGTCCAATTTGTTGGCATATAATTGTTTATAGTTCTCTCTTGAGAGATCCTTTGTTACTTGTATGGTATCAGTTGTAACATCTCGTCTTTCACTTACAATCTTGAGTCTTTTTTTCTTGGCAAGTCTAGCTAAAGGTTTTAGCTACTTTATCTTTTCAAACAAATTCAGCTCTTTCATTAATGTCCTTCTTTGTTTCTTATAGTCTTTGGCTTAAAGACTATTCGTGTAATATACCTACCCATGCTTACTTTTGGTCTCCATTTTCCTGGAATATATTTTTTCTATTTCTTTATTTCCAACCTGTGTGTGTCCTTAAAGCATAAGTGAGTATTGTGGGGCAGCATTTAGTTCGGTCTTGTTTTTTTTTTAATCCATTCAGCCTATGTCTTTTTGGAGAAATTAGTCCCGTAAGATTTAAATTGATAATTGATAGATATGGACTTACTCCTTCCTTTCTCCTGGTAAGGGCAGGAGAGTGTAAGAGTGGCTGGAGTTAGGTGTTGCCACAGTGAAAAGTACCATGATTCTCATAAAATGTTTGGGGTACATATTTGGCTTCCACTAGTTGGTCCTAATTGGAATCAAGGGACAGAAACAGGAAAGCTGGAAGATATTAACAAAGTCGTGGATATTCTAAGGTGATTGCTACAGAGGTGGTGGTGTGGTTCCCAGGCTGGTGGCTGTATACATTTTGAATCAGAATTCATTTGTCATATATTGTAGAGCCAATACCCACTGGTATATTCTATCTTTCACTAAATTCTTAAAATGAAATTTAAAACATAAAATTTTAAAGCAAAATGTAAATGAGTTGGGATGCCTCTTTCATAAAGTATGGCAAATATAAATATATTATACCTAATAAACTACATTTGTTTGTTCCTCTTTCACCCTAAACCACACAACCTCTTAAGTGACAAAAGTTACAGGAGTTTAATGATGTAAATTGTAATTGTAATATTAAAATAAGAAAGCAGAATAGTAATTTCAGTCTAAGCTTTTCACTGCCTAATATGTATGAAGTAAGTCCCTTGGGAGAAAGCTCCCACAGGAAGTGTTCAATTAGCATTGTGTTAGAATGCCAAAACCCAGTTGAAACCAAAAGCACCCTATGACCAGGGTTAAAGGGTGTGATTTGTCTTTTTTCTCTGTCATTTGTATCCTAAGAAAGTTTGAACATTTTCTTTTCAAGTGTGTGTTTTCTGCTTCACAAACACCTGGGGGAAGGCTGTCAAAAATCTACATTTCTAAGGCCCACAAGTAGGAGCTTTTAAGGAACCCAGTTTTAAAGCCTCAAGTTTAAAATAAAATGATTGGCCCAAAAGGTATTACAGGTTTCACAGGATGAGTAGCTTTCTTTGTTTGTTCGTCTTATAATTACTAGCATAAAAACAAAGACAGAAGGAACAATTTTATACAACTATGCTACAAAATATACCATGATTTAGAAGAGTTAGCAGAAAAAGATCTTAAAATAAGTCAAGAGAATTATTTTTGAAACAGAATTATTACAAGTTATTTCTGTTGATAAATAAAAAGTCTCATGAATCATTTTAATTTGTGGTATCGCTAGGAAACATGTGTTTGTGTTTACTTGTGTACTTACAAACGATACTCCTTTTCCAGCAATAGGTTTCAATCTTTGTCTTCTTACCCTTGTTTGAAATAGATAACAAAGTAAATATTTACTTCTTTCATTTTAATCTTTATATCTCCTCTTTAGTTTCATTCTCCTAAGTGGTAATTGAAGGAACTTGCTAATTCCAAACTACATGGAATGGTATAATTTCAAAGAAGTTTGGGATTAAAGCTTGCTCTTTAGAGGAAATACACTTGTAGTAATAATTTTTGACCTGTGTTCAAAGAATTGTCCCCAGTGTTGCTTAAATATTATCTCTTGCTCTTAATTATTCTGCGACAAAATTTATTCAATTCCCCAAATTGTTGTCACTTGAAAGGAATTAAAACACTTTTGGAAAGCTAATTAGGGGTCTTTTCGTAGTTTTCTGTTCCTTCCCAAAAGATACATTGAACTAGGAAGAAAATAAATCATGTACTTGGATTCCGAGCTTAAAAATAAAGACTTGAATAAAGAGTCTTCAATTAATTCGTTGTCTTCAACAATTTAATACCCCTTTCTTCCCAAATATTGTATCGCTGGTCTGTAAAGGTCTGACTAAAATTAAAGATCGTTTTCTTTGCTCTGTGCTATTGGTAGATACTGTATGCTAAGGGATTGCAAACTGTGGCCCATGGGTCAAATCCAACCCACCACTTGTTTTTTAAATAAAGTTTTATTGGAACATAATCACAGCCCTTCATTTATTTATTACCTATAACTGCGTTCAAGCTACAACTCCAGAGTTGAGTAGTTGTCAGAGACACAACATAGCTCACCAAAAACCAAAACCAAAAAAAAAACCTTACTGCCTGGCTCTTCACAGAAAAATTTGCCACAACTTTTTTTCCGTAATTAACTTTTTAATTCAGAAATATGTCCTGAATTAAAGGCATGAAAGAACTATTCTCTAATTATTCTTGACTTCTATTCCTGATACCCTAGTGGGCATTTTTGTTTTATCCTTCCAACCTTATTTCTTGAATCAACTGTCTCCTGAAGTCTTTATATAAATGTCTCTGACTGGTATGACTCACTCCTCTGTGTTGCCTCTGTATTTGGCAGATGCTTGCTCTGCCAGTGTTCTCACCATGAAGTTTAATTACATTCTGCACGTCTGTGTTCCCCACTCTCTTGGGACCTCCTTGAGGACATGGACAAGACTAGTACCGTGGTCAGTGAGTGCTTGTTGAATTACATGTGGATGAGAATAGGATTGTAAGGGTTGCTGTCTAGATGTACCAGGACTAGATTCACAGCATGTATAAGGCAAGATAGGTGAAACAGCAAGTGATGTGGAAGCAAAGGATCGGATTCTTTCTGTAATATGACATGGAAATTGCAACTAGAAAAGATTATTAATAAGAATTTTTTAAAAAAAAAATGATTCGCCTTCCTTAGTTTTAGAATTCATGAAGCTAAGGAAAGAGGGAGGCATGGGTGGGGTGGGAGGGAAGAATGTGTTGGAGAATGAAAGTTAAATGATTAATTTTTGTGTGGCAGAGATTGAACCTCTAAGTTATTAAAAATAAAGACTCACTTTTAAGATACTAAAATTTTTTAATCTTCATTTCCACAGGTAAGTTTTATATACGTATACACCTGCGTATATACACACACAGACATATGTGATTGCGAACTTTAGATTGAATTCAGAAAAATGAAGTCCCATTAAATTATCTTTGAGTAGCAGTCTTGTCAAATTATAAGAAATGCATAGTGATTCATAGAGGAAAACAAGGTGGAATTGTCAAAACCTGGGTCTTGGTGGGCTACTGAGTAAATTTTTTCTTGGAACTTCAAGAAAATGTGTTAATCACAGAATGTAGTCCTTATCATTAATTTGGAATAAAGCAGTAGTGTGTTCTTTCTTTTAGGCTAACACATTTCAGCACTTTGTGCAGGCCTGACACAGTGGATCCTCATACATCCTTGCTTCATGCATTATACAACTAGGGCGGCTGAACCTTTTATTCTGTCTCAAACGTACTGTGAATCTGGCTACCAGTTGACCATAAAGAACCATTGACTTAAATCATCCTCACATCTAGGGATCCAACCGAAAGAAACTGCTGTTTTCCTGCTAGTCCCAGGGAGATGTGGATTGTCCTGCCTAGGAACAAATGCCAGAGGATTATGAATATTCTTGGTCATATATGTGGAACTAAGGGGCAAGGCTAAATTAAAACCAAGTAGGGGCGCCTGGGTGGCGCAGTCGGTTAAGCGTCCGACTTCAGCCAGGTCACGATCTCGCGGTCCGTGAGTTCGAGCCCCGCGTCGGGCTCTGGGCTGATGGCTCAGAGCCTGGAGCCTGTTTCCGATTCTGTGTCTCCCTCTCTCTCTGCCCCTCCACCGTTCATGCTCTCTCTCTGTCCCAAAAATAAAAATAAATGTTAAAAAAAAAAAGTAAACATGATAAATTAATAATTGCAGTGGGATGATTATAGACAGCCCAACAAATGAAAGAAAAATATTCAGTGTAAAAAACATGACTGTTCATAATGTCATCACTAAAAGAAGGTTGGAATTACTCCTTCAGATATCCTTAGCTTCCCTTAATAACTATTTATTGACACAAAACCATTTTATTTAAAAAAATTTTTTTTCAACGTTTATTTATTTTTGGGACAGAGAGAGAGAGCATGAACGGGGAACGGGGGAGGGGCAGAGAGAGAGGGAGACACAGAATCGGAAACAGGCTCCCAGCCATTAGCCCAGAGCCTGACATGGGGTTCGAACTCACGGACCACGAGATCGTGATCTGGCTGAAGTCGGACGCTTAACCGATTGCGCCTTTCAGCCGCCCCGACACAAAACCATTTTAAACATGTTTCTAGGCTTCAGCTCAACTTGAGGTTATAAATTGGATATGTGAAGCATTGCTTTGTCTTCGAGGTTATGATCAATGATGTCAAAACAGTATAGACTTTGGAGGCAAGGAAACCTGTATTCAAAAACCACGATCTACTTTTTCTTAGCAACATGACTTAATTTTCTCATCTGTAAAATGGGGCTTAATGAGACCTATTGCAGAGTTTTGTGATACCTGAAATGGAAAACAAATTCGTCATTGCATTTGTTACAATTAAGAGCTATTCTGTGTGTGTATGTTTACTTTTAGATTGTAAGTATCTTGAGGGCTGGGGTTTATATTCCCTCAAGTACATTATCTACTGTCTGGCACAGAGGACATGAGAAATAAATGATGGGTGTTCTTTACCTTGTTTTCAGTTCTTGAAGGTTGTTACTGGGTTAAGAAGCCTAACTGTCTACAATGCCATCCAGTACGTAGAGCCGCCCGTCTTCCGATCATATATATTAGCCTTCTGCCTCAAGAAAAAATTGTGCATACAATATGCAGTTAATGGATGTTAGTGGAATAAATGTATAAAGGGAAGATACTAGCATCTCACTTAAAAAAAGCTTTAATGTTTATTTATTTTTGAGAGAGAGAGAGAAAGAGAGAGGAGAATCCCAAGCAGGCTCTGCACTGTCCACGCGGAGACCAATGCAGGGCTAGACTCCATGGACCGTGAGATCGTGACCTGAGCGTAAACCAAAAGTCAGACGCTTAACTGACTGAGCCACCCAAGTGCCCGAACATCTCACTTTTTAAAATAAAGTAACTGAAGCCCAGAACTAGTAAGTAATATTTAACAATACTAAGTAACTATCTAATGATTACCCATGCAACCAGTTTATTATTTGGGTGGGATTCAGACATTATTCACTTATTTCTGCAATCACTATCTTCAAACACATTCTAGTAGAACTCCCTTTCTAATCCATTGATATTATCTGAGGGAGATCCTGTCTACCCTATGTCTTTCAACTCACGTTCACTCTAGTTTAATCAGTGTTCCTTCTAAATCAATGCTCATGGTCTCCCTTATTCCCGATGCTACCCAGGCCCCAGCTGAGAAATCTGAAATATAGAGAAGGCATTCTCTTGTCTTTATTTTCTTACCCCTTTCCTCTGGTTTCTTCATTGTTGGGACAAGAAGGATGGATTAGAGAAAAAGGGCAAAAATCATTAGTTTGATCATCACTGTTAGTTCCACTCTGTGTCCTCTGTGTAGTAAATAATCAAATGTTGTCTTTCTCTTGACTCCCACATGTGACTTTTGGGGGTGGAGGAGGGTGTCTTTCTTATACATGTATCTCTCACAGCAAATTGCTTCTTTGGCTTGGTAGTTTCCAATAAGCCCTCTTGTTTTGGTTGCTGGAAAGATAGCTCACTTCTGGTTACTGTCAATAGTAGTTCATTTTGCCCACCAATAGGTCACTCATCCTTTGAAAAGAATGCGTATTCCACTGTTTTTGGGTGGAATGTTCTGAATATATCTGTTAGATCCATATGATCTAATGTGTCATTCAAAGCTACTGTCTCCTCATTGATTTTCTGTCTGACCTATCTATAGATGTAAGTGGGGTGTTAAAATCCCCTACTATTATCGTATCATTGTCAGTTTTTTCCTTTGTTAATAATTGTTTTATGTGTTTAGGTGTTTCCATGTTAGGTGCATAAATATTTACAGTTGCTACATTCTGTTGTTGAATTGTTACTTTTATCATTATGTAATGTCCTCCTTTGTTTCTTTTTATCATCTTTGTTTATTTTAAAGTCCATTTTGTCCATATAAGTACTGTTGTTCTGCAAACTGCTTGCTGGCTAAACTTCCCTGCTGTCCCAGCCTACTTCATTGTCCTCTCCTCAGCTTGGTAACAGGCACAGGGTGGCATGGCCACTGCATAAGCTGAGTTCCAATGGGCAAATGAGGTCTTGGTATCCTTTTGTGTGGCAGCCCCTTTCATGAGGAGTGATTCCCTTGTGTGGCCCCCCTCACTTAGCTTGCTCTCTGGGAGAGGGGAAGCCCTCTCCATCCCCAAGCAATCTCTCACCAAGTACATTACACTCCTGAGAAGGCTCCCAATTTCCTTTCCTAGTGCTGCTTACATAGACTGGAGGAATGTAGTCTGCTGATGTCTACTAGGCTGGGTCTGCCAGGTTCGCGGATTTTGTGGAGATGGACCTAGAAGCTCTTTAAGGTTCTGTAGGGTGTGGGCACACCTAAAATTTTCACCTTTGATGCTTTATTCTTTCTCCAAGACCACAGGAAAATTTCCTTTTGACATTCTGTTACAGACGATGACAGCCTTCTTTAATACTATTAGTCCATTCTTACTGAAATAATTGGCTGTTTTAAAATAAACATACAATTAACAGAGTAAATCAAAGTAGGGCTGGTAAGGAAATATTTAAAATGCCAATATCCTACTGATTTGAATGTTGTATCCCAAATCCTGTTTGTCTTTTCTTACTCATTATAACCAAGTTTCACAAATGCTGCATAACATCTGGGGTCTGCCAAAAACTAGTGGCTTCTAATTTTGCAAAGAAAATTGCACTCTCTGGTCCTTTGTTTCCTGCATTATCATTGATTATATCTGTCCTAGCTATCTCACAGTGAAGTTGAATGAATAAATGAACATTAGGAAGACCTGGTTTCACTCTGTTCTATGATTTGAATGGGGATTTAGGTTATCTCTCCAGTCTGAAGAATGGTTACAAGGAATATTGCATTTTATACTTTAATTATAGTGCTATTGAATGCAATGAGAAGAGCATATTTTCTGATAGGTGTAAATAAATAAATTTATTTCTCTGGCTGGGGTTGTATCCACTGGACTCCATTATTTGGACACTAGTTCAACAGAAGCCAAAATGCTGGCAAAGTGCTTATACAAGAAAATTGTGTCCCAGGTTAGCTCATACTGGTTAATGGAACATGCACATTATAATGCATATTATAAGAAATCATATTATGGAGAGAGTACTTTCATAATTGCAAGATAGTAGACAAGAATATTCAGTTCATTGGCCGTAAAAAGGACAATCTCATCTTCATATGTATGATGCTCATTGCTCTCACATCTTCACCTGCCATTTCGTTTCCCAGGAGAAACATTAAGTTTTGTTTTGTTTTTTTTTAATATCAAGAATGTTTAAACCACGATCTTATGTAGACCAGTATCATAGCATATTAGAGAAGTAAAATTCACTTGTAAAAGCAGAAATGTCTCACACATGCTTATTAAATAACTATTTATTTTTAAACTAAGTGGTAAATACTTTGATCATTGAATAATGTCTAACTAGCCTTTCAAAATCAACAGAAAGATGGTTTCCAATACTTCTATTTTGCCTCTGGGGGCTGATTGCCTCATAATTGTATATATTATAGCAAAGGAAACACAATGATATTATTTAATTTTACAGTCTTGCAAGAATAAAAGATCAGAAAACTAAGTTTGCACTATGCTTGTTTCGGTTTAGTACACAGGTATATTGATTCTTCTCATATTAGTTGAAAATAGAATGAGGCAGGGGCGCCTGGATGGCTCAGTTGGTTAAGTGTCCAACTCTTGATTTCAATTTAGGTCCTGATTTCACTGTTTCTGAGATTGAGCTCCTACACTGACAGCACAGAGCCTACTTGGGATCTTTCTCTCCCTCTCTGTCTGCCCCTACCCACTCTCTCTGCCTCCCTCTCCTCCCTCAAAACAAATAAACTTAAATAAAAAAAAGAAAGAAAGAAAGAAAATAGAATGATACTTAAAAGGGAAAAAAAAAAACCACTTGTGGAGGAAACACTGAAGCCAGTCATTGTGAGTTTTTAGTCAACAAGGTATTTCAGGTCCTATTCTACTCATCATCATATATTCCCCTAAGTTTAATTATTTTAATAAAGCCTTCCCTATAAGCACATTAAAGATATGTCAGTTAACCACTCAAGACCAGGCTATAAATAAGTTCTATTTTAACTTCTAATAATTTTTTTCAATTAAAAAGTTGTTGAGTGGGGGGCCTGGGTGGCTTAGTCAGTTAAATGTCCGGCTCTTGATTTTGGCTCTTGATTTTGAAGGCCATTTGTTCAGTAGTTTCTTCAAAGTTGGAAAGTGAAAAAAAAAATGATAAGGTCCAATATGGTAAAGAGAGGAATATGTACAATATATTCACAAAATGCCATATTAAGGTAGATATATGTACTGTTTTTATATTTAATTTTTTCACTTCAGGTTCTTTGAGTTGCCATCCGATTGGTAAGTAACTAAATTGGCATCTTAGCTAAGCCTTGGGGGAAATGGGCAGAGATTTCTGTAGGTATGGATCATTACAAAAGATGGTATCTGTGCCCAGTTTGTAATCAATCCCGTCTTCCTGCTATAAGATTCTGTAGCTCAGTTGGAGACCCAGGATGGGATATCACAACCACAGAACTCATTTCTTCTTATTTTTTTTTTCTTGCTATGTTGGACAAAAACTTGCTTTTAAAAAAATCAAATTATTTAAGCCAGCTCTATTAAGACTCAGCATGACTTAAGGAAATGTAATTACAAGCCCATCATTTATATAATCAACTTATAGGGCTGTAATATTTTTCTGAAACATAAATATCTCAGCGGTACCAAGACAATGTGTGTCATTTCTCTTCCTTAAAAAATTCCACAGAGTGATCTTAAAGGCAGACAATTCCAGCATGTGATCTTTGAGGTTGGAGGGGCGAGTAAGGTAGCTACACAAACAGTATTATTTTCATCTGACAGAATCTGGAGCCAAATGAATAGTATGGCAAGCATGAGGAGTTTGGAAAGGGAGTGACTTCACCCTAAATACTTCTTTTCTTCTGTCACCCTTGAGCAGTAGTCTGCCACGACAGAGATACAAGCAGAACTGTGAACTAATGGTGTTTGTGAGTGGAAGGTGTTCATAACACAAGTCCACTAAAGTGCTAGATATGCAGTCAGCAATGTGCGAACCCTCTCACCCATCACCCTTTCATTCTGAAAGTATGCCCAAGGCCAATTTCATGTGAGGTCAGATCTAACCTGACTGCATCGTAAAGATGTGACCGAGGCCTTGGTGATTGCAGGTTGCTGTGACTGCCTGAGTTACAGGACGACTAGAAGGGACATATTTTATCTGTAGAGCAGATGGTAAAACTCTGCCCAAATATGGCCTTTTATTTTCCAGCTGCCAGTGTGGGAGCAAGCATTTGTCTGTTGCTTCATTGTGCTGAAGCATCCCAGTGGTAGCCTACTCCTAGCCACTTAATTCTGAATATAAATGCTATATATGTACATTTCACATTTCAAGTGTTAGGGCAAAAGTTGAGAATTTGGCTGTCATGTACTCAGTGGACTGTTTATATTATGCACTATGGTGCTATGTGGAGGGGTATATGTATGTGTGTATGTATACATATGTGTATATATATAAATTTCAGATGAAAAGAAATAAAACATGAAATACTTCATTTAGGGACAGAAAATCATACCCAAGTGACTCACTTGTTCTTTATTAGACTGAGTAGGCAGTGACCTTCCAATGGAAAGGCTATACCCCATAAAACAAGCCTATTTCTAGCTAGGCTGATGTAATGAACCATAGAATATCTGTCCATGTAACTACCTTTGCCTACTTCATCAAATTAAACTGAGCCTATTTAAAGCTTTACAAACCTAGTAAGACATAGTGTCTTTTAAATTCTTAGTTCAACATATGAGAAAGCCACTGTCCATGAAAAATCTAGGAAAGCTGTAAAAGTGTAGAATTCTGGAAACATTCTTCTGATGAAGAATTTGCTAATGTGAGCTCCAGGCAATTTGCTGTTCCTTTAGCTCTGTATTATTTCCCACCATTTTGGCTCAAACCTTCTGCAAAACTAAACTTGTTAGCTATAGGTAGAGAACCAATGGGATCTTAACAATATCGCTTTTACTGGTTCCGTAAGGTCAGAGATAAGAATACTTTGGCATGATTAGTATGCTTTGAATGACATTAGGACACGATCAAGCCATGAGGTATAACTATATATTAAAAAGGTGGATTCTATAAGTCATGTGAATCTCTCTCACTTTCTATGACTCCCAACTCAAAGATAGTAAACTATTTTCCAGCTGAACTGGTTTTAATATACCCACTGTGTCTTGAACAGTGTTAAGCTCTTAAAAAGACCTTCAATAAATGTGTTTTACCCACTAAATGGGAACATAACTTTCTGCCTGCTTTTTGAAGGGTACATTTGAAGAATAATACCTGCTGTATATTATGGGAACAAGCAGCCATTCCCATAAACATGGCCTAATGTCAAAAGACATTGATTCCATATGTTTAAAATAAATATTTCTTATTCTCTAGTGCGTTTCCTTTTTAACTTCTGATTTGTTGTTCTGGTCTGGACCTTATTGTGTTATAAAAAGGTACTCACAAGTGTAGTGACATACATATTGAAAATAAAGTCTTAGAGTATTGGGCATTACATTGATTCCTAGCTTCAAATTTAAACTTACACCTTTTGCTCACAATTTTGGAATTAACCTCTAATTTGGTCACCTCTGAAAAGATAGGGGTTACTTAACTAATGCCGTTACTGGAGTCAGGATTAGAACTCATGTGTCCTGACAGCTCATTCCAGTGATTTTTCTTTCTTTTTTTTTTTAATTGACAGTGTGACCCATGGCCTGTCATTAATTTGACTGCAAATACATTTAAGGCAATTGTTGTAAATGAAGCAGAAGTGGAACCACTAGCCTTTGAGTCATCAGACTTCACAAAGCGTTACTTCTGATTTTGGAGAGGTTCTTGAATTGCTTCAAGATGGATATTTCCCTGAAGTTTTTAAACTCCTCTTATATACAGGGTTCATTGTGTTTGAAAATGTGTCATGTTCCTAGAAGAAATTGGAACCCTTGGGCAGTGCAGAAGCTAATCTTAAAGGTTAAGCATGTGGCCTCTGTAACTGGCTTTTATGGGTTTGAATTCCAGCTGTACCATCAAACTATATAAGCTCAGATAAGTTCCTTATCCTACTGAAGCACTTGTTTCCTTACCAGTAAAGAGAAGATAATTGTAATTTCTAATTCAAAGGGTTGTTTTTGGAGATTAATTTCGTTAACTCATGTAAGGCCGTAGACTAGTGTCTAGCAGATGATCAGTATGAAGTTAATGTAAGGCATTATTACTGTGTCACTGATTAAATTGTTTGCCTAATACAGCCTGTATTTTATAATTGATGTGGTGCTACTGCTCAAGATTTTCCATGTTTATTGAAGATTGCAGTGCATCAAATACTCCTAAAGTCAAAATCAACCTTAAACACTTTGCTTCTTAAAGTATCTTTTTCCTTCTGTAGTTAGACTTTAAAATGTAACTTTAATATAGCTTTGAAACTCCTTCTGAACTTTATTTTTTTACTGTAAAACCCCCGTTTTAGAAGTTTAAAGTAATTGACTTCTTCCTATTAACACTTGGCTTGAGTTAGTAAAAAATAAAAAGAGAAGTCGATTATCTTGATCTTTAACTTCTATATGTATGTTTAAGGAATGAAGATAGATTCCTCTTTCCAATGTGTTGGCTGAAGAAAAATAATAATCTTGCTGTTAACTTACTATTACTTCTTTTAGCTAAGTTTGACATGTAACTTGAAAGATACACGTCTCTGATGAAGGAATTTGGGGCCCATATGGTGGCTAGGACAGCATGACTATAAATGTCATCTCTAACAAAAAGGCTGCCCCGTTTTGAACCTTGCCCTGATATTCTTTTGTGAATTCTGTCCAGACAAAGACCATCAGGAACACACCTGTGATTGTACAAGCCAGATTCATTGCCCATTGCTGTGACAAGGACACACACCCTAAGGAACCATGGGGTATCTCGGTAAAAGGGTGTTACAAAGACTTCTAAGATTTGGGCTCACATTGGATCACTTGGGGAATGTCTAAGGAAGCAGCTCTGCGCGGAATTAGATACTGTCAGGAAGCAGAAGTAATTTTATGACGGGGTATTTCAAGAAGCCTTATCTAGAAGTAGGAGTTTTTTAATATTAGCCAGGATAGGGAAATGTTTGGTCAATTTTGTTGATTTGGAAAAACAGTCTGCTTTCATCTGTGTTCAGAAATGGTCATGGAGTAGTCTTGCTCTTTGTCTTGATCCATCATGGTCACAGAGTGACCCTGGCTGATGTTAATATTCTCTGAAGCTGTTTATTTCAATAGGAAAATATTAGAGTCTAGCTGTAAGTGACAGAAAGTGGCTAGGGACTGCGTTTCTCTTTCTCACTGTTGCATGATCTACGCAGTAACTATTGGCAAATAAAACTCATATTTATTAAGTGCCAGGGCTGTGCTGAATACTTCAAATATATGACCATATTTATACTGTGCAAGAGTCCTAGTTGTGTATAGGAAGAATGTTCTCTTTATTTGCAGACTAGGAAATGGAGACTCAGACAGATGATGTAATTTACCTAAGGTCACATTTAAAGTCAGGATTAAATCTCAAAATTATCTCTCTCCAAAATGCATCCTCTTTCTAACAGGCCATATCCATGTGTTTCAGTTAACATGCTGGAGAGTAGGGAGTGAGGCACACAACTTTCCTACAAAAGAACTTGGGTGATTCTCTTCAAAACGACACCATCTATCATGGAAACAAGGACTCCTATTAGAGCCATTCTAACTCTCCTTTAGAATCTTACTCCAATGTAGGTGTTTTTCTAATAAACTTACCACCTGAATTCCCAAATAATAGAAATAATGTGACACAAAACAAAACGAGGGTCGTTCTGTACACTAACTGCTAATGCTCAGAGAACAAAAAAACCCTAGACACATGATCTCAAAGACAAAAAAAGTTTGGTACTTTTAAATATAAAGGCAAATAGTATAATCAATCTCTGAGGGTCCATTAATGTATGTACGTAATGAAACACTGTTTATTATTGTAGTCATCATTTTTAAAAAATGTAAAATCATCATTTTATTGAGTTTATGGAAGCCATACATTTAAGAAAGTAGACTCAAAAGTATGAAATACAACAAATTGGTTACTAAATGGGTAAAATGCTATAATCTAGAAAACTTACTATGTATAATTCTTACCACTTTGTCAGATAAAACTGGCTTTATGGTAATGTTATTAAATATAGGAAACAATCAGCTTACCACCATTTTTACAACTCGATTAGAGTTTTGTCTTGGATTTGCTTAAATGATGTCTGTGGTCATGAAAGAGAGTTAAAAAATAATCTACAAGGTAAACCTAATGTCCAAAGAATGTCAAATATAATAGTTTAAGGCAGTATAAAGTTGGTATAAACTGCAGACAGATTGTATTATATTAGATCTTAATATATGTAAAGAAGGTAAGGTAACCAATATTACTCTAGAAGATTTATATCTGAAAAGTGAGTTGTATGAGCTACTGAATGGTCCAGATTAGAGGTGGCAAATCTACAGCCTATGAAAAAAATGTAGCTTGCAGACATGTTTTGTTTAGGTTGAAAAGTATTGATCCACTCAGAGATTTTTTTTTTTTGTGGTTCTGTTTTGTTTTGTTTTGTTTTAAATGAGCTGATGTCTGTGTACAAAGAGAAACAGTGAGCCAGCATGAGTGTGGTGGAGACATCTGTGTGTCCTACGTTTCTGCATGACACTATCAGTTGGAGCTAAGGAGCAGATGTCTTTTATGGGATTATAGTCAAGAGAGTCCCATACCTGACACACAGCATCCCTAAAGACATTTGTATGCACGATTCTATTCAGGATGTTTACCTAGATTTCCTTTTGGGTCTATGATTCTTTGTCCTCATTGGTATGTTTCTCTTGTCCTCACTGACTCTTTATGCACACCTTTATCTTTTTTGTGTATGTATGGCCAACAAAAGGAAAGAAGCAATTTTTCAGAAACTGACTATGTTTTGTCCAATGTATATATTTTTAACAAGGAAGTTTCCATCTTACTATATTAACGATACCTATTTTTAACAAAATCTTGACAAATATATAGGGCTTTGATTCAACTAGTCATAATATCAATGCATAGATTAAGTTTGTTTATAAGCCTTAGAGTTAAAATTGGATTTAAATTATAGTAGTTAGGCTTCAAAATGTAGAGACATAATGATGAAGTCATACAAGAAATTAATGTCCACTTACTTTTTTCAGAGTACTTTTATAGAAGTAAGATTAGGGCCTTGTATTGCTTGAGAGGCATCACAAATTTTATTTAGAAAGATTTCCTTGCTAATAGAATTCTTGCTGTATTTGTTAAACAGAAGAAATCACTTTTTTGTACTAATGTTATTCTCCAATCCATATTTTTAGTTGCTACTTTTGCAACTGTAAATACTCATTTTTCAGGTATGAGGGCTGCATTACCATCCTGTTAGTTTTGAATTTTTACCAGAAATGAGATGTGATTGTCCATTAAGATGCAGTCCAACTGTAAACACAAATTAAATTATTGCGAGTAATAAGCCACAATAATTTCTCTCTGTAATTTGTTTAAAATGCCAGATGATTTAAATTTTTTTTTATTTGGAAACTCATGGAAATGAAGTGTATTTCATTTGCTTAGGATCTTAGATGCAGAATAAGATTTTTGGTATACATTATTAAGGATTTTATATTATTATTTAAGACTCATTATACATTGTTATGATCCTCCCCACATATAACAGAATGTTCCAAAGGCTCTGTTCTGTAGTTGAAATATTATGCTATAGATCCATTCATTTGCTACTAGAAGCATGGTATCCATCTTCTGGATTACTATTCTTTACATGAATAATATATATTCTAATTTTTACCTTAATATCTGATACTGTATTCCTTCATGATTCTTTTGTAAAGGCTTTTTCTACTAAATTGGCCAATTTTCTTCTGGCTTCCTTATTTAAGAGGTCACTACCAAATCCTTGAGGCAGTCTTACAGAACCCAAGGCATATTGATAATGACTTTCTGAAAGTTCACATCTGACAAGATGTAGGTCAGATTAAATTCCTCATAGCTAAACTGTGAGGCAGGAGGGGATAATTGTGGAGGCAAGGAGATTGTAAGTGATCTTATGTCACCCACCCTAATGATTTGATAAGAGGAACTAATCACGTGAATAATTGAGATACCCACCCACTTAAGGATACATGCAATTGTGTAAGATCAATGTTGGATGCTAAAGCAAAACCCCAGAAGAGTTAATGTGATAAAACTAAAGAGAAAAAACATTCATACTATGATTTTCTGGAGGAAAAGAAATGTACATTTTAATAAGAAGCAAATGTATTTTTCCATGTAAAATTTCCCTGTGAGAAAGGAGCTAATTGGCCTACTCTAATTCAGAGGGTGGAGCTAAGCACAAAAATTGGGGACAAAGAGACAAGAATGTTCTAGCTTAGCAGTTATTATACTTCTACAAATCTGATACCTACACATGATGTTTTGTTTTAATTTCGGAAAAAGCTTTCAACTGCTTTTAAAATTCTAATCATATTCTTACCTTTGTCTGATGGCCCATTGGAGACGTTGGAGGTGAGGGTAGGGAGGAGAGGGTCTCTATTTTTATGATATAAAGCTGGGTTTTTTTTCCACTCATACCAAGAGGACATTTTTCTACCTATTAATTTTCCTTCAGGTTAATTTTTCACTTTACCTTTCATTCAGATAACTTTTGTTGATATTCAATGGAATTTACATCATAGAGGCTTTCTGTTATGTAAATTATGTCTTCTCTGATGTCTTCTGGGAATGATTTTGTATTATTCAGAGTTTTCCAGATATCAATGGGTCACTCCATAAAGTGAGTTTCCCATCCCTGGAGGTATTCAAGCAGAGGCTGAGTGGCAAAGGGAAGTGATTTTCCAGTGGAATTTTGGATCTCAAAAGATGCAGTGGTCTAAGTGTAGTAGACCACTATGCTTACTTACAGAGGCAAATGCAACCAAAAAAGGTGCTCAAAAATATTCTGTACTTGGTGTGTTTACTAAACGTGTGTACATGTAGTGCACATGTTGTCTATAGAGATTTACTCAAAATATTTGTCATGAAAGTTACTTCTTTCTAATCCAAATAAAACACATATTTTCAACTAATCAATCAGCTACAAAAGAACAATCCATTGATCTGTTTTTTGTTTTCACATAATTCTTTAAAAGAAAATTTTGTCTTCCTGATTAAATATTTCTACAATAAATCCATTTTACAATTTTAATTAGTGTTAGTTAATAGACACAATTTCAACTTTTTTAACCTAAGATTTTTCCTGACTTAAAAAAAAGTGCACAGTGTTAACTTTTTCTCCAGTTATTATTTTATTTTATTTTATTTTAATTTAATTTTATTTTATTTTATTTTATTTTATTTTATTTTATTTTATTTTTTTATTTTATTTTTAATGTTTATTTGAGATAGAGAGAGAGAGAGTGCAAGCAGGGGTGGGGAACAGAGAGAGAGACACAGAGAACCTGAAGCAGGCTCCGCACTGTCTGTGCCAAGTCCAACATGGGGCTCAAACTCACGAATTGTGAGATCATGACCTGAGCTGAAGTCGGTCAGTCAACTGACTGAGCTACCCAGGTGCCCCACCAGGAATTATTTTATAGCAACTATGTCATTTACTGAGTTGATGTAAAAAAAATTTTTTTCAACATTTATTTATTTTTGAAAGAGAGAGAGAGCATGCATGAGAGCAGGAAAGGGCCAGAAAAAGGGAGACAGAGGATCTGAAACAGGCTCAGGACAGTGAGCACATAGCCCTACACAGGGCTTGAACTCATGAACCGTGAGATATTGACACGAGCCGAAATCAAGGGTTGGCTGCCTAACCTATAGAGCCACCCAAGAACCCCACTGAGTTGATTTTTAAATTTGCATGCCTAGATGAACTGTTAAGGAATCTTTATGATAAATTTAATATTCAGTGGGGTAGGTAGACATAATTGTGGGATAACATACTCTACATTCTTCAATGGCTTTTCACTCCTAACAAATCAAATTGAAGTATCCTTGTTTGTCCTTCAGTACTTTTTTTTTCCCAAAGAAATTTAGGCCTTCTCAAGCCCTAATCTTATGTTTAGTACTCTCTTTATGTTTTGCATAAATTCAACCACCACATAAGTAACTTTTAGGTTGTTACTTTGAGAAACTATTTTGAAATTCCTCGATCCAAATTGCAGATTGCAGATTATTCTTTTTTCACTGATATGTAGAAAACACACACACACACACACACACACACACACACGCACGCACATATTTAGGCAGTATGGGTATGTATGTGATTTTCTTTCCTTAGCAGATTTTTAAGTTCTTAGGGCTCTGTACTTGTCCAAGTTTACATGTAAAACATTGCCTGATTGATAACTGTCCTTATCGTTATTTAAAAATGAACATTTTGTTTTAGAATAGTTTTAGATTTACAGAAAAATTGTGAAGATAGTTCAGTTACAATATACCTCTGATGCAGTTTCTGCCATCATCCACAGCTTACATTAATATTGTCCATTTGTTCCAGTTAATGAACCAATATTGTTGTTGTTACTTAAAATAGGCTCCAAGGGGCGCCTGGGTGGCTCAGTTGGTTGAGCATCCGACTTCAGCTCAGGTCACGATCTCACGTGAGTTGGAGCCCCGAGTCAGGCTCTGGGCTGATGGCTCAGTGCCTGGACCCTGCTTCCGATTCTGTGTCTCCCTCTCTCTCTGCCCCTCCCCCATTCATGCTCTGTCCCTCTCTGTCTCAAAAAATAAATAAACATTAAAAAAAAATTAAAATAGGCTCCATGCCCAGTGTGGAGCCCAACACGCAGGTCGAACTCACAACCCTGAACTGAGGTCAAAAATTGGACACTTAACCCACTGAGTCACCCAGGTGGCTTATTATTGATTGATTATTAACCAGTGTCCATAGTTGTGTTAGAATTCTCCAGAAAACAGCAACAATAGTCTTGAAAATTCCTTCTTCCTCAGAGGACCTTAGTCTTTTTCTCTTAAGGGCTTCAACTGACCAGATGAGACCCACCCACACTATGAAGGGGAATTTGTTTTACCAAACAAAATATTGTACCAATTTAAATGTTAATCATACCTAAAGAATACCTTCATAACAACATCAGCACTGGTATTTAACCCAACAACTGAGCACTAGAGCCTATCAACATATTAAATTAACCATCACAATAGTTTATTCATATTTCCTCATTTTTATTTAATGTTCTTCTTTTGTTCACCAATCCCATGCAAGATGACACATTGTGTTTGTAGTCATGTCTTCTTAGGCTCTTTTGGGCTGTGACAAGTTTCCAAAACTTTGCCTGTTTTTGATTAATAATTGTGAGGAGTACTAGTAAGGTATTTTATACAATGTTCCTCAGTTGGAATTTATCTAGTGTTTTGTTTTTCATGATTAGACTGGACTTTTGTGCTTTAGGGAGACCTCAGGGATAAAGAGCTATTTTCATCACATAACAAGGGTACATACTATCAATGTGACTTGTCACTGCTGAAGTTAACCTTGATCCACCTGGATTAGGTAGTGTTTACCAGGTTTCCTCACTCAAAAGTTATTCTTCCCTCACTCCCCAGCTTTATATAGTACATTCTTTGGAAGGAATTATAATGCTCAGCTCCTACTTAAAAAAGTGAATTATTTTCTACCTCCTAGAGGGCAGAGTATCCACTTAATTATCGGGAATTCTTTTGCATGATTTATTTAGCAATTGCTTACTTATATCAACATGGACCCATGGATATTTATTTTATACTTTGGATTTAATTGACTTTATTTTGTTCAAATTGTTGCATTTTGCCATTGTGAGCTTATTGATGAACTCTGGTCTTTTTTTGACATACCACCGCTTTTTGTATTTTTTTAAATAACCTTTTTAGCTCTTCCTGAATTTCTGGCACTACAAGATATTTAAGTTCATTTTGGGTATTTCCTGCTCATCCCTAGAACCTGTCATTTTTCCAAGAAGCCTTAAAGAATGAGAAAGAAAATACATGTTACTAACTAGTGTACATGCACATATCCATAAATATTTCCATCTGCAATTCTCTGAGCTGATCAACATATATATAATCATGCTTATATCACATGTGACTTCCCACTGAACTCTCCCACTGTATTCGATTACTAGGCGGCACATTCTAGCCTCCTGCACTTGTTTATCTGACATCTTCTCTAGTAATGAGGAACGTGATTGCCTAATATCCATACATTAGGGTAGACCAATCCTTGTATAAATGTCACTTTAGAAGAACTATGGAAGTCCGGAAGTAATGGGTTGTTTATTTACTTACTGTTTAGTTTTAAGAGTTGTTTGGATTTTCCATTTTTACTTATTTTTTTAATAATTTTTTAAAGTTTATTTTGAGAGAGACAGAGCATGAGCAGGGAGGTGCAGAGAGAGAATCTCAAGCAGGTTCTTTGTGGTCAGCATGCAGAGCCAGTTCCTCCTGGAACTCAGGAAACCATGAGATCATGACCTGAGTCAAAATCAAGAGTTGGATGCTTAACTGAATCAGCTACGCAGGCTCCCTTGAGTTACTTGTACTTTTTAAAATACAAGTTCTTTTGGGCGCATGGGTGACTCAGTGGGTTAAGCATCTGATTTCAGCTCAGGTCATGATCTTGTGGTCCTTGGGTTCGAGCCCCATGTTGGACTCTGTACTGACAGCCTGGAGCCTGCTTCAGATTCTGTCTCCCTCTCTCTCTGCCTTTACCTCAATCGTGCTTTGTCTGCCTCTAAATAAATAAACAAACAAACAAACAAAACATTAATAATGAATAAAAGTTCTTTATTGGATATATTTTCACATATATACATTTTTCGCCAGTTTGTTGCTTGTCTTTTAATTTCTTCTGTTTGGAAATCTGCTGTGTCTGAAATTAATGTAGCTACTCCAGCTTTCTTCTGATTACTCTTAGCATGGTACATATGTCTCCATCCATTTAATTTTTTTTAAATGTTTTTTAAAAAAAAATTTAATGTTTATTTATTTTTGACAGAGACACAGATAGAATGTGAGTGGGTTAGGGGCAGAGAGAGAGCAAGACACAGAATCCAAAGCAGGCTCCAGGCTCCGAGCTGTCAGCACAGAGCCTGACGCGGGGCTCGAACTCACAAGCTGTGAGATTATGACCTGAGCTAAAATCGGATGCTCAACCGACTCAGCCACCCAGGAGCCATCCATCCATTTACTTTTAACCTACTTTTGTCTTTATATTAACTGTGAGTTTCTTGTAGAGAATATGTCATTGGGTCTTGTATTTTTATTTACTTGACAATCTCTGTCTTTGAATTAGTACATCAAATACCATATTTAAAGGTATTATTGATATAGTTAGATTACTAACACGTTTATACCTATTCTATACTTGTTGAATTTTCTTTTCCTTTTATGTTTTCTCTGGTTTTCACTGAACGTTTTATCTTCTCTCTTAGCATGTCAAGTATACTTTGTTTAAATATTATTTTAGTGGTTGTCTTAAAGTTTCTAGTATACATTTTAGATAATTTAGCTCCACCTTCAAATAACACTGTACCACTTGTCATGCACTGTACATACAAAGAAATATCACTGTGGTGCCTGGGTGGCTCAGTTGGTTAAGCGACGGACTTTGGCTCAGGTCATGATCTCACAGTTCATAAGTTTGAACCCTGGGTCGAGACTGGAGCCTGCTTTGGATTTTGTGTCTCCCTCTCTCTCTCTGCCCCTCCCCTGCTCATGCTCTGTCTCTCTTTCAAAAATGAATAAACTTAAAAAAATAAAATTAAAAAAAAACGGAAAACAAAAGAATATCATTCATTCCTCCCTTGACCCTTACGACATTGCCATTTATTTTCTTTATGTGTTCTAATTACCTTATACATTCTTTGCATTATTATTTTAAGCAGTGATCTTATAGATCAGTTTTAAAAAATTAAAGATTTATTCCTTGTTCAACACTCTTCTTTTGTTCATATAGATATATTTTTTTTCTCCCTGAAAAACTTTCTTTGGCATTTGTTTGTCTTAGAAAGTCTCTATTTTGTCCTTACTTTTTGAAGGAAACTTTTGCTAGATATAGAAATCCAGGTTGGGGGTGATTTTTTGTTTTATTTTCCTGGTAATACTTCTCATGTTTTCATTCTATTTTCTTCTTGTTTGCGTGGCTTCTGATGAACAGTCCACTAGATTTCTTACCCGTGTTCCTCCATAGGGAAGATGTCCCCTTCCTCATCGACTTCTTTTAAGAATTTCTTTTTGTCTTGATTTTCATCAGTTTGAATATGATATGTCTAGATGGAATTTTTTAGTTTTTGTTTGTGGTGTTTACTCTGCTTTGTGTTCTCTGAGCTTCCTGTATCTATCCATGTATCTTCCATGATAGCTTCCATGTATCTATCATGTCTAGCATTAATTTTGAAAGATTCTCAGCATTCTGACTTCAATGATTTTTTTGTTGTGTCATTTCTTACTTCTTGTGATCTAATTATTCATGTTACACCACAGTCCACAGTTCTTGGATATTCTCCCCCCGCCCGGATATTTTTCATTTATCTGTTTGTATTTTAGTTGGCAAGTTTCCTTTGACTGAAGGTCACTGATTTTTTGCTCACCTGTGCCTAGACTACCGGCAAAACTATGGAAGGCATTCTTCATTTCTGTTACATTATTTTTGGTATCTAGCATTTCCTTTTTATTCTTTCTTACAGTTTCCCTATCTTTGCTTACATTACCCATCTATCCTTGCATGTTGTCTACTTTTTTTTACTTTAGAGTCCTTAACATATTAGCCATCATTATTTTAAATTCCCTATCTGATACTTCCAACATTTATGTCCCATCTGAGTCTGGTTTCGATAATTACTTTGACTCTTCAGACTGTATGTTACTTGCCTTTGGCATACCTTGTAATTTTTTGTTGAAAGCTAAACAGGTTGGAGGCACCTGGGTGGCTCAGTTGGTTAAGCGTCCGACTCTTGATTTCATCTCAGGTCATGATCTCAATGTTCATGGGATCAAGCCCTACATCAAGCTCTGTCCTAACAGTGTGGAGGCTGCTTGGGATTCTTTCTCTTGCTTTCTCTCTCTGCTCCTCCCCTGCTCATGCTCTTTCTCAAAATAAATTAACCTTAGAAAGGAAGGAAAGAAGAAAGGAAGGAAGGAAGGAAGGAAGGCCAGCCAAACAGGTTGTATTGGGTAATAGGAAATGAGGTAAATAGATTTTTAGTCTCAGGATTTATGTTCATCTGGCAAGGTGTTAGATTGAATGTTTGCTGTATAGATGCCAGAGGATTAAAATTGATTTATGGTTATTCTTTTTGCCTACCTTCTTGACTTTGGGGTCTTCTAGGAGAGTCTGTGCCTCACAACCTTTTTAGTTATAATCCACAATTATCAAATTGTAGTCCTATTGGTGTGGAGGTAGGGTCCGAGGGAGGATAAGCATTCTATAATCTTATAATTAAATCTCAGTCTTTTAGTGGGCCTATGTCTCTGAACTTTGATCTTCATGTCACCTTTGCATAGCTCCCTTCTTCTCTTCGGTGAAACATGAAGGCTCGAGTAGTCTGGTGGGAGCAATGCCTTTCTCTCAGCTAAGACAAGACGGGCGTCCTCTGCTTCTTGACTACATAGCCACATGTTTACTAAATCTAGTTGATTCTACTGCTAAAATTTACCTCTCATTCTCTCCCCCACATCCCCATCCTAACCCAGAGTCTCTTCATTCCCCTCCTACACTCTCAGTAGCCCATAACTTGCTTCTCCCTTTCTTTACCCTCTTCTCCTATGTGTGTTTTATGGTTCAACTGGATATGTCTTCCCAGAGTTCTGGTCAGGGCAAGCCTCTACTCAAAACTTCTATAGAGAAGATCCTGCCAATTCACATTAAATATTCTTCATGACTTGATTCCACATTTCTATGTATTTCTTTCACAAACTTTTTCTTATTATAATATGTATGTATGTCAAGTGTTATGCTGGAGACTGGGTTACAGAGATGAATAAATTAGAAGGCCTCCTCTTAAAATCGCATAGTCTAGGGGCACCTGGGTGGCTCAGTCAGTTAAGAGTCTTACTTCGGCTCAGGTCATGATCTCACGGTCCATGAGTTCGAGCCCCGCATCGGGCTCTGTGCTGACAGCTCAGAGCCTGGAGCCTGCTTCCGATTCTGTGTCTCCCTCTCTCTCTGACCCTCCCCCGTTCATGCTCTGTCTCTGTCTCAAAAATAAATAAAACATTAAAAAAAATAAATAAAATCGCATAGTCTAGTGAGATAAAATATGGTGCCTTAAAATAATTAAAAACTGTGATAAATGTATTAGTAGAAATTCTTGTTACATGCCATTGGAGAGTGGTCTATGTTATAATGCTTAGCCCTTGAATAGATTATCCTCTCTTAGGCCTATCACTGAAATCCCATCTAGAATGGACCTTGGGCATCATTTTACACTATATACTCATTCAAGACCATACCTTAAGTGGCATTGCTTCCTTTTCTACCATATTTAAACTCTGCCAGCTGCTTACCCTCCAACACACATACAAATTGGACCCCTGCAGCAGTAACTTGTTTTCCTCCTAATGATAAACAGTGTTGTCACACTGATTTCATGTGATTCTGGGACAAAGGAAAGAAATGTGCATTTCCTTTGGACTTTTTGCGGTACTGAACATACTTCCATCAGGAGCAACTTATTACTCACTGACACCTAGGTGCCCCAGGATAGAAACTGCCTTCCCTTCCGACACATCCATGTCTATCATATATTTGCCTAACCATGCTTTATCTTTCACTATTATTTCACTTTGTGTGCCTGTGTCTCATCCCTTCAACTAAGAACCTAAGTTATTTCAGGGCAACAATTATATTGTGTACTTCTTTGTTTTCCCAAGGGCATCTAACACAGCAGCTCCCCCTGAGTAGACAGTGCAGAATTATTTGTGGCTGGCTGACTCTCAGCTTTTACAATTCAGTTTGTGGTCAGGTATTGGTTGAGCTTAGAAAAAAAAAATTCAAATTTGCAGTCAGTCCTGGCCTGTGAGATATGCTGTAACTTACCATTTTTCTTCATGAATTGCCTCTCACTACAAAGCCCATTTTGAAAAAGGAATGGAGTAGGAAAATCAGTGGTAAAACAATCTTGGCATCATCAGTGAGATTCTGAACCCTAAATGAGATCAAGCATAAAGCAGCACAAATTTCAATATCCTATGTCCAAGATATATTTGATTGAAAATAAAAAGGAAGTGCCTAAATAGTAAGAACAACAAGAAGAAAACAAAAAGAATAATTTCATATGTATGCATAGTGAAATTTTCCTACTAACCTAGAAAGCTTATACCCCATTATTTGCACAGATGCTAACTAATTGTGGCATACTATGCAAATCTATTTGCTTTCTGAACTCTTTTGCGTAAGCTGTTGCATTGTCTTGGAATTTTCCCCACCTGCCCAAATTTCAGTGTTTTTAGGATCTAACCAGAAGGCCATTAAAGTTCCTTTTTCCCTCCCATGGGAAATTCTCCTGTCTTTTGAACTTTACAAAACCCTCAAGTCTGTATTTCCTATGGCAGCTATCATTTTGTTTTATATTATTTATTTTTTATTCTGCTAGTAAGAATATATAATTTGGTTAATTAAATAATTTTCAGAATAAAGAGATTAAACCTGAATCATGTTTCCTTTCTCCATTTCAAGCCTATAAATTTTTGACAAATAAAATATTGTCTGAACTTTCTTATATGGTTTATGAAACAAAAAGGATCTCAGCTCTTGGGATGGGACATAAGGTGATTAATGTTTTTCCTAGGACATATTCAGGGGCAGATAGAGGTTGTTGACTTTGATTTCAAAGAACCCTTATAGTGTGATTTATAAAACAAACTAATATGAAATTATGAAGTATTTCTGTTCCCAAAATAGAACTTCCAGTGACAGACTTCCACAGTAGACACTTCAACTGGCCAATAATTTATATACTTGCCACTCTTTGTTTTGACTTCTAATTCTTTTTGATGAGTCTTCTAAGGAGGTACTGCTTTGAGAAAATTGAAGGAAAAATAAATAACATAATTGGGTCTTCTCTGCAATATGTGAGCTCCTTGATGAAAGCTCATATGGTTGGAAGTCTTTCTATACTCTTCGGTACATTGTAAGAGGTACATAGCATTATGAACTGTCCTGTTTAAATATATATTAAATAAACAAAAGGAGTTAATAAAAATGACTATACTATTGTATTAGAAGTCTAAACACCACACTATGTTTAAACTTCCTTTCACTGATGGAATTAATTCAACGAATGTGGAGGAATATAAGAAATTATTCTGGTGACTTGCAAAGATTATATTCAATTTTTGAATAGTAACATCAAAATTAAAAGAAAGTCAAGGAGATAAAAATACATAAGAAAAAACTGTCTATAATCCATATTAAATTTGCAAGGTTTTTGGAAGTTACTTCATTAGAATATTCTTACAGAAATTCAAAAGAATTGAAAGTATAAGTTACTATGTTGAATTCTGTTGAAGATACCAACATTTTGCCTTTAATCATCCAAGCAGAAATTGAAGAAGCAGGCATGTACATTAAGAGGACATTACGCTGTTAGGTATAAAGAACACAGAGCCCTTGCTCCAGTGGGTTCATTGCATAATCTTCTCATTTATCATGGAAGTCAATGGCTTAAAAGTGATATCTTGCTGAATTTTCTGTGGCAGCCCACCTAGGTCGGCAGAAAGAATTGTTTGAAAGCTCCCTGTTTGCTTAAAAAATAAAAGTTCTTAATTGTACTTAATTGCCTTTACTAAACCATCAGAAAGTCTCTTATTGAAAACAGTTGAGCTATAGTTGATCCCTTTTTCTCAAAGTCTGTATTCTCCTTGGTAATGTGTTGAGTGGGAAAGAAGTTAGCATAATTATTGTGGTAGGTATGACTCTAACTAGAATTTGAACTAACCAGGATTAGGTAATATGGTCTCCTTTAGTGTTTAACCTCTTCAACAGTAAGATCAGCCATCACTTTATTAATAGCAGGATGTTGGGGCAAATATAAGAAAAGCTTGGAATATCATGTATGCACTTGACGTTGATTGTCTACTAATGACAGTAAGGAACCTGTGAGGTAGGCAGTTCTGTGCAGATTTCCCTTTCAGCATTGCAATAGAGATTTGAGTCTCCGCATTCTTCAGATTGATGGTATGCGGTTTCTGAGATATTTGGGGCCCATATTAATTTTATACAACATAGTGGTAATACGTGTTTTTTTTTTACTTTATCATCTTGATCTCTGTTGCACCTTGAGTTTGACAGTATCATTTCCAAGGATATTTAAACATAACATGTTTGCATAGTTGTTTTTTTTTGTTTTGTTTTGTTTTTTTACTTGATTAAGCTTGTAGCTTTTCTCTTGATGTTCTTAAGTGAATTGAATCAATGTGGAAGCCAAAACGCTCTTGAAAGTCAGTTGGAAACTCTTGACAAATCTCTAAGAATTTGAAGTCAATTAGAAGCCCTTCCCCACCCCCCCCCCCACACCTTGAGTTAATTATGCTCTTTTGGAGTGTTTTACTAGGTCACAGGAGGTTCACAGAGCGAATGGAAATTCTCTTCATGCTTCTCTTCCACCCACTTTAAACTCGGCTTTTGAGATTTATTTCTTGTGGTCCAGCAGTATAGTTCTACTTGCTCTTCTCAAGAAGAATAGACCCATGCCTTCCTCCAAAACCTCCCTAATGATTACCTGTGAATGTTTCTTAGTCAAATTGTAATTTGTTACATTCAAAACAATAGATAACTGGAGTTATAACTCAAAAGCCATACTTTAACATAGAACTACTACTATACTATATTTTCATACTCAATTTTGCCCAACACATTTCTTTTCCATTAGGTTTTGCAAAGCTGAAGGCAAGATGCCTATAAAATTGTACTGACCTGCTGAAATGTTAATAGGTGAGATTTAAGGATTTAATGGCTAAATAAAATAGCTTAAAGTAATTTAAAATATGTAGTTTTCCTAACTATGCATTAAGTACTGTAAAAGCAACTTGAAACAGACTAGCGTGTTGTAACATTCTGGAGATTCTGTGATTATACAATATTATTAGATTCTTTATAATGAGGGAGTAGAAAAGTGGTTGGAGATACCTGTCAATAAACTGCAAGGTCATACATAGTCCAAATACTAATAGAGAAATTGCAGATTTTCTCAGTGTTGCCACTTTTACATTTTTTAAAGTGTATTTATTTATTTTGAAAGACAGAGGGAGGGAGGGAGGGAGAGAGGGAGAACAAGCAGGGAAGGGGCAGAGGGAAATGGAGAAAATCCCAAGGAAGCTCTGTGCTGTCAGCAGAGTCCGACGCAGGGCTCAATCCCATGTACTGTGAGTTCATGACCTGAGCAGAAAGAAATCAAAAGTCAGATGCTTAAGCAACTGAGCCACCCAAGTGCCCCTTACATTATTTTGCTAAATGATAAGAAAGTCATTCATGGAACTAATAATTTCTGCAGAAGAAATAACACAACTATATTAGCAGCTTATTCTATTGGAAAAAATCTTTTTTACCATTTTCTTTAAAAAATAAAGACAAAAACAAATTAGTTTGTGGTGTTTTTCAGAATCAGATTAGTTACTGGTATTCTATTACGTATGGCTTTTCTAGATAAAGTTTATTCATTTAACTGTTATTGTCTAATATTCATAATGCTCCATGAATTGCTTTGTGTTTGAAATGTGAGTGATTTTAATTCTATAAAACTACCAAGAAAGGAGGTGAAAAGGTTTTCAGAATAGCTAACATTTTCCCCTTTTCCTTCCATTTTAGTTATTTTTTGTTGCTTTCTGTTTAGTATTGTTTTCTGATTGCTACAATGTTAATTTTAAAATGTGCAAGATGAGTGGGTTTCTGAAAGTAAAGGTATTGTTTCTCCTGTTTGCCCCTGTGTCCTCAGATACTAGAAATGGTGCCAAGCATTTGGGACATGCTCAATTAAAATTGGTTGAACAAGTAACTAAAGGGAAAAAAAAAAAGACAAACTTCCCAGTAATTCAAAGCCTATTTTCATAAATAAAACTAAACTAAAGCAAAATAATTAAACCCATGTATTCTTTTGCATCCAACATCATACCTGGCAACTATCGTGCACTTAATATTCCTCTTATTTATTCATTATTTTCTAATTTTTCTAATTCCAGTAAAAAGTTGAAACCCTGAACAAATATGTGCTGGGTGAATGTGACTTTATTATTCCTGATTTATAGACAGGAACTAGACCTACATTCAGTCTCCTTCCCAGTGGATCACCACAGTGGAACACGAGCATGGCCTTCTCCCATGTTCTTTCCACTGAGCCATCATTTTCCTGAGATGATTCCACAGAAGATGCTTAACAGAGATCAATAAATAACTCCCAGTATGATAATCTCTTTTTAAAATGTTTATTTATTTTTGAGAGAGACAAAGAGAGTGTGTGCATGGGAGCAGGGCAGGGCGAGGGACAGAAAGAGAGGGAGAGAGAGAATCCCACAGGGTCCACACTTTTAGTGTAAAGCCCAGTGCGGGGCTTGATCTCAAGAACCATGAGATCATGACCTGAGCAGAAATCAAGAGTTGGACTCTTGACTGACTGAGCCACCCAGATGCTCTTGATAATCTTAAACTGTTTATTCAGGTTTTACTTTAAAAGTACATCACTAAAAAATGGAAAAAAAAATTTAAAAAATAGAAGTACATCATTGATACTTTTTTAAATTTATTATTATTTTTTAATGTTTATTCATTCTTGAGAGACAGAGACAGAGTGCAAGTGGGGGAGGAGCAGAGAGAAAGGGAGACACAGAATCGAAAGCAGGCTCCAGGCTCTGAGCTGTCAGCACAGAGCCCCATGTGGAGCTCAAACTCATGAACTGTGAGATCCTGACCTAAGCTGAAGTCAGATGCTTAACCAACTGAGCCACCCAGGCGCTCTGATACTTTACTTTAAATATAATTCTAAAAAAAAAAAAAAAGAGGTTAGCGTGGGAGAGAGCCAAAACATAAGAGACTCTTAAAAACTGAGAACAAACTGAGGGTTGATGGAGGGTGGGAGGGAGGGGAGGGTGGGTGATGGGTATGGAGGAGGGCCCCTTTTGGGATGAGCACTGGGTGTTGTAAGGAAACCAATTTGACAATAAATTTCATATATTGAAAAAATAAAAAAATAAAACAAATAAAACTTGCTTAATAATTCATTAAAAAATAAATAAATGTAATTCAGTGTAAAGATGGGATCCCTTTATAATCACAATTTTCAAAGTTATTATTTAAAATTTTATATAGATTTTATACATTCAATATATATTTTATATATTCAAAAATTTCAAGATTCTTTTTCAACAAGAACACTTAGTTTGCCATGTCAGATAAGTGTAAGTTGAGTAAATTATTTTCAAGACTACTTTGTCTTTGTGTCAATATTTCAAGTTCATAATACTAACATGATATCCTATTTATGACAAATGATTAAGAATATGAAAATTAGTAGTATGAAACTAGTGTTTAAAATCTCTAGGCTCTTCTCTTTCAAGAGTGGAGTGTATTCAAGCTTTAAAAAAAATATCTGCATTGACATGTCCTCTGTTTTCTCACATTTAATGGAAAGTGTGGTACTAACAGTTACAAAGGAGATGATTGACTGCCTCTGGTGTTTTTAGAGTTGGTACACCTTTGCTGCTGTACCTAGGGTATCCTTCCAAGTGTCAGAGGGGTGGAATAAAGTAGATCCACACAAAATAGATTAATGCTAGAAAGTTTCATACAAAGTATGACTAAGGAATACCAGGTCTCTTAACCCAGGAAATTTTAAGTAACCAGTTCATTGTATCAATTTAACCTCCCATTCACCCTTTGTGTGCTGCACTGGCATCATCCAAATCCATGACATTTCCCAAATCAGAGCTAACGCGATCATCAATTATTCTGCCATTCGTTTTTATTTCACATGAATGTCTTTTCTTATTGTATGTAATTAAGACGAGAAGTGTCATTATAATCTAGGAAACCAAGAGCAGTACCCATGCAGTTAAACTTTCCTCGTATTCATTGCTATTTTCCATGAACCCCCAACCTTGGATGTCATTATTTTATCTGTTTCAGAACAATGTCTTAATAAGCCCTTAATTCCCTTGAATTCATGGTTGTGCACTTTTTACACTTGTTAAAACAATAAGGCATTTTACCCTACTGTAATATATTTGGAGCTGGAAGGAATTTGGAGGTTGTTTTACAGTTAAGAAGACCAAGGCACAGAGAGTCCCATAGTTCACAAATGTGTGCTTACCATGACCCAGGTAGTCAGATGCACTATGTGTTCATTCATAGGCCATTCTGATGGGAAATTCAGAACATGGAGACCCCTTCACAGCATAAAAGTGCATAAGTAAACCCAGATCATATGTGTACCCTAGAGTATATCAGTAAAATAAGATATTTTCCCCAGCCAAATGTATTTTCCTATCTCATTTGCTTAGAGACCTCATTGTCTTGCTAAATTAAGTCATACGAAATACAAAGTACTCAGTATGATGAACAGTTAAAGTAAATCTAAAATTCACCCACATAATGGAGAGGAAGAGTTTGCCTTCCTGTCTTCTGATAATATTCTTGAAAAACGGTATAACAAAAAATTCTCAATTACTAGACACTGATGGCCATTTGCTAGGTATTATTTACCTTTTTGCAGATTTTTTTTATCTGATGAATATTAACCTCCACTATGGATCTTTTCATCAAGGTTTGCATATGAATATGAAGCTCAAAATTATAATCTTAATTCTCCACTAGATAGAATTTTAGTTTATGGGAAAATATCCACTAGTAACTGAATTAGAATTTTTCTATGAGTGTGATATTAAGAAATTATCCTGGTGTACTTTTAAACAGGAAGACACAAAAAAATTGAATTTATCAACATTTCTTTTATCTGTTTCTAAGCTGATGTGCAAAAACAGGAATTATTTCTAAAAATATACAATCTGAATTATGTGTGAAAAAGAGGACTATCTCTCCAAATATGTTCTATGCATTTTTAAAAGAAAAATGTTTTTAACTACTAATTGATAAAATGCCATATTGGTAACCTTTATAAAATAGTCCCTGTGTTTTTAACTGGAACTTTGTTTCAGATACTAAACCACTTCATTAAATTGAGACCATTTTTCCAAATATAGACATTCTTTGTTCTCCTTTTTACTATTAAGATCAAGTTTGTAATAAGAGTCCCCAAGTTTATTCTTTTGCTACAACCTCTTGGTACTACTTTTTGAGATCTAGCTTCACAATGATTCTTTTTCTCCTATTACTGGTCACAAAAATTAAATACGTTATTTTTTCTGATACATAGCTATACAAATTAATGCATAGCATTCCCTTGCATTTGGGAAAGGAGACTATTGACAAAGTTCCTTTGAAAACTTATGGAGAAATAGAAAGAAGTGTGATAAAAAATCAAGACATAAAAGAAGGAAATTATTGTGTGATTAGTCTGTTATTATATAATCAATTTAAAGACAAATCTATGAACAAACAAGATAAAGTTAATAAGTACTGAAAAATCATAGAAGCTTAGGGCAAAAATGAACTTCAATCAATAAATTTTATGGAAGTAACACATTGGTCTATAAAGAGAAGGTCCAAGTGCAATATGCATTGATTTTAACAAAGCACTGGATGATGCTCAGAGTTAATTTAATGTCATTATTGTCTTGAATACTGGCACTATTACCTCTTTTAAAAACCAGATGAATATTAAAATACCATCACGCCAAGGTGAAAATAGGCTCAAAATTGCTATTTTTTAAAAAAAAATTCAATTATTTGAATTTCTGTCAGAATTTTGACACAGAGAATAAATGATGAATGTGCTTACTGTATGGGCAGTCTCAGATGTAAAAACATTTCTTCACACTGTGAATTCTTCTAACGTATTGAGAAAATGTACAAATGTCTTTCCACTGTGTTAAACATTGTAAAGTTACACAATTCATTTGATTTTAGAAGTCTTCCATTCCCGGTTTATGAATGAATTAAATAGATTGGGCTAGAAGTTCTCTCAGTTTGATTCCATTCTGCATATGTATTTTCAGAGAAACCTGTGTCAAGCATATGCTTAATGAACATTTAAATTACTGGTAAACAAAGTTTAAAACTGTATGTGGAGACTCTGTTACTAAACCACATGACCAGTTCTAAAAAGAAAATCATTGCACAATAGTGAAGGAATTTTACTTGTAATTTATTTGGAAAATGAAAAATTGTAGCTTATCTACATATCTGGCTAAGTTCTGAGGGAATATCAGTTGCTTGTGCATAATGATCACAGATGTTGACAATTAATGATAAAATTTAAATATTTAATAGCTGTTGTACCACACAACAGGAAAGTATAAACAAATATGAGCTAAGAACAAATAAAATCCCATCATTACTTCAATTTCAATGATGAAAAAACCCATAAAAAAATCATGGTCCTTGTCATCAAAATATCAATATAACAAATAGAAAATTTATCTCCTAATTATATAAAATGATTTACAGAGTGAAAGTATCCCTAAAGTATTATAGAATAAAATCCATAGAGTGCAAAATTCTTATGGATAGAAATTTCACTAAAATAAACATTCACTACTTCTAATTTTCCATTGTCCTTAAACAGTACTATATAGACTTTAATGTATATTTTTCTTACACATTTATTTATTGAGCTACTTAGCATTATATTAAGCACTGTTCAATGTTATGGGTAAAACAAATATACACTCTACTGGCCAAGAGTGCACTTTTTTGGAGAGATAGATTGCAAACCAATAATTATGCTACCAGTGGTACTTACTGTAGTGGATGCCTTAGGGTTTTAGGTTTTGCAGTAAGGCTGAAGAGCTCAGAAGATGTCCACATCCTAATTCCTGGAACCTGTGAATATGTTATTTTATATAACAAAGGGAGTTTGTAGGCATGATTAAGTTAGGGACCTTGATGGAGGGAGATGACCCTGGATTATAGGAGTGTCTACCATCTAATCAAAAAGTGGAGAACCTTTCCAGACTATAGTCAGAAAGAGGAATGTATTATTGTAGCTGCAATAGGAAACTAATTCAGGAAAACAGGAGGAGGAGGAGTTCACTGAGCTTCAGTTGAGGGAAAGCTTCAGATGGAGAGAGTCTGTATGAAATTTGCTAGGCAGATAAGTTGGAAGACGTATCCATGTGGAGGGAAGAGCCTTTATAGTCACAGAGGAGTTAAACAATGTGTTCTGGGAACTTTTAATTTTTTAGAATTATTGAGTAATAAAATGTGAGGGTGAAATGGAAAGAGAAATAGCTTATGTTTAGAGTTTCTTACTTTTTATTCCAAACAAATGGAAATAATTTTCATATACCTTCCTGACAGTTTTACTTGAAGCTTTTGCTAGCTAAGATTGTTATTTTAAAGAGTGGTTAAGGTCAACGAATTAGAAATAGAACAGTTTGGAAGATATCATCTGATGTTTAATTAGCTTTTACTAACCCATCTACTCCACAGATTACTCTGGGTAGTTAATAAAGAGTGTGTTCATCTCAAATTTGCATTGCTTTCAATTGGACATTCTATAGGTGGTGGTTAGGCCGCTCACTCCTTTAAAGGAGTATCAATCTTACTATGTGTAACTTGGTTAAACAAAAATAAAAATCTGTTATTATTTCTAATTGATAATAGTAAGAATTAACAATTAGTGCATTTTGTTTGCTGGATAGTCTATGTTGTTTTCTTTGGATATTTGTTTCACTTTTTTTTTTTTTTTAGATTGCACTTAATCTGAGAAAAACATTCATTTGTTCCAGGTCTGGATTATAAAATATGGTGTCATATTTTCTTTAACATTGTTGCTTAAAATTTTGTACTAAGAGGGGGTTATGGATTCCTTAAAGAATATCAGTTCATTGATCTAGTTTTTCAGTAGCTTATATATGAACTAAGCTAGATGTCAAGACTGAATTATTATTACATTCTTGAAGTTATCTTTGGCAAATTAAAAGCAGACATGAATTTGTGATTCAATGAAAAATATTTAACAGTGGCTCTAAAATCAAATTCAGATCACATCATTTATCTGCTGAAAAATGCTCCCTGGTTTCCTGTCTTTCAGCATGAAGGCCCAGATTCCTAGATTGGATTACAGACTATGCTCTGGTTCCAATCTCTGCTGACCTCACTGCCACACTGCCCTAGTGGTTCTTAAGACATGCCAGACAGGCCCTGCCTTCGGACTATTGTTCTTACTATTCCTTCTGGCTGGAATGTTCTTCTCCTGATATCCACATGTTTTGCTACCTTATTGCCTCCAGGTCTTTGACAAAAGTCACATGTCTATTGACTATACTTGTAAAAATTCAACTGGCTTTATGGGGTGTCTGGGTGACTCAGTTAAGTATCTATCTGACTCTGGATTTTGGCTTAGGTCATGATCTCTCTGTGAGTTTGAGCCCCACATCGGCAGTGCAGAGCCCGCTTGGGATTCATTCTCTTTCTTTCTGCCCCTCCCCTCCTCTTTCTTTCTGTCTCAAAATAAGTATGTAAACTAAAACAGCACATAAACTTTTTCCTTATCTAAGGAAATTAATGTGACCAAGATATTTCCTTACTAATTTCCAGATATATCAGATTGTGTCATCATTTACCCCTACATAGAATCAGTCTATTAATTTCTTTACTAATTTACATTCCCTCCTCAGGACCCGGAACATATGCCACCTACTCAGTGTAGGATTCCCTGACATTCCAAAGCAAAACTGGTGGCTACCTTTCTCTAGTCCCATGATGCCTGACTTACTCACAATGTTGTTATGAGGCAGAAGAGTCCAATCAAAGTAGTTCAAATATAATAGGGTATTATTGATGAGACACAGGGGAATCTGGCAGCTTTCCATGGACAAAAGAGACATTTTTCATCCAAGCCACGAAGAGTTTTGTAGTTGACAGAGAAATGAAAAGCCATGAGTCAAGGCTATTCTCTCTTTAGTTCATGGGCCCTCAGAAGCATATAGCTCTGCTTACCTCAGATCTCCAACTTCTCTCTGCAGAGCACTTCTGTCTCCTCCTTTGACTTCATTGTATTCCAGGGCTTTGAATTGTATGTGACATTGTATGGACCTAGTTTTATAACATCTTTCATTTCTACTGATAATGAATCTAAACAGTCTCTCCATTTTCCAATCCAAAATTTCTGAAAGGAAGAGTGTATTTGGATGAGCTTACACTAATGAATTGAATTCCCCTAAAACAAGTGTCCTGAGCCAGATATCCATATGTGCATACAGCTATGACCAGCAAACAGAGTTATTTGGGAGCAACGAGACCACGTAGGCTCACCCATTCAGAAAAGGTTCCGGTGAGAAAACATATTCAAGAAAGGAGAATGGGACAGATATACAATGAATACTGTGGACAGTTGTGTACATCTGGTGTTTTTCTGAGGTGTGGTGCCCCACTGTTGGGGCTGTCATGTATCAATACAAGGATTGTGACTTTTTCATCCTTGTAACTCTAATAGTGAAAATTTTAAACATTAATGCAGGGGAATTGGGACGATGTTTCCCAGTAAAATATATTTGTGTTGGTAAAAAAGGAGAACATAATAAAAATGTGTAGGTCGGGTTTTGTTTAAAAAGATACACTTGACTTGGAGCGCCTGGGTAGCTCAGTCGGTTGAACGTCCAACTTCGGTTCAGGTCATAATCTCGCGGCCTGTGAGTTCCAGCCGGGCGTCAGGCTCTGTGCTGACAGCTCGGAGCCTGGATCCTGCTTCAGATTCTGTGTCTCCCTCTCTCCCTGACACTCCCCCGTTCATGGTCTGTCTCTGTCTCAAAAATAAACGCTAAAAAAAATTTTTTTTAAAGATACACTTGACAATACAAAAACGGGGTCGAGAATACATGCTCATTAACCAACACTAGTACTGTTGTATCTAGTTATTGTCTCCAAGGTTTTGATATGCCCTAGGTACTTAAGATTTGAACAGAAGACTGAGTAGGATGTTGAGACATCTGGACATCATCATGTAGCAAAATATTTGAAAAATGTATAAATACACAAAAATTAAAATCATACCATGGGAGATAGGATAGCTACTTTTAGCTAGTTGAGGAACCCTAATTTTTTGAGATACAATTGACATAAAAGATTAGTGTTAGGTATACAACATAATGCTTTGCCACATGCAAACATTGAGAAATGACACATGTAAACAATGTCTAGCTAACATCCATCAGTTAGAAATTCTTTTTATGTTGAGAACTTTCAAGATCCACTCTTCTAGCAACTCCCAAATACATAACATAGCAACACTAACTATAGTCCCCATGCTGTGCAAAACTTACTTATGACCTATTTATTTTATAACTGAAAGTTGGCATCCCTAGCCACCTTTACCCGTTTCACGCATCCTGCACTCCCTGCCTCTGGAAACTGCCAATTTGCTGTCTGTATCCATAAATTAGTTTTCTTCTTTTCCTTAGATTCCATATGTGAGTGAGATCATATGCTATTTGCCTTTCTGTGTCTGATTTGTTGCACTTAGCATAAATGCCCTTAGGATCTATCAATGTTGTTGCAAATGGTGGGATTTCCTTCTTCAATTTTTTTTAACAGCTGAATAATAATCCATTGTGCCTATGTGTGTGCTTGTATATTTATATCTTCTTTACTCATCTATCAAAGATTATTTTGGTTGTTTCCATTGCCTTGACTACTATAAATAATGTTGCAATGAATATGGGAGTGCATATGTATATCTTCCAGTTAGTATGTTTTCTCTTCCTTTCTATAAATAGCCATAAATGGAATTGCTATTCCTATTTCTGAATTTTTTGAGGGACCTCTCTATGTTTTCTATACTTGCTGAACCAATTTACGTATCTAGCAACAGTACATAAATAAGGATTCCCTTTGCCCCACATCAACATTTGTTATATCTTATCTTTTTGTTAAAAACCATTCTGACAAATGTAAGGTGATATCTCATTGTGGTTGTGATTTGTGTTTCCCTGGTAATTGGTGATATTGAGCTTCTTTGTGTGTGTGTCTTGGCCATTTTTATGTCTTTTGGAAAATGTCATTTTGAATACTCTGTTTTTCAATCAGATTGTTTTTTGGTGTTGAGTTGTAGGAGTTCCTTATATATTTTGGATATTACCCCTTATTTTATATATGGTTTGCAAATATTTTCTCCCATTCTGTAGGTTGCCTTTTAATTTTATTGATGGTTTCCTTTGTTGGTTAGAAGCTTTTTAGTTTGATGTAGTCTCACTTGTTTAACTTTGCTTTTCTTGCCTTTGCTTTTGTCAATCCAAACTGACATTTTGTCAATTTGTCAATCCAAAAAATGATTACCAAGACTGGTGTCAGGGAGTTTGCTGCCTATGTTTTCTTCTAGGAGTTTAATGGTTTTTGGTCTTACTGTTAAGTCTTTAAACCATTTTGTGTTAATTTTTGCGTATAATGTAAGATAGAGGTCTAGTTTCACTATTTTACATGTGGCTGTCCAGTTTCCCCAACATTTGTTGAAGAGACTGTCCTTTCCCCATTGTAGATTCTTGGTTCCTGGATTGTGAATTTATTGACCATATATGGATGGGTTTATTTCTGTTCTTCTATTCTGTTCCATTGATCTATGTGTCTAGTTTTTCTTTTTGTGTTTTTCTTTGTTTTTGTTTGTTTTTTGTTTTAAATGTTTTATTAATGCTACATGATTCCTCTAACTAAAATATGGAAATGTTCTAAGAGGACTATAATTAAACACACCTCATTAAAAACATAATAGACTTATTTTGGGGGAGCAGTTTTAGGTTTATAGAAAAATTGAGCAGGAAGTACAAAGAGTTCTAATGTACCTGCTCAATGCCTTCCCCTCCCCAATTGTTTCTGTTAATATCTCATATTAGTGTAGTGCATTTCTTACAAAATGATGAGCCAATGTTGAAATACTATTATTAACTACAGTCCATAGATTATGTTAGCGTTTACTCTTGTGTTGCACATTTTCACTTTTAAGACAATGAAATTATTCTATATGATACTGTAATGTTGGATACTATTGTTACACATTTGTGTGTCTGTTTTAAGCCAATACCATACTGTTTTGATTTCTGTAGCTTTGTAATATAGTTTGAAATCAGGATGTATGATAGCTACTGCTTTGTTCTTTTTTCTCAAGATTGATTTGGCTATTCAGGGTTTTATGATTTTATAGAAATCTAAAGAGTGTTCTGATGAATACAAATATTAAAGAGAAGTAGAAGTACATCTAGACTACAAGAGAATAAATAAAATGTTCCTCAGGAACTTGGGACCAATGTGAATTAGAGACCTACTTGAAACTATAAAAATAATACCTAACCCTGTAAAATAGATAAATTGAGTTTTTTGGCAAAATGGTGACCTAGTTAGTGAGATTTACCAGTACCTGAGTGAACCATGGCCCTACATGGACAGCACTATGTTTATTTCCAACCATTTCCCCCTTTGGCTGCATTTACTATTGAGTCCTGTAACCCACTGTTTATCCGGATTTCCCACAGTTACCCATAGCTTGTCACGTTCTTATTGGATGCAAAATATCTATAAGAAAATGTGTGTCCATTAGAAGTGGGGCTGCTATAAAACAGAACTATACAAATGTGAGAGTAAAAAAAGGTAAATTTGTCAATAGGCCTCCAAGAATGCCCATGGGAGACTAGAGCCTGGCATGGGGAATTTATCTGTCCAAGGCAAGTGGTTTGTGAATCTCCTTTGAATAGTTGGATCAATTGCATCATTAAATGTTTGAATTAAATAATGGACTTCCTTTGTTCTTCATGCTCAATCAACTTTTTGATTATAATTTGTGTTACCCTGTAGCTTGTTACATTGAGAAAATATGATATGTAGAAGACATAAGGACTTAACTCACTCAATTATCCTGTTCATTGTAAGTTTAAAGTATTAGCATATCATGGTTTATTTGAGTTGCCTGTGAGTAAGCCTCTGCCAGCCCAGTGCATACTCTCATTAGAGGATATTATCTCAGGACTAGAGAGCAGAATTATGGCATCTTGTAAGGTATTTCAATTTCTGTTATCCAGCTTTCTTGAGACTGTTAGACACTCTGCAAGATCTTCTCACTGGGGAGAAAATATATATATATATATATTATACATATGGTCAATATATGTGTATATATTATACATACATTATATATAATATATGTATTTTTATTTTTTAATATATTTTACATATACTATTATATATGATATATGTATAATATATGTATATATTTTCAATGTAATACCAATCAATGTCCCAAATGATATTTTTTGAAAAATGACCAACTGACTTTATAATGCATATGGTTGAGAAAATGTGAAGGTATAACCATGACAGCTTTTAAAAAGAAGTAGTGACTTGGTTTTCCTTTACTACATGCCCCCAAATTTATTAACTTATAATAAAAGAGACACTATAATATATACATGAATCGAAAAATAAAATAGATGTATGGAATACGTATTAGATTCCAAATCAGCCTCCAGAAATGTAGAGCTGTCTTTTTTAAAAAAGATTTATTCAATAAATAATGCTTTGATTATAGTCTATCCATTGGTAAATAAACACCTTCTATAAATCAAACACAGTCACACAATACACACTGACATCTGCATTTTAGATGAAGCCAAGAGCTAATATTTAACTATACATATTTAGAACTAACAAATAGTGGAAAAATTTGATAATAATGGAGAAAGACATTCCCAAGTCAGAATCAAAACCCAGACACCATGATGCAAATATTTACATATTTGGCAAATCAAAATTAAATATTCCTCAATACTAAAATTTAACATTAAAGATACAAATGACAATTAGAAAAGATATTTTTAACAAATATAACAGGCATAGGAACATCGCCTATATAACAATGAGAGAAAGATGTCCAATAACAAATAAAGAATAAGAACACAGAGATCAGAGAGAAAGAATTATAAATATTTCCAAAAAGTATATGAAAAGTGCTTGGTCTAACAGTATTTTAAGAAATATAATTAAACAATACTGGTTCTTCTAATCCATATACTTGACCATCATCAGAAAGACAGAATATCTGTTATAAATGAGGGTACAAAAAACAGATCCAATCGTAGACTGCATGAGTCAAGCTGTTTTGAGGGAAAATTTAGCTCTATTTTCAAGTGTGATGTCTGCATCCCCCTTGACTTAGGATTTTCTCTTCAGGAATCTATCCTAGAGTAATAGTCACACATTACTACCAGGATATATGCCCAGAATATTCACTGCAGAATTCTGTATCCTACTGGAAATGGAAAGTGAAAACTAAGTGTCCATAAATAAGATTGTAATTGAATAAGTTATTATATATGTACACTCAGCCTTTAAAATGAATGACACAGAGCTATAAATACTGGTGTAGATCACTTTCCAATAGATGAGGATCAAGGAGGAAAAAAAGAAAGACGAGATCATCCATAAATTACGCTCCTATTTATATAGAAGTAAGATGTATGTGTGCATGTAAGTGTACATTTTACAGAGCCTTTTCTAACTTAATCAATACATTTCATTTTATTTGAATATGCTGCAGTAAATATTTGTTCATGTATTACTTGATTAAACACAATTTTTCTTTCATGATGTTTTTACAGAAGGTTTTAGTATATCACTCATGCCAAACTAGGCACCAATGAATCAAAGTTATAGAGCATATTTTTTTGTTTTTTGTTTTGTTTTTTAGCATATGGTTGACACCTGCCATGTTCACATTGAGGGCTATATGACAATCTATTAATGACCCCTCAAATGCAGCGTCTGAGAAAATGGATGATAGCTGCTATATTTAGATTCTATGATTCAAAATCTGGAATAATTACGCAAATTACTTTAGTCCCTTATCTGCTATACAGGGGCTGTTTACTCTGCCAGGTGTGACTCAGGCCTTCGTGCCTTTTCACTCCTTGGTGATGACATTTACTACTGGTTGGAAACTGCTTGACGTGTTTAAATATGTTGAAACAAAGCCTTGTACAAAGACAGTGGCTGAGAATAGCTGTGATGCAGAAATGCCCAGATGATAGCCAGACTTTTGTTGAAAATAACATAAAAAAATGGTTTTAATTAACTCAAGTTTACAAGTGGATGAAATGGTTCTCTTCAAGCATTCAACCTTGACAATAAATTTGCAACTTCTAAATTATGATTTTGGCTAATACTATTTAAATAAATCTCACAGCTGTAACTCCATTGTATAACAATTTTAAGAGCTTTTTTTTTCTAGTTCTCATTTTATTAAAGATGTGATCAAATTCTAACAACGGAATATAGTCCACTCTGGCCTCCTAAAAAAAATTACGTGAGTTAGGGAAACTATACTGTTTTCTATAGAATTATATATGACTAATTGATCTACAGTATAAAATATCCATTCTAGAAAGTTTAAAGATAGTCTTATATGTAAAAGTTTAAAGGTTAACTATACAGATTTATTTTAGATTATTTTTTCTGAAAAATTATGCTATGTAAATATTGTATAAAAACATTGTCTTTTCTCTTTCATTACTAAGGTGGATTGTGATTTATGGTAAATGGTTTGGACTTCATGTTTACTGAGTACAAACATAGATGCAACAGAACATTTGACCTTGTCCTAAGATAATTATGTTACATTGTGTTTTTTTTTTTCAAAAAGCCAATTAATCTCTTAGAGTTTAATAGTGTTGGTTTTTCTAAGGTGAATGTGTTTTCATTTTGTGATTAATTAGTGTCATTACCACTTAGCTGCCCTAATTAAACATCTGCTTAAGTACCATGCTCAAAGAAATAATTTATATGTGTATAACAACTTATATAAACCCATATGTAAGATAATTCTGTAAAGTTTTGCTGTCAAGATCGAACTTGTATATGCTCAGAAAATAGTTGTGTGTGTACACATATATATTTCTGTATATAGCTAGAACTGCTCATTTTCTACACATATGCATGAAAAGGTTATTAACCTTTAATTTATACTTCTTTTGACACCATGGTTTAAATTATAATATTACTTTGGAGTAAGAGATATGAAGTCAAAATTCACCTTTTTTAAATCTTCAATCCTCTGTGCCTGTGGCAGTGTGCCAAAGAGCATGTAAAAAACTCTTACATTGCTAGAAATTCCTATGATAAAGAGCTTGGGAGGAAAAAGAACATTCCATTTATTTAACAAATATTTATTATCTAACTTCTGGTCACTGTTCAGGCATTTGGAATACATCAGAAGATACAGTCCTTTGTGTTTAGAACTTGTGTTTTTTGTGGGCTACAAGATCAATGAAAAGTGATCATAATAATTCAGCAAGTAATACAGCAGGCAAATATCACCTATGGGGGCTTCAGGCCTGCCACCTGTGTTTAGATGGCCTGTGAGCCAAGTTGTCCGTTTCTGTGTTTGTTTTTAGCATTTTTGTATGTTTGAGAAAACTCAGCGTTCGTGACATGTGAACTTACAATTCCTGTCTACAAGTAAACTTTTATTGGAACATATCCATGCTTATTGATTTAAGTAATTTTTATAGCTGCTTTTGCACTATAAGAGTTGAATAGTTGAAAGGAGACCATATGGTCTACGAAACCTAAAATATTTGCTGCCTGCCCTTTTACAGAAAAAGTTTGCTGACACTTGCATTTAAATAACTTAGTAATACTAAACTTGCCTGCAAAAAGTCACAGTTAACGTATATAGATAAATACATGTCAGTGTGTAGATAAATGAGATAAATGTCTAGGAGAAATACATTTCAATATATAGACTTCAACTTATTAATACCTAATTTCACTAAAAGCTTTAGCATTGGGGTGTTTGCTGGTAAAACAATGTATAAGGAAAGACTGTTAAGTCGACCGAGTGTCTCCATTAGTGAATACCCTATTGTCAGATAAATGTAGAATTCAAATATGACTTACATTAAACTGACAAGTGTGGAGAACTTATTATGTGCCAAATACTTTAGCTGTATTATCAAATTAAGTTCTCCACGCTACCAACTGAAATAAATATTTCTTTTGTCATTTTATAAACTGAGACAACTGAGACACAGAAAATTTGAGTGACTTGTCCAGAGTCAGTTCGGACCTGGTGGGGGTTCAGGCTTGATTAAATTCGAATCTCTTGATTCTAAATTTAGTTGTTCCCTATGACCTAGAGTTACCTCAAAGTCATGCATTATACCGAGTATTGGCTTTACAGCTCCTTAGCACTACTTAGCAATCAAGCAACACTGCAATTTAAGTATTATCAGCAATTTGGGTTGAAATAGCTCAGATTGCCATCTAAGTCTAGAATACAGTGAGTAAATCAAGCTTATTTTATTGGTCAAACAGGCATGCTTCCTACTTCATGATTTCAGCTCTGCTTTTATCACAGAAACAATATGTATATTTGATAAAGCCGAAATCCCATCTTAGCTCTTTTAAAAGTGTACTTGGAGGGCTCCTGGGTGACTGAGTTGGTTAAGCGACCGAATTAGGCTCAGCTTACGATCTCACGGTTTGTGAGTTCGAGCCCTGCCAGGCTGTGTGCTGACAATGTAGAGCCTGGAGCCTGCTTTGAGTTCTGTGTCTCCCTCTCTCTTTGCTCCTCACCTGCTCATGCTCTGTCTCTGTCTCTCTCAAAAATGAATAAACATTAAAAAAATGTTTACAAAGTTTACTTGGGAACATTAGTTACTTAGTAGTCATTTTTGAAAACAAGATTTTTGCATGAGTTGGTGTAATGGATGAGGAAAAGGTGGGATGGATAAGAGAGGTAAGATTAAATCAAAAGCAAAGATCAAGGGTAGAGGGAACAGCACTGATGTCATCAAGGGCCATAACAATGATTAGCATAGACAGGAGCACTCTGTGGGCTCAGATGAAAATGTAGAATTCAGGTAAAAAGGCTGTGCCATGATGAAAGGTATGAAGCAAATCTTCCAAAGACCATCAGGGTTTACCTGTGCAAGGGCACCTATAGAAGGGAGGCTGTGGTGAGCTTTATTTGAGAGTTTAAATAGGAGGAAGAGGACTTTGGGGTCCTTGTTTCTTACAAAACATTAAATATACTTCCTATTGTGTGTGTTCTGACACACAGTCATCATCTACTAAGGTTTTCCATTTTATTGCTTTTTCTGGTCCTGTCTAACTATTTCTAATTTGTCTCTGTTATGTAATTTGGGATTATAAGCCAAATCAAATTATGAGTAAGTGGATTGGAGGGTCACTGACTCATTAATTCAAAAATATTTCTTGAGTTCCCTTCATCAGATCAGATACCATACTAGTCCTAAGAACGCAGTGATCCAGCCCTACTGTGGTGCCTTTCCTGTTTAAGGGCACATTTTACTGCAGAGAGAGATAGTAAACTACTTACTATCTCGTTAAAAGTCTTAAATGTTAGGAAGGAAACTACTGGGTACATTGAAAGCTTATAAGACAGAACTGATGTAGTTAGGGCTAGAGTTTTAAAGATGTGATTTTAGGTTAAGAAATTAAACATAAGTAGGGTTTCTCTCTAAATGAGGCTAGAGTATGGCAGGAGAAAGAATATTTGAACAAGCCCTACAGCTGGGAAAGGAGTGAGCTTGTTGAAAGATGTGGAAACAAGAAAAGGAAGGTGTCTGTAGTCTCGGGAGGGGGTTCAAGAGGAAGCCGGCGCTGAGGAGTTAGCAGGGTGAGGTCATATATGCACTTTAATAACATGCTCATGATTTTAAAATTTGTATCCTACCAACAACTTGAATGAAGTAATTTTTCAAAGAAGAAGGATTTTTTAAAGGAGCATTCCAGAGGATGGAGTGAATTTGGATGAAGTCTCAAATAAAGGTGAAAGACAATTTGGACCACATTTAACATGATCCAAGTGAAGTCCCAAAGAAAGGAGCTGTGGTAGAAGCAGGAAGAAGTAGATACATGTGGAATAAATTTAGAAAATGGAATTATATGTATCTGGTTATTAATTGGACTCAGGAAGGAGTTTAGGAATGATTCTAGGTTCTATGACCAGAAGAATGAATGTACTACTTACTGAGAAAGAGCACTGGCCCAAGACCAGGGTTTTGTGAAAAACATCCTAAGTTGGTTTTATGACACTGAGTTTGAAGCGTCTGTGTGATCTCTAAGTGAAGATGTTAAGGATTTAATTAGATATGAGTCTAATTCTCAGTGGAAGGTCCCAAGTGAAGGTGGAATTTGCAAAGTACTAACAGAGTCCTGGGACTATAAACATGATAATGGGGGTGCTCAAATGAAACTGAATGATGAGAACATATCTGGAAGCAATTCCACCCCCAGGAATATACCTGAAAGAAGTGAAAACATAGGTTTAAACAAAATCTTGTACCAGATGTGCACGGCAATATTATCCATAATAGCCAAAAAGTTGAAACAAACCAAATGTTCATCAAATGATGAGTGAATAAGCACAATGCAGTGTATACATACTATGGAATATTATTGAGCTATAAGAATGAGTGAGGTATTGATATGTATTACAACATGGATGAATCTTGAAAACATACTGGGTAAAGGAAGCCAGACACAAAAAACTCAAATGGTACCATTCCATTTATTTGAAATATCCAGAACAGACAGATCTGTAGAGCAGGCAGAACAAGGGATTGCCAGGGGACAGGGGTGGGTGGCTAGGTGTGGGGGAGGGGGGAATGGGAAATGACTGCTAATGCTGCTAATGAGTATGGGGTTTCTTTCTGAAGTGATGGAAAGGTTCTAAAATTGATTATGGTAGTATTGCACAACTCTGTGAGTCCACTAGAAACCACTGAACTGGATATTTTAAATGGATGAATTATATGATATGTGAATTATAATCTCAGTAAAGCTGCTATATTAAAACAACAGCAACAACCATACAACAACTCACTGATAGCACAGCAATGGGAGATCAGAAGATTGAATAGTAGAGAAAAGTAGGGAGAAGATTTGGAAAAAAATAGTTTAGGGAAAAGAAGGGGTTGATTTCAAAAGAAGCTACATGGAAAGAGAAGGAAGTAATATTAATGGTAAGCTTAAAGCGAGTAAAGGGGCAAAGACTCAAGGTTCGGAGATGATTAATATGTTCAAGTTCCAAATAGTATAAAATATACACTAGTTAAGGCAAGGCTTGTAATATATGATGATCACTTTTCATTCTTAAAGTCTCATCTGATGGCATGATGCAAGAATTGAGGTAAGTGCAACCAATTGTACATCAGTCTGATTTTTTTTGGTTATTATTTTGTGTCTTTCAATCATTTTACTTCATGTTCAGATTTTGTGTATTGGACCAGATGAAAGGCAAGTTCTATTTAGAGAAATCGGTAGACACGTAGGAGATAGAGGAGAGGAATAGATTTTTATCTATAGGGCCCTTGCCTAAAGAAAGCATGTTACTGCTAAGAGAACATTAACCCACCCTCCCACCCCTTCTTTGGCTCCCATCCCCAGCCCTGGAGCGTAAACACTGCTGGTCCAATGTAAATAGTAGAAAATCAACTTCTTCTCACATTGCTTATAAGATGTGTAAAGCAAAGGACAATTCTGTGCAAACCAAATAAAATGAACTGTCAATTTCACTCAGGGAAGCACTTAAGAGTAGTTATGCATGTAAGCTGCAGCAACTCATTTAGTCATAAAAATCAATAAGACTGCCACCTGGGTCATCAGGGGAAACATCACCACGGCAGAAAAACAAATCTGAGCTTTCATAACAATGAGACAGAAGTCTTATCCTTCATTAAACCACAGCCTGTATTTTTTTTCTTCCAGCCGAGAAACCGTTAAGCATTGTTATTGCTTATTCTAGCTGTAACAAGTGACTTTTTCTCCCTTTCATAACACATCACTCTCTCTTAAGTGGTGCCTCCTTGCTAAAATACATTGTACACTGCAAGGAGGTGAATTTCTAGAATAAGAATTTCAGAACCCTGATTCTACCTTACATCATAGGTGAAACAGCCAGTGTCAAATATTATTAAATGCCAACACTGGACCCCAGTATCCTCAATAAAGAATGAATTTAATACTGTCAAACTCCTGTTTGTTTTGAAATTTCATGCATATTAATTTTTTGACCCACAGGTGATATCTAATGTTAGATTCTGTCCTTATATACTTTGTTTACATCTGGAACTCAAAAGGCAAGTTTATCATGTTTCTTCAAAAAAGAATAAATGATCCCACTGGTCAATTACCCCTCCATCTCCCATTCTTCTTTCTTGGCATCGTCTGCACATTCTCCCCTTCGAGAAGGACATGGCTCTTTCCGAAGCATCCGAGGCCTTAGATCATTTTCCAAGCACATATGAATAAGGCACAAATCCTACCTTTGACCTCCTGCCAAAGCTCAAACCATTTTATAGGTATTTTTTTTCAGTTCACCTCCTCTATATAGATCCTTTTCATATGAGTACCAGATCTATCCAATTTATCCCTAATCCTCAAAGCTGTAATCTTTATTGATGTAATCCCTCCATTCCTTTCAAAGGTATAGAGGTCAAATCTCTATTGGCTAAACTCTTTTACCTTTTTCTAGAGAGATATACTCTATAGAAGATATTACAAATCAAAATAGTGTTTTCTAGTAAAGACAAAATTAGTTTTGATTAATTTCAAGGCACAATATACTTACTATACCTAACCATAGTATTATTTCCATTATTCTGACGGAAAGTCTCATAATGATATTCTGTTGGAAATTTTCCTTTCACCTATGGACATGAGTTTTCATATCCTTTTTGATGAAGTATGTAAGTGGCCACAAATAGAATAGAAAGAGTTTTGTGAGAAGTCCCAAAATACTAGGGTATAAACATAAAATGTCTCGATAGTTTCCCCAACCATTCCTTTCATCTGAACACTGTCAAATCTGCATAGTAGGTACTTTAATGACATCTTTTTCAAATTCCAAAAATTTCCCTTTAACTTTGAGTTTAGAGCACAATCTCTTTTCTAAACAGAAGACACAAGACACAACCCTTGTTAGTATTATAGACTTGGAAGCTAACTTAATTTAAATATAAGTCTTGCTCTTCCTGAACGGTGATGCTGACTGCTTGGAGTGGGGGGTGGGGAGAGTGGTCTGTCTATCCCCCCCTCCCTCAGTAGCTAGCTCCCCCTGTGTTTGGATCAGGCAGGAGGAAGAGGAAGAATAAGGCTCCCTATGCCAGTAGTAGGTGTTCTTTGTTGCACTGGGTGAGGCTCTGTTTCTACTGGAGTGGTTTATACTAGTGATGTGAGTATCCCCTTCACTCCAAGTACAACATCACTCAATACCTCCCTTCATCTAGTGCAAGGGGCTCCTGTCTCCATTTGGCCCTTCTCAGGGTCTGACACAATAGAAGACTCACAGCTCTTGCCCCTCTAATAACCAGTGCCCCTTAACATATCATTCCCTAGAACTGTAAAACCACATAAGGAAATCTTTATTTGCCCCTTTTAAGTGCTGTGACGAAATGGAACATAAACCGGAGGTTGCTCCATATAGTTTCTGACAAAAACTTAGCATCATTTCTTCAAGCCCTACTTCCAAACACAACTCCACAGACTCCTTCAGAATTCATTAGAACTGTAAAGAGCTCTAGTCTCTGTTTAAACAATCTCGTTAATCTGCAGGGGATACATGTAAAGTGTTTCCCTGTTCCCTGCCTTAATGGCAGATGGGGTCTAAACAAAGGTGACAGTTTAGGCAGATGCTCCCAGAATATTCTTCCAAGAACTCTGCACCTGGGTGAATCTGTGGTTCTAAGGTAAGCAGCTAGCCCAAATCAAGAGGTCAATTTTCCATAGTAACCTGAAAACCCCAACTTCATGAGATATTCCTTTAAATACCCTGTGCTACCCCAACACCCCCCCCCCACACACACACTCTTGGAAAGGAAAGCATTCCCTCCACCATGGCATCCTCCCTTTAGGAGAGGTGAGATTAGTTCCGTTCTGCATTTATCTTCTCACTGCTCCCTTTATTCTTTTTACATTAGATGAAGGTGGGTTGTACATAAGGCTGGTTCTCACCAACAGTGAACCCTACAGAAAGGTGATGGTCCCAGTTGCGGAGGCTCTGTGACAAAGAATGTGGCCATTTTTTTTACAGTTCTATCACCTAAGGATGGATTCTGTAAGTGATTTGGCTATATTTCCCATCAGATTTCCCACACAGCAGCAGTATAAGAGATTCACTAGTTCGTCTAGTTAGGCAACCTGAGCTACCCACTTCTTATTCGTGAATTGTGTATTTTGTGTTAATGCCAAATGAAACATAAAATCAAGAAAAATAACAAAATATTTTAAGGATTTCTCGTGAATTGAGTACTTACATAAGTTTGCAATATTTAAAGCAGAACTAAAGATGCTGTCTTGCTAATACGAAAATATTTTAGTGTTTTTACTCTTCCTCTTAATTTACCTAGTTTCTTATTTTCCCATCAAATCACATTACTTGCTTATTATTTTGCTAATAGTGAAATGGGAATAATAACCACTCCACAATAGTGTGCTATGTTAATTTGTTAATTTTGTTGAGCCATTGAAAGACCAAAACACTAACTGTTGCTGTTTGGAGAATGAAGATGTCTCCAACAAAGCATAGAAAAAGAGCTTGCAGAGTCGCAGTAAATTCAGTCTGATGCTACCATTAGCTTAAATGCCTTTACTAAATGGTACCAACTGAGATCATTAGCTTTGCTTTCATAGCAATTTTCTTGATGTTACTTAGCAACTTCACTTTGTAAATGCCCATTTCACATCCCTATAGCCTAAGGAGCACCATTAGTAGTAAAACTACATGTTTGATTGCATAGCCAGAGAAGAGTTAATGATAAGTCCTGAAGACCTATCACTTGCTACCATGAGACTGTTCAGACAGTGACCACTTACTACGCATGAACTAATAACAAAGCTACATTAAAAGCATAAAAATTTATCCACCATAAATTAAGAATAATAAATTAAGAATATTAAAGGAATCACTTTTACATGCAGCAAAATATCAAATTAATATCTATACATTATTGTGTAATATGTGTGTCAATAAGAAGTTTTGAGTAAGGTCAAGATTATTTGAGAGAAGAAAACTGAAATGTACTGAATACTCCTTCCCCATAAGGAATGTATAAATATTTCCTAATATAACCTAGACATGATCATGCACTTAATAAACAAAAATGCCTTTGATGATATTAAAATTCCTTGAGGACAATGACTTTTTCAAAAATCAATGCGGTATAACAACTCTAGAAACTTTAAGTCATCAAAATGTTAGAGTTAAATCATCTATTCTTCCTTCCATTTTTCTGTATGTTTTTCAATTGCTTATAAATTAGCATGTGTAGTTTTTTTTGAGTGATATGATATTACTTTCAAGCCAAGGTATTTAATGTAATCCAATTCATATCTATTGACTAGCTACATACAAATAAGCACTCAATACGACAGGCCTATTTGGTTATTTTTAAAGTACTAAAACAGAAATTCAACTATTCTCATCTTTATTCTAGAAAGAGTATACCTTGCATTTTTCAATACATAGGCATTTTTTTCTTACCAATGGGAGGGCTCATCCATTTTTTCCTAACTGAAAAAAAAGCAAAAACACTTAAATATTATTAATAAGTCAAAACTCTTCTTCAGTGGCTTGATGCCATAATCACTGGTTTTGTTTCTAATCTTCTGGTGTCCCTCAGTGGTCCTTTTTTAAATAAACATATTTATTTATTTTGAGAGTGTGAGAGAGTGTGCTTGCACAATCAGGGGAGGGGCAGAGAGAGAGAGAGAGAGGTAGACAGAGAATCCCAAACAAGCTCACACAGACAACGCAGAGCCCAATGGGGGGCTCCATATCACGAAGCATGAGATCCTGATCTGAGCCAGAATCAAAAGTCCAAAGTTTAACCTACTGAGCTACCCACGCACCCCCAGTGGTTTCCTTTTTTGCTTATTTTCCCTTAAATATAGATAGTCCTTAAGACTTTGTTTTTGCTTATACACTCTGATGGTTTTACTGACACATTTCATGAGTGACAGTTAAATCAGCATTCATCTATCCATCCATCCACCCAAACATTAACTCATTCAACATGTATTGAATGCTACTGTATTTCACCAAGTGCACTAGGTGATGGGGATTCAAGGATGGATAAGACATTGTTCCTGCTTTTTAAAAAGAAAGTGTTGGATTTTTCTATCTAGATAGACTGACATCCCTTCAAGTTCAACATATCTAAAATTAAATTTTTGATTATCCCAGGTTGGATCTCCAGTTAACATTTTCTAGTTCTGTTCATGGTTATGTCATGTTTCCCTCTTAGGTTACTTTGCTGATCCTGTCTTCCTCACGATCCTTATCCAGTCAATCTCCATTGCTGCCTTGTTGTTGAGCTCCTTATTACTTCATATCAGGATCACTCGGTTTTCAAAACATCCTTATTTACAAAAGACGGATTTTAAAATCTTACTTCAGTAAATCATGAGAGGAAAACATGTGAATTAAATATATAATAAGAATAGTGAGAAGTCACCATCTCCTACTTCTACACGCTCATAGACATACCTCTCAGGAATAATGATATTAGCTAGCATTTCTAAAGCTTATTGATTGGTTTCTACTTATGTCAAGTATTGGACTAAGGTCTTTTCATTCCTTGTAAAAAAAATTACCACAGCAGATCCATGTCAAAAATTCTATTTTTATCACCCATTTAGAGGAGAGGAAATGAGTAATTTGACTAAAGCCATTTAACTAAAGTGTGACTATGGAGATTTAAACCCAGTAGGTCAGATTTCAGAACCTATTTTTTGTAGTCTTTGTAACTTATCTTTGGCTTATTCTTTTTCTTTCTTTCTTTCTTTTTTTGTAGTTATGCCCATAATTCTAAACAACTTTAGATAATGCCTATTGGCTCTTCATTAGGATAGAAAAGAGTTGAGTTCACTTTCCTTCAATCTACTTCCATTGCTTCTCTCTTAAAAATATGTAAATATTTTAAAATATCTTGTAGCTTGTATCTTTATTTTAACTTTTTTTTGTTCAAACAATAGCATATTATACAGTGTTATTAGATGCCTTTCTTTTTCCCTTAAAAGAAAAAAACCTCACTCATATTATGTTTGCACATTTACAATTATATTATTATTATTATTTAATGTTTGTTTATTTTTGAGAGAGAACAAGAAGGGGAGGGGAAAAGAGAGAGGGAGACAGAGGATCCAAAGCAGGCTCCACTTTGTCAGCACAGAGCCCGATGCAGAACTCAAACTCACAAAAAGTGAGATCATGACCTGAGCCAAAGTCAGACACTTAGCCTACTGAGCCACCTGGGCACCCCTACAATTGTAATTTTTTAATGGCTATCTAAAATTCTATGCTACCTTGTGATATATGTATATTCATTCACTAAGCCTTCATTAATAGATTTAGGTACTTACACTCTTCTATTACAAACAATACAGCCCTGCATACAGAAGGACACTTCTGTGATTCCAGATTTGGGAAAGTTTTCTTTAAGATACTCCAGATTTACAGTGGAAGCTTCAGTTCTTCTACGAGTTTGTTTAGCCTCTTCCCTGTCCTCTCTCCCTGCCTGCAGCATATACCAGGCTGTCAGTCCTGTGAACAAAGGTGGGGCCAGATGCTGGAAGTCTCAGTGTTAGACCTGCAGTGAATACCATTAACCCTGAGTTCGTGCCTACCTTCTATATACCACTGACTCTGAGCTTGTTCTTTGCATGTCCTACAAAAAAGATCAGCCACCACTTCTGCCACAGTGGCCTTGTTTTCTCATGTTTCAACCTGCTTCTGTATTCAATTTTTTTTTTATATTTCTCATGCACTGACAATCTTTTTCAACTTTTGCTTTAGTTCCATTTACTATTAGTTGGAAGACCATATAAAAAGTCTTTTGTAACTTTTATAATGAAAAATTATATTTATTTGTAAATAGCTTTTTATCACAGTGTTCACTGGGGAAAAAAATACCTTCTTTAGTATTCTTCTGCATTAATTTTCTGTATTTGCTTTCCTGGTAAACTTTACTCTGTGTATTTTTCCCTGTGTACTTTGACCCAGGCATTGATCATATGCAATTCAGAAAATAAATGAAAATCAGAAACTCAAGAACTATAAATGCTGGCTAGAGACCAAAGACTGGAAAACTGGACTATGAATATGCATGCAGACCATATTTATACACAAGTTACAGTGCTTTTGACTCATCTCTCTACCTAATTGTAGTGAATGAAACTATAGGAGAACCATGTAAATGAGGAGAGAAAGAGAGACCTAGTTGAATCCTATGAGAAATTGGTCTACTAATCCTTCTAATGAGCTTGGATGAAATATGTGAGTCTGCTGTCCTGGCTATTTGCCTGGGCTCACTCACTTCTGGTTGCTTCTCATAGGAAGGACATCTTATTGAACAGTATGTATTTAGAATCTGATGTATATGAAAAATACTTGACCTAGTATTTGTAGAAGAGCAATCATTTTCAACATTGGAGAAGAGACTGGTTGGGTCAGGTTTGAATTTTGAAACACGGTAAGTTGGTTTCTAAAGTGGAACCTAGCACGGAGATTTTTAGGGATGCATTTGTCTATATATTATTTTGCCCAATGTGCTAATTTAAAAACCTAACTCCTGTATAAGATAGATCGCTACTGCTTTGTAGTTGAGTGGTGAATAACATATAAGGTATTCCAGATAAGTGAGCCAGCTTTGATACATGAATCAATATGATTCATTATATGATTATTATATTTTATAAAGGAAAATCTACAAATTCCTCGGGGGGAGCAAACTCTTTTGGAACTTAGCTCTGCCATACATTTGTGAATGGCTCTGCAATGAGTGAGCAGGGAGTGAGAGCATGAACAAGGCATTTGACAGCATTATGAATGAATACCTACCAGGTAACTCTGACAGTGATAGGAAGTAAGTGGCTAACAATAGGAGTATACTGGAAGTAAGCCCAGAGAAGCCTCAGGAGGTATTCATTAAGGAAATCAATGCTGGATGTCACTAGGAGTATTTTTTTTTTAACTAATTCCATGGGGGTCACGTCCTCTCGCAAGACAGATCCTTGAAGTTGATTAACCTGAAAATACAAGCCTAGGCCATCTACGTGTAAAAGCTTGTGTTAAATAGAACCAAAAATTTCAGCTAGTGATAAAAATTCTTTGCTCTAGCTCCTTGGTTGCTAACAAATATTGCTTATGAAAAATGAAGTGAAGAAGATGTTTTCCAAAAGGTATCTAGAATATGATTGTATAACTTCAGAAAAAGATGATTAAAATATTTAAGTCAATTACCAAGATAGAATAATGGACTAATTTACAGATAGTCTGTATCAATTTTGTTCTCACCTCCATGTTTTATTGAGTATTGTCAACAGGTTTATTGAGCATTAGTCAACAACAACAAAAAAATGAAGTTTTGTTACTGCCAATGTAAAAATAATACTGCCAATGTAAAATAATAATAATAATAATAATAATAATAATAATACATAGCCTTGCTTCCAGATATTATTTCCTGGTTTTCTAGTGCCTGGCTCAACTTAATTAGTCTCATAATTACTATTAGAATGGATATGGTTGTTGCTATTCTAATTATAATGATCTCCTGTTTTAGACCATATCTTGGCTCAGTTCAGCCACATTGTGACTTGTCTTGTTTTGACGGAGAAAATAATTCTCATTAAACCAACTTTCAAAACATTACTTGAACAAGGAAGATATATTCTGAACCATCATTACTCCTTCCCAGAGCCTTTTTTTTACAGAATTCCCCCACAGGTCCTGCTTCTCCTGATACCATCTTGCTTCTGATTGGTTTATAATTCCCAGGAGTGAATTCTCTCACTGGCTTCCTTTCTGCAAGTACTCAATTAGGGCGTGGATACCTGATCATTATTGGCCCTTATTATATCACAAAAACTGAGTTTTTAAAAAAAGAAACATCAAAATATTCCAGTGATCAGTTGGTAGTGACAAGTTAGAGTTATCTCTGGTCACATTATATTTTATACTAAGTTTACGTAAAGGCTTGAAACTTTATGTAGGAAAATTTATACACAAGGCTTGACATTGACTATTCATTCCAGCCTGAGGGTAGAGTTTAAGTGCTCCTCTACAGCTATTCATTAGTAACTGATCCTATTGATTCATGCTTTTGAAAGTGAAATTACAAGTCTAAACAAACAAATATATATCTTTGGCTAGAACAAAAGTGTAACAAATCTTTGACTTCAAAAAATTTTTAGAGGGGCACCTGGGTGGCTCCATCAGTTGAGCATCTGACTTGGGCTCAGGTCATGATCTTTTGGTTCAGCAGTTGGAGCCCCAGCTTAGGGCTCTGTGCTGACAGCTCAAAACCTGAAGCCTGCTTAGGGTTCTGTGTGTGTCTCTCTCTCTCTCTGCCCCTCCCCCACTTGTGCTCTGTCTCTCTGAAGAGTAAATAAACATTAAAAATTTTTAAAAAATATTTCTAGTAAACAATTTCTCTGTACATGTTAAGGTTACTATGTAATATGTCTATGAGGAAAGAATAAATTAGGATTGCTAGTTAGCATTGGGGGTAAGCTAATGTAGATTTTAACTTCACACATAACAATAAATAAATTCTTTGCATATTAAAGGTTAAGAGTTGAAAAATTAAAAAACAGCAAAAGTATATTGTTTATAAAAGAAAGCACTGTCTATAATATCAGTGGGATAAGATTAAAATGAAAAGAAAGATTAAAAGAATAATTCATACACAGATCTGTCATAAAGCCATTCAAAATTAAAGAAAATAGTAAGTATGAAAATACTTTCATGGGATTGAGAAAATCATTAAGATTCGCCCACAAATGAAAAATGAGTGCATTGGAGCTGCTGTGAGTCACAACTCCATGGGGTATCATTGACCAGGTGGAATAATAATACATATACTAAATATTAATGTTTAAATTATTAAAAATAACTTTTAAAAGAAATATAAAATACTTCATGTGTTAAAATTGATTTTTATAAAGTCTAAATTTTATAATAATAAAACAGATTTGGAAAAATTAAAATACTTTTGCCCAGAGGAAAATGAGACCTGAAAGATTATTGCCTCTGAGAGTGAAAATTGGCAGCACATTTTTATAAACCATTTGTTGTGTGTTTCCTATCCACTGTTCTGTAAATTGCACTTTTAAGAGGTAGACATATAAAAATAATCCAGAATTTGGATGAATATTATACAGAAATGTGTCTTTTATGCATTCTAAATATTGAACACTAGAAAAATAGTTTTAAAGGTATAGTCTATACAATGAAATATTTTGTAACCATTAACACTGGTGATGATTAAAAGAATTGGTGATAACACCAATTAAATATATATAATATATAGTATATATTTTTTTCATGAGAACAGAAACATTTTCATACTGCATATATATTATATATACAGGGAGGTAATAATTATATATATATATATGTATATATATATATATATATATATATATATATAATATTTTCATGAGAACGGAAACATTTTCATCCTGCTTACATACTATGTTCAGTGCCTGGCATATTATATGTACTTATAAAAATAGAAAACCATTTATACTAAGAAATGTGTTATGTGCTGAAGTTAACAGTGGTTACTTGTAACCATAGGATTGTAAGTGATGTTTGCCATCTACAAATTATTCAGTACTTTCCAAATTTTCTAAAACAACATATATTCCTTATATTGGGAAAAGGATATTTAAAAGGATGTTTTGAAGAAACTAGCTACCAATAAGTTGTTGCTATACAGTCATCCACCAAGAAAAGATAACTCCTGAAAGAATCAATCTCATTGATTTTATTTGAGAATTAAATGCAGCATTACCTGCTTTGGAATCATCTGGTATATTTACTTAAAATGTAGATTTCTGAGCCAGCGAGGGGATGAGGCAGAATCTACATTTTTATCACTTTTTTGTGCCCCTTCTCTTGACTACCCAGATGGTTCTTATCCACATTAAAACAAGAGAATAACTGAATTAGGAAGATAATCAAAACTCAGAAAAAATCCAAACAGTAGGAATGGTAGCTTTTTAGAGTTTCTTTAAACCCTGCTGGAAAATGACTGGTAAATTGATGTAGCAAACTTCATGTGAGGGTATTAGGTCATAATACTAAAGGAGTCATGAGCAATAGGTAGCATTAAGTATATACAGAAAAAAATTATAAAGAAAAATCATTTTAGATAAACTATATGGCATGGGGTTTGTTATTTTAAACATGAGTACAAAAATTAGTTCTCAAAGTAAATGGTGACTTTTCCTAACATGGAGAGCAAAATATCAGAGATACCATATAAAATATTTCTAAATTAGTTGTGTTTGCTGACCAGCATTATGCATCAGGTGTCTGGTAGATGCATAATTTAGATTTTTTTTCCCCTCTCTCTCCCAAACCAATTAAACTCTACAGATAGTCTGAGACTCTGCATTTCAGAGGATCCTAATGTATGTAAACCACAAAATATCAAGCAGTCAGCAAATAGTTAGTAGTGGCTTCCTATCTGCAAGCACAGTTCTAAATATTATGTTGAGATGTTGAGAAAGGCCACATGCCTGTTCTCAAGAAGGTTCCATTTTAATGGATGAGCCCAAACAGTAACACAGAAACATACACAGGAGAAAAGACCATTCGGGATAGTGACTGCAATAGGAAAACAGAACAACGTGATCGATTGTGAGGTGTTAAAGATGCAGCAGCTTCTTTAGCTTAAGGTGTTCATCAGAGAAGCTTCTGTGAAGGGATGACCCGTGTGCTAAATGACGAGGCAGCCATACAACGGTCTGCCACAAAACCGCTTCCAGAATATTAACAAATGGAAAGCCTCTGGAATATGAAGAAATTAATATAACCAAAGTTTGGAAAAGGCCAGTGTAGAGAAGATGGAGATAAGGTAAAATAGATGGTCAACCAAGATGAGTGAGGCCATGGGAAGGAGAGTTGCCAGGGAAGCTACTGAAGGATTTTAGCAGAGGAATAACATGCATGGATCTAAAAAAATTATTGCAATGAACTGATGTTTGTGTCTCCCCCCCTCCACCCAAATTCATATACTGAAATCGTAAGCTCTGGTATAAGGAGATGGGGCCTGTGGGAGGTAATTAGGTTCTTCAGTGTCCAGTTCTCATGAATGAATTAATGTCCTTATGAAAGGACCCCAAACAGCTCTCTGCTCTTTGCCATGTGGGGATACATAAGAAGTTGGCAGTCTGCAGGTTGGAAGCAGGTTCTCAGCAGAATCTGACCATGGCACCTTGATATTGGACTTCCAGCCTCCTGAACTATGAGAGACGAGTGTGTTGTTTATAAGCTACCCAATCTGTGGTACTTTGTCATAGCAGCCAACACTAAGACACTGACCTCTGAGTTTACAAAGAAGACAGAAAAGAGACTATTTAGAAGGCTATTGCTGTGTCAGAGATAAAGTAGGTGGCCTGAACTTGTGTCAAAGCAGCAGATGGTGACAGGTGATTGGATCTGTGGATAAATTGACTATAGAAAGTATCAGCAAAGGAGGAAGTGAGAATACATACTTAGGTGCTATGGACTATGTTACGTCCTCCAAAATTCAGGTTAAAGCCTTAATGGCCAATGTGGTGGTATATGGCAAAAGTTCTTTGATTAGTAATTGGATTTAGATGAGATCTTGAGGATGGAGCCCTTGTGATGTGATTAGCACCCTATAGGAAGAGACACCAGATAGTTCTCTTTCCCTCCCTTCTGCATGTAACAAAACAGTGAAAAAGTGACTATCTACAACCCAAGGAGCTTATACATCCAGCCTCCAGAAACGTGAGAAAAATAGTGTCTGTTGTTTAAGCCACTGAGTATATGGATATTTTCTATGGTGGCCTGAGCTGAATTATACACTAGCTTTTTAGGCTGAGAAAGCTTGTGGTACGTCTTATAAATTTAGAGAAGATTAGAGAAGACTAGGTTTAATATGAAGAAAAATCAAGAGTTTGGTTACGTAGAAGATGTCAACCTGTAAGTTATTAAATAGAGAGGTTTTGCTGGTTGTTTTAGTCTAGGGCTTAGGATATTCTGACAAGCACAGATATTTGGTAGTTATTATTATAAAGATGAGATTTAAAATTTTGGATCAGGTAAGATTATTAGAGAAAGTACTGACAGAATAGGGAAAATATCAAGAACTGTTACTTGGAGAAGTGTGTTTTAATAGTCAAAGGAGTCAGGAGTAGCTGGAAGGGAATAAGTCCAAGAAAAATGTTTTAAGATGGCTAGTACTAAGACATGTTTATGTGTTGATGGTTATTAACCACAGAATGAGAGAAAAGTATGATGCAGGAGGAAAAAGGAGGATATTCCCCTCGGTAAAAACACTGAGAAAGTGAGAAGACACGGGTTTCAGAACAGAGATGAAAATTGGAACACATTTTCCATTATAACCTGAGGAGACCGGGGGCTATGTGGACACACAGTCAACCAGATGGATGAATTTGGTGGACAAAAGAAGAGGCTGTCATATATGATTGCATTTATTGTCTCTATGAATTGGGAGGTAAGGTTATCATCTGAGAGTAGAACAAAGGGTAGCATTAATGGATTGAAGGTTCTGGTAAGATATGAGACCTGAGTGAATGGGAATATTCTATAGGATGTAAGATGGAAAACAGAAAATATTGAACTGAAGGTGGAATGTTTGAGATCACGATGACAGAATGAGTGTCACTGTTGGGGATGACAGTTCATGACTGATGAGGTGTGGAGGAAAAGACAGTTGAAGTTGAGGGTATCGAGAACGGAGAGATCAAGGTCTGATAGATTCTCTCTGTATGAATGCTGGTGTCTTCAATAATTAATACAGGCATAGAGTTGAATAAAACAAAACTAGATACAATCAATAAGTGAATTATAAATAAGTGAATGAGAGATTAATAGTTTATATCCAGAAGACATGCCTGATGCCTTGTGTCCTTAAAGGAGCAGGGAGTTTGGGAAGAGCAGGGGAAGGAATTGGTTTAGAAAGCAGCAAAGAATGATACCTACCTCTAGGCAGTAATGAACATAAGACATGCCTCCAAAAACAAGCTGCACATGAATAAAGTTCTCAAGGATCAGCCAGATACAGATTTGAGGAGAGAGGTGAAGTTATGAAATGTACATCTTGGAAAATTGAAGTGTGAAAATAAAAGGAATGTGTAGTCATTCTGTCTAGTGATGCTGAGTGCAATTTTGAAAAATGTGATTAAAAATGATACGTAGTGTGGCTATAAGATTTTTTCTGGGGATTTCAGGAATTGAGATGCAGGTATTAAATAGGTATTTTAAAATATAGCTTAGAATTACTTTTTACTGATAATATATTGTCTGAGTACTGGCTACGTAAAAGGCTCTGTAGGTGAGTGACTAAACATACAGTAGGCACTGAAAACACACACACATGCATGCTTAAATAAAAAAGAAGTAGGAATAATACCATACCCTATCATACCATCAAACTGATGCTCTTGTTAGATCCTTGGTTAAGCACATAGTACTCCTGTCCGTTCACCTTCCAGCAATTATATCTCGGCAAACTCGAAGAACAGTAGCTTTAAAAATGCTATGATCCTGAAAAAAGAAAGCAATGGGATTGTTTGTGACTATGCTTAGCTGGAGAAGAGAAAATCTATTGGAGTGACAGGAACAGTGAACACTGAGTTAAATATGAATGAATATACTAGTCTTTTGATCTTAAATACTACTTTAATGTTTTTAGGCCCCATTCTTCTTAGCTGTAAAATTAGGATTTTGATATCTATACTGTACCATTGTTATAAGCGCTAAAAATAATGAATATGTAATACCTAATCAAAAGTTTAAAATGTAACAAGCCCTAAATAATTAATCGTTGCTGCTGGCACTCTATTTTTCTGATAAGGGCTGAAGTTACATAAATAAACACGTAAATACTAAAGTTAAAACCTGTATTTTTATTCATTAGTGATAAGGCTGCTGTTTTGCTATTCTACCCTTTCTTAATGATATTAGAGGGTTGGAGTCCACTTCTAAAATAAATTCTGTTAACTCTTGAAAGTCAGCTTCACCTACACATTATTTTTTAATATTTAATCTGGGGAAGAAAACCTATATTTGCACATTGCTGATTCATTTCTATTCTACCACCTCAGAGAGCCCTTCGTTAATGACATTTTGATGTTCATGAAGCTGTAGAAACTTCTCCGCAATGAACCATGAATTCTCAGAGCAAAGGGGAGAAGGAAGAATTCACGAATGGGACAACAGAATGATAAGATGGGCAGACACTTGATCCAACACTACAGTGAAGAGGGAATTAGCTCCACTGTGTCAAATAGTGAGACATGGGAGAATTTAGGGACTGAAATTCAAGATGAGGCAGGAAGAAAAATACCAGGGATGTGACTTAGAAACGTAGAACAGAGTATTTTCCTGTGAGTTTTGAGGGGCAGTTGGTAATATAAATGAATTGGAGATAAAGTGAAAAAGTAAAGCCAGAATGAAGGAGTCTTTATTGCTTATTACTGATACAGCCTTTGGTCCATGACAGGATTAAGTTTGAGAAAGCAACTCAATTTAATATTAATGAGTTTTGATAAATAATTAATAATTTATATACAATGATACTTTAATGAATACAATTTGCACTTCAGTGAATAGGCAGAAAGCATTGATCATGCGGTAAAATCAGCAGTATTACTTGGAAATTCCTTTATTCTGAGAAGTAAAGCTGTTTCTTATGACTCCCCTATAATAGAATGATCACAAATCCATATCCCATTTGCTACATATAAGAGAAAAAAAAAAACATTTGGCTACTATAGTGTGCTATTGCTGTATAACAAAACACCCCAATGTACTGGCACAGAACAATGAATATTATGCTCAGATTCTGTGAGTTAAAATTTGTATGGACTATTGGAAACAATATGATGTTTCACGATGTCTGGAACCTCTGCTGAGAAGATTTGAAGGCTGAAAGTGAGTTGGTGGATGCAGACAAGACATTTGAAGGCATGCTCACTCACAAACCTGAAGGTTGAGTACTAGCCTTGGTTGTGGTTTCTAGCTCAAACACTGCCATATGCTCTTGTCCTGTAGTCCCTCTGCTTCTTCACAGTTTGGTGTCTGGCTTCGAAGAAGAACACTGTAGAGCTCCAGGCTAAATCTGAACCAACTTTTATAACCATGTCTTGAAAATCACAGTGTCTTTTATGCTGTACTCAGGCAAAGCCAAATTCAAGAGGAGGGAACCTATACCTCATTCTCTTGGGAGAAATGTTGATATCCAATTCTAAGAAGCACATCGTGCCATTTTTTGAAAATAGAGTCTGCTAAATATGGGGACAGGTACTATCAATTTTGCTGAGCATTGGTTTCTGGGATCTATTCCTACCTCCTGTATCTTTCTTAATATTTTTTATGATGTGTTGTATATTATAGATTTAAATTTTTAGTTAATTTGAAAAAGAGAATGCTAACATGTGTGAGCAAGTGGGGGAGGGGCAGAGAGGGAGAGGGAGAATCCCAATCAGTCTCCATGCTGTCAGAGTGCAGAGCCTGACATGAGGCTTGATCTCAGGACCCTGAGATCATGACCTGAGCTGACATCAAGAGTAGGACTCTTAATCGACTAAGCCACCTAGAAGCCCCCACATTACAGATTTAATATCTTGTTCGTTAGCTAGTTATGGCTAATTCTTACCCTAAAAGGTAAGAAGAAGGCTCTTTTTCTTTTTTTCTTTTCTATTTTTTTGAATAGTCTTTAGGTAGGGAACAGATGATGTTACCAATTTTTTTGTAAGATTGGGTGTTGTTCCAGGATAAGTGTATCACAAAGGAAACTATAAAAAATATCTCAGGAGATACTGTATTTTAATTAGATTTTGAAACTCAGAATAATTTTTTCTTACTCTGTTAAGATGACCAGGATTAGTTAGTAGTTTGTGAAAATGCAGATGGAGTGAAATCAGATAATAATTTAAAGACAGGTTAGATTTATAATATAAAATATTTTCAAATCAAATTCAAGTTTAAGTTTTAAAATAGCTCTAGAGATCCTGCCTACCTTATCAATGAGAATAAATAGTCGTCCTTAAGGGTGAAAATTAATGTAACGGTGACATGGTGATTTAACAGCAAAGGCAAGGTGATGATCCAAGTCTTCTAATTTCTATTTCCAGTCAACTAGAACTTCAGTATTTGTATCATATTTATGTTGCATATGATTATGCTTGAAGCTAAACTTGCAGAAATCTTGAATGATTATCTTATGCATTTTTGATCATAGTTTTCTTTTCAAATTTTACTAAAATTATAGTAAGAAAGTGATACATGTGTTGCATAATATATATGACATCATTTGATGTCCAAATTCCTGATATTAAATGGTATAATTACTTAACATGCAATTAAGATGTTTCTCTAAACAAAGGCCATTATGTTCATAAAGCTTTATTGAGTTCCTTGTTAATTGAAACCAGTAGCATTTGGCTTTCATTTTTGAAAATCAATTGAATAATGTCATCACATGAGGATTTTTAAAAAAATGTTTATTTATTATGAGATAGAGTACAAGCAGGGGAGGGGCAGAGAGAGGGAGACAGAGAATCCCAAGCTGGCTCCACAGTCAGCACAGAGCCTGACACAGGGCTTGAACTCACAAACTGTGAGATCATGACCCGAGCTGAAATCAAGAATTAGATGCTTAACCAGCTGAGCCACCCAGGCACCCCACGTAAAGATTTTTTTTAATTGAAGTATAGTTGACATACAATACTATATTAAGTTCAGGTATTCAACCTAATGATTTGACAATTCTATACATTACAAAATGTCCAGCACAATAACTGTAGTTATCATCTATTTACATACAAAGTCATTAAAATATTGACTGTATTCCCTATGCTATAGTTCTCATCTCTGTGACTTATTAATTTTAAAACTGGAAGTCTCTACTTCTTAATCCACTTCACCTACCAACCCCCCACTGCCTTCTCTACTCTTCTGGCAACCATTGGTTTGTTCTCTGTATTTTAGTCATATAAATTTTAGGATTATTTTTCTAGTTCTGTGAAAAATAGTGTTGGTATTTTCATATGTATTTTGCATTGAATCTGTAGATTGCTTGGATAGTCTAGACATTTTAACATAACACTATTCTTTCATCCCACGAGCCTGATATATCTTTCCATTTCTTTGTCATCTTCAGTTTCTTTTACCAGCGTCTCACAGTTTTCAGAGTACTATAGTTGCTGTAGGCATTCTGGTGTGTGGGGCTCACTACTCCCCCCGACCCCTGCCCCATGGCAGAAGTTGCTTTGGAGGGTTGCCTGCTGGGTGGGGGTGTTGGGTGGTGTGGGTCAGCAGAGGAATTCTGGGGTGATCAAGCTGTGCCAACAAGGTGGAGATATGCTACCAAGAAGGAAAGTGTCAGAGGCAGCTCCCACAAAGAGCCAGCCAGGTAGGCTGAAGGAGAGCAAGAAAAATGGCCCCCATCAGAATGTCTATTCCTGGGGAAAGCTCCTCCAGATTCCTGATCCTCTAGTGCATGCCCTAAAGTTAGTCAATAATGTGATTTGTGTATATAACCCAGGTGCTCAAAAGCTGTTGCCTCTGTCCTGTGTCTTGAACTGAGTGACATAGTACAGTTCACTAAGAGCTGAGTCTAGGTTTCCCACAGCTCTCTGGCTATCCTATATGCAACTGATTTTACAAGTCAGACTTAATGAGGGCTCATCTTTCTATTTCAGATTGTCTGTTGCTCGATCCCCCCATTCTCAGGGAGGATCTCCATGCATATAAGACTAATCCTACTTTTGAATCACCACTGATGGGGTTGTGGTTGGGGGGGGTTGTTCCCAGATGCATCTCTGTCCCTCCTGCCCTTCTCAATGTGACCTTCTCTTTCTGTTTTTAGCTGTGGAAGATCTATTGTGCGAGTCTTCAGGTTATTTTCAGATTGAGTTGCATTGTATGTCATTGTTGCCTCAGTGTGTCCATGGGAGGTGAGATCATGATCCTCCTACTCTGTCATCTTCCCCAGACTCCTATCACATGAAGATGTAAAAAAATATTTCTAACAATTTTGTAATTAGTCACTGGGTCCACGGGTTAAAATTTGCATTTAATGAGTTTTCAATGCACTCTAGTACAGTACCAATGAATTTTTTACTTTTAATGTAGAACAATTGCAACAAGGTGAAAAGGTGACTCATACCAGACAACACATTTCTACTTTTTAACCATAAAGTTAGTACGGGATGATAACAGGGATTTAGATTACAAAGACAACCTTTAGGAAATGACTCTCTTTCTTGACAGGCAGAACAGAAGATTGATAAAGTTTCCCAAGTTCCACTGCAGTGGAAGTCAACTTTCTTTAGAAAAAGTTTTTATCAATTAGTTATGGTCCCATACACTGGAAAAAGAGTTTTTTCTTGGTTATGAGAAAAATACATTTTTGGAGCCATAATGGAAAAATGTTGACAAAATGGCCTATATTCAGGATGATCTTTTTTCCCCATGCCTATTAATGTATTACAGCTCGTGACATGAGGACAAAAGTTTCCTTAAATAATCCTGTTATTGTCTAAATTTGCTACTGTAGAGGTTGAAATACATTCAGAGTAAATACCTTGAAGATAAAATGCTTTTATAGTATAAAAAAATTAAAGTTAAGATAAATCAAAGTCCTTCATTTAGAAACAATAAAACCGTAGTACAGAAATATTAAATACTTTACTATAGTCACTTTTGGTCAATCTGAGTAGGATGAGAGCTGGGTCTTCACAGGGAGGGAGCTACTGAATTATCCTTCCAGGAGATCATATTAACTATATACAAACAGATACAAAGAGTTTTGAGTATCAGTATTACCATTGAACTAAATTTATCCAATTAAATTTTGGAGACAAGAAAAGAATACACATTATAATCTCCCATATTTTTATTGTGACTTATTTTGCTTGAGAATACAGGCTATGAATCAAGACAAAAAGGGCATAACTTTACTAAACGTAGAAATAATTGTATTTGAGCAATTTGGTAGGTGGAGGAGTCAGAGATAGGACTACTTTGGGAGGTTTCTCAAAAACTATGAAAAGTATTGAAAAGAGACTGAAAATATCAGAAACAAATTTCTTGTCAAAGAAAAAAGATGATTCTGTTCTGGGTAAGAAGAACAAAATGCACTCCACTGGAGAATTTTATTATTTATTTATTTTTGTAATGTTTATTCTTTTATTTTTTTTTTTGAGAGAGAGACAGAGTGTGAGTGGGGGAGGGGAAGAGAGAGAGAGAATGAGAATGAGAATCTGAAGCAGGCTCCAGGCTCTGAGCTGTCAGCACAGAGCCCAACATGGGGCTTGAACCCATGAACCGTGAGATCATGATCTGAGCCGAAGTCAGACACTTAACAGACTGAGCCACCAGGCACCCCTCCACTGGAGAATTTTAAAGGGACTGACATCCTTTCAGAAATATGAGGAGAAGAAAGATTTTATAAGGGCAAAGGGAGAAATGTCTGCGAAGAGAACTAAGTCATGGGCACACTGTGGGGAGGGATATATATGTGTGAAAAGAAAAAATCATCACTGGGCATTGATTATAAAGAAATGGAAAAAGACCCAAATATCATTAGTTTGGTCAATCAGTCTTATTTATGACTAGATGTATGAGAGTTTGTGTCCACAAACACAGGTAAATCAGAGAAAATTATGCATGGTTTGATCAAAATACTGTTTGAACATCAAGTTTAAAAACAGGCTAACCTTGACAGAACATATCCAGGGCATTTAAGGAAGACATGTAACAAGAAGTAACTTGGGATTCACCTTTGATACTTTTAAAATATAGCACTTTATTTTCTAAATGTAACGTCGGAAGCATCAATATCCTGAATGTAAGCGATCCACCTAACTAAGTATGTACTTATTTCAATGAATCTTTTATTTTACAAAGGAGTAGCAACCAGTTGATTAAGCTGATTCTAGTGAATAATTTGTCATTATTTTGGTATTACAGTGATTCTTACCAGCGCTGGGTCAGATAAGATTCTAACCACTATATCTTCTCTCCACCCTGTTGGAAAAGTGGCCTAGATTTTACTTTTGTGTTAAAGACTTATTTCATTTGTGGTACCATTGAAATATGTAATCCTTGTATGGCTAAAACTCCTGGGGCTATTTGGAAAAATCTTTCTCAGATATGGCATAATCCATCATATGAATGTGTGTTTTGTATTTATAGATAAATATGCTACCTTTATAGCTGTAACAGGATTTGGTCATTCATATTGCATTCGTGAAAAGAAAAATTCCTTTTCTCATTGCATCTAACCCAACAGGAGTCTTGTATGTTTTACAGCATCCATGAAACTCTGGAAGGGTTAACTTCCTAGCTCACAACAGTTAGACTCAGCTTCTTCACAGTTCTTGACATGACTTTTCCAATTTCGTCCTTTGCTCCTCCCTATATTCCAGTCTACATGACACTTAAGGTGCATTATTCATTCTTCGCAAATATAACTCACAATTCTATATCCTAATTTATAGATTGCTCTTCCATGAGTTTCCATTCAGGAGTATTCTATCCACATTCTTCCTGAAATATTTTTCTGCTCAAACCACTCATAAGGTGGAAATTTTGATGTTCACTGTGATTAATATATCTTTTAATTAAAAAAATTTTTTAACGTTTATTCATTTTTCAGACACAGAGCATGAGCAGGGAAGGGGCAGAGACAGGGAGACACAGAATCTGAAACAGGCTCCAGGCTCTGAGTTGTCAGCACAGAGCCTGACGCAGGGCTCAAACTCACAAACTGTGAGATGCTGACCCAAGCCGAAGTTGGACGCTCAACCGACTGAGCCACCCAGGCGCCCCAGTATATCCTTTAATGTAAAAAAAAGTTATTTACTTATTTTGAGAGGGAGAGAGAGAGCATGAGCAGCGGAGGGGCAAAAAGAGAGGGAGGAGAATCCCAAGCAGGCTCTGTGCTGTCAGCAAGAACCCAAAGCAGGACTCGATCAGTCTCACCATCTGTGAGATCATGACCTGAGCCGAAATCAAGAGGTGGATGCTTAACCGACTGAGCCACTCAGGTGCTGCACTAATATATCCTTTTATTCTAAGTGTCTAGCACTGTCCCTGACCCAAAGTTTTCAACAAAAATGTAAAGAAATCAACACCAGTAATATTTCAAAGGATCCTCTAGGTGTTCTTTTAAAAGATTCTCTAAATAACCTCAACTACTTAAAGGGAAATTATGATCAAAAACAGGGAAGGATTTTATAGCTTTATTTTCCTTCTTATCATTGGAACTGTTTTCTTAATAGACGAAGACTCAAAGAGAAATAAGTGCCAGCAATCAAACAACAATCCCAGAACAGCAGGGGTTTGAATACTTGGTTTGAATAAGCAGACATCCTACATTGCTGTGGCATAGATTTAAGAGTTGCCTCTGGGAAAAATGGCAAGTCAACACACAAACACTAAGGCAGTCACCCAGGGATGTATGTGGGAGACAAAGACATCAATAGAATCAACCCTCTGAAACCAACGACAAGCTTTGACTGCTATATCTTTCATTGAATTACTAAAAATAGTGCTGAGAGTGGAGTCTTTATTTGCATTTTTGATGGATATATTATATCTCTCTTATAATAGACCCATTAAATGTAGTTTAGCATTGAGAAGCTCTTGGCCTAGAGATGCTGCTTAAGTTACACAGACAACATCAAATGAATTACCTTAAAAAGGAATCCATTATTAACTGAAAAACAATATACATATTATACCTTCAAAAATACAGTTCTTCAAAGAACAGAATAGTTTAGAGCTATTTTATTATATTCTTAAAGTGGCATTAAAGTTGCATTCAGTTATTCCATAATCATTTATTGCGTTCCAACTATGTTTCATTAAGTGTGCTATGTTAATTTTCTAATGCTGCTATAACAAATTACCACAAACTTTGTGGCATAAAACAATACCTGTGTATTATCTCATAGTTCTTTAGGTCAAAAGTCCAAGCAGTCTCAACTGGGTTCTATACTGAGGGTCTCAGAGGCTGAAATCAAGGTAACAGCTAGGCTGAGCACTTATTTGTAGGTTATGTGGAAAAATCCGCATCCAAGTTCCTTCAAGTTGTTGGCAGTATTAACTGGAATCCTTTTCATTCTTTGAACCTTTCTGACTCTCTCTTCTACAAATGAGAGAAAACTCTCTACTTCTAAAGGGTTCATAGGATTAGAGCGGACCCATATAGATAATCTTCCTTTTGATTAACCTGAAATCAACTAATTATCAACCTTAATTCTTCTTCCATATAGTGTAATATAATCAAGAAATGGCATTAGATCCTTTTTATAGATTCTACCCACCCTCAAGATGGTAGAGATCATACAAGGCTAAAGTGTCACTTGGGCCATTCTTAGAATTTTGCCTACCACATGTGCTAAGTTCTGGGAATGAAATAAGTGAAACTGACTCAGTTCCCACTCACACAAATCTTAAACTTCAATGGAGGGGATATACAGTAAAGGATGAGCTGTATAAGCAGGCATAATATACATATTAGTATATAAATGGAACCCCCAACCCAATCTTGTAAACTGTGTCCTGGAGGAAATACTAGGATTTATTCAGTAAAAGAAGACTGTGGCGTGGTGTTCAAAGCAAAAGGAATAATATGACAAAGCATGCCTCGAAAGAAATTCAACTTAAGCATGGATAATATAGTTTTCAATGTTTGCAGAAGAGAGGATGGTCACAGATGGCTAGCATTGGGAGAGAGGAGAGCAATGGGAAAGTATTTAAGTTTTAAATCAAAGGTATTACCTGATCAAATGTGTGTTTTAAAGGTCACCCTGGCTGCTGTATCCAAAACAGCTCTTAGAGGGCTGACATTTGAAGAAGTGGGACCAGTTTCAAAACCATGACATACAATCTGGGTGAGATGATTGTTACTGGGACCATGGTTGTGACATGAAGGTATATGTCTATAAATGGATATATTGAGGGTATTTGTCAGGTGGATCCAGAGTTGGTAGTTAAATAGATATAGGTGTGAAAGAGAAATGAAGTCAAGAATGATGCCTAGGTTTCTTGCTTGAGCCACTGGGAGATGAAAAGCTGTGTCTGTAATAGGGAGGTTGGAAAAAAAAAACAAATATCGGAAAGAGATGAGTAGCTCAATATTGAACATGAAAATTTTGAAATCCTTTTAAGACAGCAAAGTGTAAAAATTTATTATGCAGTTGGGTGTATTAGTCTAGGTTTCAGGTGAAAGATCTAGGCTGGAGATACATAACTGACAAACTTCAGTACATAAGGTTAATTAGAGTCACTAGAGTGAAAGCTGTCTCTGAGAAGAGGGTATGTGGCATGAGAAGAGAAGAAGATCTAAGGCATTATCCCCAAGTCCACTAACACTTAAGAAGTGGCTCAAGGAAGAGAATAACATAAAGGATACAAAAAAGAACCAGGACACTTGCTGTTATGCAAGACAAGGACATGAAGATTTCAAAAGTTTTCAAGTTTGGAGGGAATAGCCAACTTTTTCAAGTTCTGTGGGGAAGTCATGGAAAAGAAGATTCATAAATGGAATGGGTGTAGTAACAAGGGACTCACTGGTGATTTTGTAAAAGTATGATGCAGTGGTGCAACGTAAGTTCAATCCACATGGAAGTAGGTTTAGGAATAACTATCAGCCTCAAGTGGTTGCTAAAGGCAATGCTAGAATCAAATGAATATATGTGTGTAGTCTTGATATGTGCAAAGCACTAGCTCTCTACTGAAAGATTACTGATGACCATTCTTAAAACCCCAAGTTTATAAGATAATGTCCAATTCTCCCCCTTGGGTTATCTCACTCTTTCTTGCTCCATAGCAGATTCAGGTAGATATCCTGGGATTCATGGAATGGCAACCTTGAGAGGAATGTAAGACTAGAATGTAGACTCATTACACAAGCACTTTAAGGCAAACTGCAATCAGTTATGCCAAGGAAGACTGTATATTAGAGCCAACTGTGTATCTGTCCCCAGACCTATATTGTTCAGAAGTTCCCTAGGATGTTAAAAAACAACAACAAAAACAAACAAACAAACAAAACAAGCCAGTTGTCTCTAGGTATAAATATTTTCCATGCCTTTTAGTAAGCAGTAACACCTGAATATAGGATTCTTCAAAAATGATGAGGATGGAAACCAATTTGACAATAAATTTCATCTATTAAAAAAATAAATAAATAAATAAAAAATTTAAAAAAAATGATGAGGATGAATCTAAGAAAAAATAGTATTAAAATCTTCCTAAAGTCTTTTAAGGAAAAGGTAGCAGTCAGTCATTGTCCCAGAATTTCTGGATTCAGTCATTAGCTGGAGAATGGAGGTGGTCCCTGAGAGAAAAAAAACAAGGAGAATGAGTAAGTTTTTGATGGGATGAAAGAAAGGCAGAAATAATTTCATTTGTAGATATCCTACATACTTTAGATGGCTTTATCCAGTAAGCAGTTGGGTATACATACCTGGAATTTGTGGATTTTGTCACAGCTAGAGACAGATATTTGGAAGTTGTTAATTTATAGGTGGGAGATGACTTCACCTAATTAAAGCATCAGGTTTAGGAAAGAATGGAAACCTGGACACATCCAGCATTCAAGGGCCAGGTGCAGTAGCAGATCTAGTGAGGGAGACAGAGACTGAGGATGCAGAGTATAATTTAAGGGGAAAGAATCAGTAGAAAGGGACATATAAAGTCTCAGGAGAGACAAATCACTGGAAAGTAAAGTGCAGGAAAATTAACGAGTGAGCAGGATTGAGAGTATCACGGACAGGGTAGCATTGAACAGATTGTACTTTCAAAGACTGGAGGAAAGGAACCAGTGAAATATCAGCAAATAACAACTTGTGTCACAGAGCAGTTGGTGGCTTTCATGCCCAGTGGCTTCAGATTTCTAAAACAACGAGTAAATGTGACCGTCTCTGGAAAAGGGAAGAAGGGGGAAATGTGGAGAAAAGTAGCAGATCTGAACAATGAGAAAAATGCAGAGCCGACCAGTTGCAAGAGAAAACACTGCTGATCCATACATTAGAAACCATACATTCACAGATTCATACTGTTTTCCAGTGGTACTCAGCCACTGGATATAGGAGCATACATGGGGTTATTTGCTGGGGAGGGTGTGAAAGTAAAGAGAAGAAGGCTTGAAGATACTAATAGTCAAGTTGATCTGCTGTACAGTTCCAACTCTGTACGAAAGGAAATGAGGCACAAAGGTCTGACATATTGGGAAAAGTGGAGGACTACTGAGATTGGAATTATGAATTTTGAAATCTATACACAGGTATAGCAATAATAAATACATACTAGGTATTGTCCGGAAGAGAAATAATAGTTATTGAGATGAATAGATTTTTGAGATGACACAGTTCTTATATAAACTAGAAGTCAGTGGAGTGAGTTGGATTTGAGAAGCAAGGGAGAGGAAAATTTATTTATTCAAGATATTAATTGTACAACCTCCATGCTTCATGCCTGGTACCAGCTGCTGGAAATATAGAAATGAATAAGCCTCACTGCTTGCTCTCAGAACAGTCTACTAGAGTGATTGATGTTTCCAGGTTAAGAAGCAATGTGGTTGAGAGAACAGCAATTTTAAAAGGCAGTACCAAAAATTAGAATTAGTGACCATTTAATATGAGTAGCTGATATAACAAGCTAAGTGGCAATATTAACTAGACAAGCCAGATAGATGAATCTCTAATTGTGAAGAAAAGTCAGTGTTGAATAAAAAAGACAGAGGCGGAATATAATGGAGAACATGTAGAGGGAGATGAGAGGAGAGTGGGTTCTATACTCTGACCAACTCCAGGATTGAAGGGTACGTGGAAGAAGAAAGGAGCTTTAAAGACAGTTGAGACAAGATCAGATACATCCCTTCTGAGAAAAATGAAGAAGAGGTTTCCAAGAGAAAAATAGTCAGTATAGTCTGATAAGTCAGAGATCTAGATGAGAGGCCAGAATTGCTTGAATCGATTTGGGAAATAGACAAGCATCAGTGATTTTAGCAGGTGCAATCTCAGGAGGTGAGGTGGCACACATTCCTATGGGTAGAGGAATACACAAAACACTTAGGAAACATGTACCATCAGTGACAACTAACAACTCTCAGGGCTATGATTATAAGATATAGGCTGTATCATTGGTCTTTCAGGTGAAAAGGAAAATATGTACATTTACTGGAGAAAGTTCTAATAAGTATAGGGTATATGTAAGATGTAAAAAAAAAATCAACCAAAAGCTAAACTCAAGAAACTGGAATGTAGTAAGAATAGAAGCTACTGCCTCTTTCTGTGTGTATGTGTGGGGTGGGGGAGAGGGGGAGCGAGGGATATATTACCCAGGGGAATAAGGAAAGCTAAAAAAAATAATAGTTTCATCATATGGTAATGAAAAATCCTTAATATTTAAAGCTAAATCCAATTCTCGACAAACCTCAAAATGATATATGTGGGTATATGTGTCCTTAAGGAGTAAAATGATACGCTTTTGAAAATAAAGTAATAGATTATTCTGACATGGACAAGTAATTCGACATATCACTGCCTTCACATTTTAAAGATGTTATGGAATGTAAAGATCTTTTCAATTTAACAAATGACTTCTGGTTTCCAGAAGAAAGGCCATCCTCCAGGGCTTGGGGAAGGGAACATATGTTTTAGAGTGCCGTTGCATTTTCAACATAATTAGTTGTCTAAGTATGTTTCCAAATGAAGCTAATGGATTTCCATGTACAATTAACTATGATTTATGTAAGAGTATTTCAGTTTGAATTATTTTCTATCAATTTTCTTATAACCATTCCTTTCTATCAATTTGATAATTATTTATGGACAAGTTTCATTTTGAGTAAATTAAACTCAATTTCCCTGATATAGCATATATCAAACAGCAATTAAAAGAGGTGGCTGCAGATAATGCAGCTTTACTTATTTTTTTTCCCAAAGGGAAAGAGTTGAGCAGTTAGTCATATAATTTCTTTCAGTTCTATTTTAAAGAAATTAAAAATGAATGAGATCTTTAAAAAATATTTTAAGATTTTAAAAAGTGAATACATCTTGTCTTATTCTGTAACAACTTCATGTTTGATTGACCTTGGTTTTATTTATTTTGCTACTTAAGGGAGAACATATACATGTATTTTCTTTGAGTTTTTGTTGAAGCGAATGTGGAGATTAGAGAATAATAAATATATAATTCACTTTAGGATTATTTCCTAAAAAGAGAATGTGCTTATAAAGTGCATAAAAAATAAAACTTGGTTAAAAAATCAGCCAGCTCTATGTGATTTTAAAAACAGATTAGGTATCACATATATGACATACTAAACCAAAGCCATCTGAAGTAATATATGAAATAATTAAATGGTGTTCAAAGAATTTCAACTCCTAATGTGTGTTGGAAATGTTCCATAAATATTGCAGTGATATGTATCAATGTTATATAGAAAATATCTATATTTAAAAGTTATTCAATGATTTTTCAGAGAAAAAAAATTGATGTGATCTTGACAGGCATAGAGTTGGTAAAATTGGCAAAATGAGCCTAAAGAAAATTACTTTACCATTAGATTTTGTTGATTTTATCATTTTACTTTGATACAAGAATTGGTCATTCAAAATGCCTTTACAAATTATTTTTTAAATGGATAAGTCAGTATATAGAATTAATCTATATTAATGCTCGTTTTATCCTGGTGATAGAACTTCAATAGATTGTTATTTCATGGTATGAAAGAGAAGCACCCTTTAGTGATAGAGCCGATACAATTATATCCCAAGTAAGGCTAGTACTATTGGATAATGCATGAGTGCCTCCTGGGATGGCTAATAACCTGTAAGAATCCAGAGTTGCAAAGTCAGATGATGTGTTGTGTAACTTACTTCATTCATCCAGATATTCTGAGGCAGTTCTGGTAAGTCTCAGGCAGAGTGCAGGCTCTGGACTCTTTCCAAACAATTTTATGGGAGCTCAGTTTTTCTACTAATAAATATCTTCCCAAAGATTCTCATCAATCCAAAGATATTAAAAAATGTGATGTTCAAGTCTTCTTAAAGTGAAAAAGGCAGACATATTTCAAAAGCGAAATAAAAATAATAAAAATGGTTATCATTAAGAAAAAAGGGGGGGGCAGGTGAGGTCCCAATAATACTTATGGTGCTATAGGGTTGAGAAAGTGTTCCTTGCTCCTTTAGTGCGCAGATACTGCACTATGGGTTCCTTACTTGTTTCTAGTCCTCTTGTGTCATTGAGTCACATGGATCATTAAACCCACTCTCAACTTCTAGGTAGTCTCGTAGTCAAATAGAGTATGGAAAACCCATATTATTTACACCTTATGTTTAAATGTGAATACAGGGGCACCTGGGTGGTTCAGTTGGTTAAGCATCCAACTCGCAATTTCAGCTCATGTCATGATCTCAGTATTGTGGGTTCAAGCCCACATTGAGCTCCACACTGAGCAGGGAACCTGCTTGGGATTCTCTCTCTCCTTCTCTCTGCCCCTCCCCTGGCTCATGTGCACTCTTTTTTCTCCCTCAAACAAATAAACATTAAAATGTGATCATAAATATAAATATATATGTTAAACAAGAATACATGGCATTATGTCTTGTGCATTTGTTAAAACTTGAAACCTACAGTTCTAACCTTTCTGCTTAGACAATAAGCATCATATAATGCAGTGAATACATTAAAGATAGAAGAGAACTAGAACAATTATAAAAGAGTTCTAAAAGCACAGTTGAATAGGGCAAAATGTCATCAGTTTATGGTATTTCATGAATACTGAAAATCAAGAATAGTAATCAGCCAAACAATGGAATTCTGACTTTAGTTTACATTTTGAGGATAAACTTCATTATGGATACGCTGAGTAAAACAAAAGCAATTATTTAGCAAATGTTTTTATAATCAAACTGTTAATACTATAAAAATCATATGTATACTTCAATGTTATTATACATTAATCATAGTCTAATTAATTAAACACCAAGGCCCCAAAGACCTGTATTTCAACCCCTTAAAAAAGAAAATCTTAAGTATCGTTTATTGTTATTATACATTAATCACAGTCTAATATATTAAAATCAAGAGCAGAATGATCTGTATGTCAAAACTTTAATAAAAGGAAAGTATGACTAATTTTCCTTGGGACAAAGCAACTTGGATGTTGTTCAGAGAACTTTGGAAGTCAAACACATTTTCCCTTAATTTGCATTGACAGTGGATCTTGAAAGACTGGGAACTTGGAAGAAGAGAGATGGGGAGGGGCTCGTGTATTCACTGGGTTCCTATCTCTCACCCCACTCCAGCCACAGAAGCAGAGTTGGACTATTTCAGTTTTCAGTTTTACTTAGGCATACTGATGAAGTAAAGATAAACTTCTGTTTGGAAGCAGCAAGAGCTGGTCAATGTACTAATTTTTTTTTTAATGTTTACCCATTTTTGAGAGACAGAGACAGAGCTCAAGCAGGGATAGGACAGAGAGACACACAGAATTAGAAGCAGGGTCCAAGCAGGGATCGATCTGAGCGATCAGCACAAAGCCTGACGACGAGCTTGAATTCATGAGCCATGAGATCATGACCTGGGCTGAGGTTGAATGCTTAATCAACTGAGCCACCCAGGAGCCCCCAAGCTGGTCGATGTTCTAACCCACTGGGTGATAGAACATGTAAAACTGACCCCCTGAGTACAGAAACAAGGCTAACACACAGATTATACAATGTATCAGAGCTGGGTGACATCACCAAGCCTTATGTTTAAGAGCTTATTCCCTGGGTTGAGGATCCAGAGAATCTCTGTATCTTTAGGACTCTTCTCTAAGTCTTAGTTTTTGTTCTTAATGTGGAAAAGCAAGACGTTATTGTGGGGGGATAAAGTGAGATGAGGAAAATAAAGCTTTTAGCTGGTTCCTAGCATAGAGGTAGTCCTCCAGAAGAGTTATCAATGATCTTTATTATGAGAAATATTGAACCTTGGGTATCTACTCTTTTTGCTCCAAGTTTACAAAAAACAGCATTAATTATGATTTCTAATAGAAATGTGTGCATGTGCTAATATATCCCATATTAACGTTCATCTCGTTGACTCAAGTCAGTGTCCATTCTTTTCCTGGTCCTCCCTGAAACAATAAACTGGAAGTGTCCCTTCATGGCAGGCAGGATTCAAAATAGCTTTCTGCTGTTCTACTTTTGAGTGCCAAAGCACCACAAGCCTGATAGATTTCTTTGGGTTCTGCCATGCATTACAAATCAGTTAACTGACTCATCCCCTTGGTGAAATGGGATGAACAATCTGGCCCAGGTCTACCCAGCACAGCTGTGTAGGTATCTGGCTTCATGTGGAAGCTCGATCTATTTCCTCCATGTCCCTCCTCCTAAAATTTTCATTAGGATAATGTGTGTAAAAGGTAGGACTCTATCTCAACACTTCAACAGAGAAATAACCACCAAAATAATTTTAGTGCCATGTGGGATGAGAATCAGATGGATTATTTATATGGCAGTCAAGATTTCTATTATAATAAAGAATATGTAGCATAATAAGTTCTGCATTTGCCACAATCAATACTAGACATTTAAAAATGTGTAAGTGTAGTCAATAATAAAAGCCTCTGCTTCCATGTTCCTTATAGATGAGTTAACAAGTGTCATTAAAGACTGATTTGAGTTTCAGATATTTCATGCTCAACATGGAATTACCAATACTTTGGAGTTGCTGTGATATTAGCAAAAGATCAGGTAACAGGAAAGAAAGAATATGTGTATATATCCATGAACCTTAAATGGATCCAACTTCTAGCAATTCAGATGCAGACCCAGTAGTTGCTTTTTATAAATCATAATGTTTAGTTCAAGTATTTCTGCTGTGTGGTGACAAAAACCTTCAAAACAAACAATACTACACCCGACTCTGTGACATCATACGCTAAAAGAACAGAGCTAATGTTTGCAGATGGGGCCCACGCTGGAAAACATCTACAGCTTTGTAGCCACGGACAACCACATATGTACAATCCTAACAAAATAATAGTTGGGTTTAAAATAGCAAATACCTAATTAGGTAAATATTGTAGTTACTATAGGAATTCATCTTTTAAAAAATATGGAAAAGAAGGGTGAAGACTTCTGACTTAAACAGGCAAAATGTGTATTTCAAAGAGGTAGTGAGCTTTCCTCTTTAAGTATAAATACAGAATAGCCGTGATTATTTTTAACAAGCCCTCATTATCAAAGAAAATTTGTTGATAAAGTCATCTTTTAACAAAAACCTATACAGAAAAATGTGAATTAAATTAACAACGGCAAAGCTACCTAAAGTTCTTAGAAGGAGTAGAATAAAAATACCTTAGGAAATAAGACTTACTGGAAGTAAATTTGAAATCGGGAGAGGAATTTAAGAAATAACTACCATTTGTCATCATGATATCTGCCCAGGTTTGTTCTTTACATTAACTAATATTTAATACTTAGGGTAAGCCTACGAGGAAGGCACAGTTATGAATCCCATGTTACAGGTTAGGGAATGATGACACAGAAGATTAAACCTCACCTCTACCAGTTACTTGTCAAAGGACACACACAAAGAAAGCCCTGGGGACGTATTTCAAAGGAGGCAGAATAGCTCCAGAGCCTCTGTCCTTCCTCAAACTCGCGACCACGCTGTCATGCATTATTTCAGCTGCTTGGAGCCATGATTACAATGACAACATAATCCACTAATGGATATCCCTCCTTCATTAAGATGAGTATGGTTATTTTTCACCATTCATACCTTACTTCCTAGAACAATATGTGAAGGAAAGCACACCTTCTAAAATGGTGTCTTGCATTCCTTGTTATAATTCTACAGTTTAAATCATTTACAACATTTAAAAGCAAGTTCCAATTTAATAAGTAGGTAAATGATGTGCCTCCGAATAGAACATCACCTACAAATTTTGTTTTCTACTAACATAATCTTGGTATTTAGGGAGATTTGGTCTAAATCAGCATGTAGGGGATCTAGGTTGTGGTGTGAATGTAAACATGAAAAATACATTGAACTTGAAAGATAGCAGCAGAAGAACTGGCTTGGCCAATCTGCATGGTGCATGGAAGGACACAAGCCCTGAACTGACTGGAAGATGAGCAAATACATGGAATAGAGAGCACGTGGAATCATACAAACTAAGTTTACATTTTTATCATGTCTTAAAAAACAGAAGTTTCTGACTAACGGCATGGGAGAGGCCTGAAGATCCTAAAATACCTTGACAAAAATGGCAAAAATGCAGTACAAATGAAATCAGGCTGTTTTTACTCCCTCGCTTACAAGATAATGTCTGTTTGTCTTTGAGGGAAATGGGAGCGTGGCCTCAGAAAGGCTGGCAAGGGGAAACTGTGACACTATATTTTTTGTTAGTCTGGGCTGTCATTTGTATGTAAGTGTTAGAAACTGTGACCCTACATTTCTCTTACTTAAGATTACCTATTTGTTTGCCTCAGCAAGGGCAGGGACATCCTTAGTTAGGGTACATAGTCCTTGTTAATGATAAAAATCTCTATCGTCATATAAATAGCATGCAATCTGTCTGATTTGATCCATCTGGCTACACGCTATTCAGCAGCATCATTTTCAGGGTCAGGGGTTAGAAAAATCTAACCACATCCCAGGATACCCAGCTCAGACCAAGGTTAAGCACATCTCCATGGTTAAATATATCTACCCTTAGCTTAAACAACCTTCCTGGGGCTCAAAACAAAACAAAAATACTTTCGGTAATTTTAACTCCATGGCTGTGACAAGTTATTTATTCTTAAAGACATCTTCTTTCCTTTTACAATGTTCAAGCATTCTTTCCTTAAGAATGACTCGGTCATTGCGTGACTAGAAGGAATGCAGGAGTTGTACTTCCTTCGTAAATATAATTATAAGCATTCATAAATGGTTATCCATAAATGTAAGCATGATGCATCAGCTTATCCCTGCATTCTATTCTGAGGGAACAGAACACGAGTATGCAAAGGTAAAACATTCGTTTTTCCCTGAAGAAATGCACTATACATATTTTGTATAGGATTTCTGAAGCATTTAAGATTTATTTAGAAAAATTCAACTAATAAGTAGCAAAATAGATAAGCTTCAAGTATTATTAATCTATAATGTCTCTAGAAATATGTTTTTCAAACAACTCTTACATAAGAAGCATCCATTGAACATAGTAACATACTAACTTTATGATAAATGTTATATACTACAAATGGATTTTGATGGGGCAAGACATAGCAAAGGTTTCACATGACTGATTGGGGGCATGAAAAAAAGTTAAGGGCTCTAATTACTCCCCAAATTCTGAGGTAGAAAAATATCTATGGAAGTTTTAAAACATTTTTACTTTAGAAATTGTGTATATTTTTGTTAAAATATGTTTTAAAGTCCATTTCAGGGCCAGCAGCTAGTAATCTTAGCTATAAACTTTAGCATCTATAGTTATGTTTCAAAGTTCATCAAGAAAAAAATGACATAATATCACTACTCTAGCTCATACTTCTTGGTTACCAAAACTATGCTTCTTTTGGGGAAAAGAGTACATTTCTTTTGGGTCCTTTTATTGAAACAGAGACTGTTTTTAATGTGTATTTTTGAGAAAGAGAGAGTGCACATGTAAGCGGGGAGGGACAGAGAGAGAGGGAGACACAGAATCTGAAGCAGGCTCCAGGTTCTGAGCTGTCAGCACAGAGCCCAACTCGGGGCTCGAACTCACAAACCATGAGATCATGACCTGCCGAAGTCAGATGCTTAACTGACTGAACCACCTAGGTGTCCCTGAAACAGACTTTTAAGTACTTAAAAATACTTACCTTCAAAAAGTTTTCCTCAAATAGAGAAAACACTGGCATTCAAATATAAATGCATTTTGATTTGCAGAAAAGGTCACCATATTTTAATCTCTTCAAAAAGGATGAGATAATCATTGTGCATTTTGAACTAAGCATATGACTACTAACCCTATATCATGACATTAAAGTGCTTACATTAGCCAAAAGTTGATTTTTCCCAGATACTGACTGTCATATCATTGTAGGTCATTTTTTCTCTGCTATAGAATTTAGATTCTTAACATTAGTGAATGTGGCATAGAGGTGACCTTGCTCCTAAGATTCTCACACCTTCAGGATGCTGTTTTCTTCTGCATAGTTTTACTTGAATATACAATAGGCGACTCTAAATCAGTATGTATCAAACTATGCTCATTATCTTTTCCCCCAAAACCCACACTTCCTGTTTCTCCTAGCTAATAACAGTTCCCCTCACGCCTAGCCATAGCTCAGTTTCCTTCCTTTTTTCTTCAGTACCCTTGCAGCTGTCCTTCATCTTCCTTAACAGCTCCAAAATCCTACACCTAGGACTGGCAATGCTTGGTGCAGTATGAAAATGTGGACTTCTTTTTAAGAAAATCACTAAGAATTTCTGCATCACTAAAGCAGAAAGTTAAATGCAAGAGCTTCTGAGCCCGGGGCTTTGTAGGACTTCCCATCCACCTTGACTTCCATCTTCTCTTACGTAAATTCTTTGATGCCTTGGGACTCGTCTTCTCCCATCTTGAAACTCTTCTCTCTGTATTCTTTTTCTGTGTTCCCATCTCACCCCCATAGCTGGTCCTCTACATAAGGGTTTTCAACTTCAGTATTGTTACAGATTGATCTAAACTGCTTCTGGGGGAGCTGCTCTGTGCATTTAAATAATACTGAGCCAGGGACACCTGGGTGGTTCAGTTTGTTGAGCATTCAACTTCAGCTCAGGTCATGATCTCGCAGTTGGTGGGTTCAAGCCCGCGTTGGGCTCTGTGCTGACAGCTCAGAGCCTGGATTCTGCTTCAGATCTGTGTCTTCCTCTCTCTCTGCCATTCCCCCACTCGTGCTCTGTGTCTCTCTCTAAAAAATAAACATTAAAAAAAATATTGAGCAGCATCCATCATCTCTACCCTTTAGATACCAGCAGCACCCCTCCCTGTCATAAGTTGTGATCATCACAATTATCTCCAGATAGTTCCATATATCCTCTGAAGGGCAAAATTGTCCCCTGTTGAGAATCACGGCTTTATATTATCAGAGTGGTCTTTACAAAATATGGAGATGCTACCTATGTCCTTAAAACACTTGAAGAATTCTCCCAAGACTATAGGATAAAGCCCAAGTCCATTCAGGGGCTGCCGTAACTTGGCCTTATATATATATCTGCACCTCTAACTCAAGCTTAGCCGGTTTATCTCCCATGAGCTCTAGACTCCATCCTTGCCAAATGGGTTACTCATGTGCTTTTTATTATTTGTGTAATTGTGCTTACTCTAACTCTCTGATTACATGTTCCTGTCATTCATCTCTCTTCTCACCCCAAACTTCTGCTTTTATTATCTGTTAAGATTCAACAACCATATCTTCTTCTCTTAATGACATCTTGCCTATCGTTATGTCATCCCACACAGAACTATTATTTTCTTCTGCCCTGTATTGTGCCTTATATGCTGTACTTACTTGCTGTTTCTAAATCTAATGTGATTAAGACAGGTTTAAGTTTTCAGTCCTTCAAAGTACTTGCACAAATTAAAAGAATGAGTCCATCTTCATAAACATTATATTGAGACAATCCAATTTACTTTGGAGCATATGTTCATATAGGCAAAGTTTCTAAATAGAAAACTTCTGTTGTAGCTATGTGCCACTTATAAATTGTTATTATGTTGGATTTTCTGCATGCCTAATTCAATATTCTGGTCTATATTTTCTTTTAAGCTAGGGAGCATTTGTTGTACCTATTTATCTCTCTGCCGCATGGCATATTACTTAACACATAGTAGGCATTTACTTATTGTTTGATAAGAGAAAGTAGGGAAAAGAGGGAGGGAGGGAGGGAGAGGGAAAAGGGAAGATGCAAGGAAAAGAAGAGAATAGGGAGAAAGGAAAACAGTATTGTGACTTAAGAGTTGTGAGTCTGTAGATAAATGGATGGCAGAGCTACATTTAGACAGTCTTTCCTCGTGTGTCAGCATATTTATACCAAATTTTTCATCATCATCGTTAGTGTCATCACCACCACCATGTTAATAAGCATATGATGAGAGCATATACTGAGCACTTTCTAGGCACTTTACACACACCGACTTTGAAAGACCCTCATACTTCGTGGGTGCCTCCTTTAGGAGATTTGAATGCCGCTGCTGTTATTAACCCGCCCACCCTAATGTTATCATTTAAAGGCTTGTAGTTTAGCTCATTTACATATATGCATATTTACTAATGTATATTTTGTTCTTAAAATAGTGAATTTTTCAAAAAATGCTATAGCTTTGCTTTTTAGTCCCCACATCCTATTGAAACATAATTTTCAGTTTACATAGGAAAGATGCTACAAAAATGATTCACACACTTGCATAACTGTCCATCTAATTTTTGGTAGCACATAGACAAACTTCACATGATGGCGGGTAAGCTCTGGTTAGAGAGCCAGACAGGATTTGGTGACTTGTGTTCAAGGTATGTCCTTCACTGATGGGTTGACAAAAGATTCGAAATCACTGTTCCTCATGATTACACTTTGATTATGAATTTAAATCACTTGAAGTCCATCTGTTCATCAAAGAGTAATTTACTGTCAAATCCAATAAGTGACAGGATATTCCTTTTCTTTACTTCTGACCTTGTTCTTGGCACAGAGGAAGTTGGTCCAAATGTGACAAATTTTCCCCTGACAGCTGGACGATTGTTCACTGTGGCCAAATGAGAAATCTGCTGCAGGGAATAGACAGGCTGGATGCACCAAATTTTTTACCATTTTAAAATGTTCTTTTGAATGCATATATTATTTCTCAAATTTGCCTTTGCTTTATTTAATAATTTTCTACCCTTATGCTCTGTCAGTCCTATGACATACATACATCTTCTCTCTGACTATTTTAATATATAACCTGTGTCACAAGCTGCCTTTATTATTTAAAAACTATAATTCCACTTCTTTTCTCCCTTTTGTTTGTCTAGCTTAAAGTGTCTAGTGAACTCCAGCTTTTTTTTTTTAAAGAGAAAGAGTAGTATAGAAATAGGAAAGAAATGCATCTGTCCCATTTGATTATGATTTCCTTGAAGTTGAAGGCCACATTTAAAATATATATTTACATTTCTACCACATAGCACAGCAACTGGCAGAATTTCAATAACACATTTCTGAAAAAAAAAACATTTGAAGTAGTTTTAGGAGAAGTAGTATAATAAAATCATTTATTATGAATAAAGTATTTGAGAATAAACAATCTTAATTTGGTTTATCATATAATCTCCATCTGAACATGCCATAATAACACAATAGCACAGTAAAATACTTGCTTTTCAATTACATTTATATGATACCAATTACCAGTAACTTTTTTTTTTACTTTGCACATTCAAAGGGCACAATTGGCATCATATTTTTATCTCAACATCCTTCAAATTTAATGTGCTATTTGTTAATTTTGTGTCTCTTCACTAGGTCCATGCATTTTCAAAAGCAAACAAATTGTGGACTACCCAAGGCAATATATTTATTCCCCAAAGCACAGAACTCAAAAACTAAAACTAGATCCTTTGTTCTTCCTTCCCTCTTATCCTCTCTCCTTCCTTTCCTTCCCTCCTTTCCTTTTTCATTTTCTGCAAGGGCAACTTAAGTGGCCAATAGATGCTTGGCACTTTGTTATATGTCAGATGAATAAAAAACAATCACTGGGTTTTAAGACTACATGTCCCAGAAGATATTGAAGAAATTTGCATTTTTATATAGTGCTCAAGGAGCCTATAAACTAAAGAACAACTGAATGCTCAATTATGTCCTACACTAAAAATATGGTAGTTATTCCAATAAGGAAATTATCAATGTTATCTGGAATAACTGGAAATTGCTGGAAGAAGGACCAGTTGAACTAGGTCTTGAACACTGGCTAGTGTTTGGGGAAATAGGACCAAGAAGGTGGAAAGCCTGAATTGAGGTAGGATAGGAATATTAGAGTATGTGTCTAAGCAAACTTTAAAAAAGTGTTAACCTAGGAACAGAAACCTCAGGAATCCTAGATTCTAGATAGAAACTTCTAAAGATGCAGTAGGGAATTCCAGATCCCAGGGTGGCAAAAGTAAACGTGTTTTCTTCTAGGAGGCAGAAGATGTTTAGCAGGAAGGTATTAGAGCTCAGGAAACTGGCTGGGGAACTTTGAAATATGAGCGAAACTTAGAGACGTGGCAGAGGAAGAAACAATTGGTCTTAGAAACAGACTAGTAAGATTTTCTCCAATGCGCTTGGCTGTAGAGATCAGCATTTTCTTCTTTTCCTGAAAATCAATCGAAAACATCAAGGAGAATAAAAAATAAGTCCTGTAAACTTTAGATTTTGTAAAAGCAAGTAAAATGTGTTTTCTTTAGACCCAAATATATAGGAAAGATGCTAAGACAAAAGTACAGAAAAGAAAATTGGAAAATTAATGACAGGGTTTCTTGGGAGTAGAGAAACTTATTAATCGATTTAACAAATATGTATTGAGCTTCTCCTGTGGGTCAGGCCCTGCTTTTGGCTTGAGGAGGAAAAGAATGAATAAAATGGACAAAAGGTCCTGCCATCCTAGAGCTTCTGGTATAGTTGAGAGAGACCAACAACAACAAAATAATTAAAATATACCAGCGTGATGAAGGGCATAAAAAGAAAAATGAAGCCGGAAAAGGAGGGACAGTGTGGGTAATGGGAGAGTTTAATTTTAAATAGACTGGTCAGGGAAGGTTCCATGGGCTGAATGTTTGTGATTCCCAAAATTCATGTGTTGAAACCTTCATCTCCACTGTGATGGTACCTGGGGATTGAGAATTTGGAAGGTGATTAGGACTTGAGGGTGGGGCCCTCTTGAAGGAATTAACATCCTTACAGGGACAAGAGAGCTTGCTCCATCTTACTATTCACCATCATGTGAGGAAACAGAAGATAATCATCTGCGCACCAGGAGGAGGATTCCCAGATCCAGATCTGTGGGTACCTTGAACTTGGATTTGTTAGCCTCCAGAACTGTGAGAAATAAATATGTGCTGTTTAAGCCACACTATGCTAATTTCTTACAGCAGCCTTAGCAGCCTAAGACCGAAGACCTCACTGGATAGGTCATATTTGAGCACAGACCAGAGAGGGATGAGAGGGGTAGAGGGAGAGCAAGGAGAACGGTTTGGGGGGCCAGAGATGTCTGAGGGGCAGCTGGATGTGTGGCCCGACCTGAAAGAAGGACCAGACAACAATCAGGGAATGCAGTGAGAGCAATACCAACACATAAGTTTGTATGGAGCATTGCAAGTGAGAGTGAACACTGGCCATTTAATCAGATTGGCATAGGAAACCATTGGAGGGTTTTGAGCCAAAAGATGGATGTGATATGGTATACATTTTCATGGGATCATTTTGTTGGGCTTTCTCGTTGAGAATCCACAGTGTGCACGGCAGACACACAGATTATGAGGCTTTATAGCACGCCAGGTGGGAGATGATGGTGAAGTGGGCCAGGATGATATCCGTAGGGGTGGTGAAACGTGGTGAGAATCAATCCATGACGAAGCTAAGAGATTTGACAATGGATGAGATGTGGAGTACGAAAGATGAGTCCAGGTGACTCGCAGGTCTTTGGTTTGAGTAATTGGAAGATAGCGTTGAAATTAACTTAGTGTGGGCAGACTACAGATGCAGTTTTTGGAGAAAAGAGCAGTAACATTTTGTTTTTGTTTTTGTTTTGAAATGGTAAATTTGAGATGCCTATTGAACATTCCTGTAGAGAGAGATAGTAGACCATTGGATCTAGGAGTCTGGAGTTCTAGGGAAGATCTGAATTGGATAAATAATTCTCTCCTGGTGTAGATGATATTGTCAGTCACAGGACTGGGTAAAGTCTCCAAAAGAAAATGTGTTTTTTTGTTTTTGTTTTTGTAGTTTAGTTTTTTTTTTTTTTAAATAAGGTAATACACGGCATTTTTCAGAAAACATGGTGACGATGAAGGTCATACTCTGGAGTACATCTATTTTCTGATGTGTGGTACCAGAGCCCTGCACCACGGCCATCCAAAACCAATTTGGGTTCAGAGAATAAAGGTTCAGGGTTACAGCTTTACTGGGAATTTCAAACGAGCCAGATTTGCATGAGGAAAACATCAAAATTATCCTAATATTTGCATCACCATTTAAGTTTTATAAGACAAATATGACTATAAAGAGGACATTGGATTTTTAACAGATGTTAGTTTATTTTTCTTGCATCTGATGCTGTTCCCTGTGGCACACACAATGACAATCAGATGCCTACGTGGCTCCTTACAAACCAAGAGTCAATGAGCTGCCTGATCTGTCAGGACCTACCTCTCTTCTTGGGCAAAACACTTCACCTCTTTCAGCCTTATTTTCCTCGGGTAGACGGAAGTGTTGGCATATCTCTCATGGCTAAGACTCTCTTACTCCTACTTCATCACTCACTAGCATCTGCTTTAAATACACCTTGAGGGGAATTTTATTGCTTTAGGACAAAGCTACTGTGATCTTTAAACTATATTTGCATGTTAAATAATCCTGGTTTGGAGGAATTGTTTTTTTAATTTTAAAAGGGCTCAATAACAGGATATTGTGCTATACATTCTTTTAACAAAAGTACACCAAATAATATTTAGTAATCTTTATTTACATTTCTGCTAATTTATATTTAATATCTCTACAGATATTTTTCCATAACTAATATTTGCTAATTATAAAACAGAAAGCTTTTTTTAATCTATGAAATGTCTCATTTTTATTTCAAAGTTTCCAGTACTTTAAGGTGCAGTTTTAAAATAAAATTTCAAGTTATTTTGCAATTCAGTTTATTACATTTAGGATATTTTCAGGAAGAAGAGATGTCTGCTTTCTGTACACTGAGCTGTCATTTTGTTTCTTATCTATTATTTTTTGTTACATTTTAAATTCAAAGGAGGAATGGGAGTAATTATGTGCCATGAAGAGCTGACTCCTTTGCAGGTATCATTGGAATTAATGTTGCAGAGTGAGCAAGGTCTTGGTGTTACCCATGTTCTACCCAGGTAAATGAGACAAAGTTGCATAATTTATCACTTGGATCTGACTGGAGAAACCGAGATATTTCCATTACCCCTCCTACAGCCACCACAACTTACTTCAAATCCTTATATATCTTACTTCAGATCCTGAGTTTTATACGTTTCTTATGGCCTACTTGATCCACATGAACCAATTATATCAAATAATACCTTCTTAAGTTTTAATTAATGAGTCCATCTTTTATGTCTGCCATGAAAATTTCCATATTTTTGTGCCAAATGATTGTAGATAGATTTTGCAGAAACACGTTTATAGAGTCATGGAATAAATTTATGGGTAAATAAATCACAAAATCTATAAATTTTTAGTAAGAATCTGCCTTCTTAGGTGCTACTTTATCCATCAATCTGAAACAAAGAGAAGTTTTAATAAATGGAAATTGACTGCATTTATTTCCCATCAGTTTCACCATGATTAACACAGTTTAGTGATGGATTTGTAGTCAAGAACACCTTAATACATTACAACTCCACTGAGTTTCTTTGGAGAAATATGCGCTTACATATAATACGCCAACAGTCAGTCACATTGCTTATGCATGGGTCAACCCCAAGTGATGCTATTTACTTAGACTGTGAAATTAGTGGCACCTCTGGAGTTATGCAATACACATCCTCCCCAATACACTATGGTAGAAAAGTTTTTAAGTTTAAAACCATGGAGGAGTTTGAAGTTACATACCGCATGATATATTCAACATGGCATTAATAATAGTAACAGAAACTGTTTAAAATCACATTAAAGCATTTAATTACATAGTGTATCATGACAGAATTAGAATTACACCCAATATATATATTTTCTGTTCATGCCCTATATTTTACCCAAGATTGAGGAAGATTATAGTGATGTGGAGATTATATATAATCTTTATATGTGTAAACATTATATATATTAAATATTATATATGTTAAAAATAAACATAATGGAAAGAAGCAAATATACTAATAACAATGACTAGTAACGTGACTGTGTCAGCACATTCGTACTCGTGTATCCCAATAACCAACACGAAGGAAGCCAGCATTTGTAATCTTTCTACTTTTTGGAAGCAAATGCTGTCAGATTTTCAAAGGGCAAACGCAATTCACCATGCGATCAATTTCCCACATGAGCCTTTATTTGAGACATGGAACACACGTACAAATGCATATGTTATTGAATAACTATGGTTTTATAACATGTGCAAGAATTTTTTATGCAATTGTTCTAACGTTCAGGCAATTCTGTCAGAATAATGCTTGTGATAAAATAATCTCACAATGGGTGGAATAGAAACTCTAGAAAAAGAGACGAGTTGGGTAGCAATTTGATTGTATACTTTGACTTGAGAGTTTGTCATCAGGTATACTCAGGGTATATATATTATATACTTTACAAATTAAATAAGCTCATATAGAGTCAACACTTCACTTTAAAACTTGAAAACCCAGCCATGTTTTCTGTTTGCTTTTTGTTCTGTTTTTGTTTTCCTGAGGTGGATGGGTGGATGGCCACATCATTTCCACATGAGCTGAATCACTGAGGTTCCTTCAGGCAAAACGCTGCTGTTGTTTTATTTCCTCCAAGAGTCATTTTGATTTTATTTCAGCATTTGCACAAGAGCTGAATAAAATCCCAAGAGTTCTAAACCTATATCGAAGGGGATTTTACTACAAGAGTTTAGCCCTATGATGATCTTTAAAAAAACATTTCATCTTAAATAGATCTCCCTGTATGGCCTGTAGGATAATTTCAGTGGTGAAATAGCCTGCATATCAGACAAACTGACTCAGAATATGCCCTAGAAAACTGATTTTAATGATACCAAAAATGAGCATTAGACTGATAACAGAATTCTGAGTCACTTCTAGTTTTTATATATAAAATCACCCCATCAAGCGGTAAGGACTCATCTCCTTGTTTACTTGCAAAGAAAATTTATACATAGGGTTCATCTCTAAATAGTCTTAGACCATTATCGTGTGAATTAAAGAATATAGTATTAAAACCCTGGTTTATAACATATCACTTGAGATTTTGATCTTATCTTTCAGTATACTATTTATGGTAAATATAATCTTACAGTGCCATTAAAATATATATTTCATGGAAGCAGTAATGTCCAGGGCTTTTGATCATAGTTGATTCTCTTCTAATCAAAAGCCAATGATGGAGTAATAAAAAAATGATAGTTTTATGTTGCTACAACTTGGTCAGTGTGTCCATGAAGGTTTAAGAGTGGCCCACAGTAGAATGGTGGAACCTGGAAATTCTGTAGTCCCTGGTTGTAAGATACTGGTTTAAAGTTAAAAAAAAAAGAAAAAGAAAAAGAAAGAAGAAGGAAAGAAGGAAAGAAGGAAAAAAGGAAAGAAAGAAAGAAAGAAAGAGGTATAAACACCATTGAGTAAATTCCAAATTTTCCGTGAGTATGGTCCTGTTTGAAAATGAGGCAGGTTGCATTTTGATTCAATTGAGAGGGTACTGAATATGAGGTGTTAATTAAAGGTTTGGTACCCACCATACTAAACAGGTTTCACACTGTTCTGGCTGTCCTTTCTAGTAAAAGCTGGAGGAAAGAGGCCTTCATTTCCCAACAGTAGGGCAGCATTTCCAGTTTTCATCTGTCAATAATGCTTTGTGATGTGATATGTGAGCAAGCCTTTCTTAAGTGGCTTTTGAAGAAACTCTCAGAAGTTGTTTGAACATTGCAAGACTGCATAGAGAGCTAATAAAGACCTTGAATCATTTCAACTTTATCTCCTAGCTTTTCAGACATTACCGGTGTCGTTTAAGACAATGTGGGGGAAGGAATCATGGACATAAATTCACGTCCATCTTAAGAATGAAAGTAAGCACAGAATGACTACTGAATAGTCAAATTGGAAATCTCCATACAGTGGCCTACAGAAATAGAAGTTTATGCTTATAGATGAGTCTGGTTAGATTTTTTCTATAGGTACATATGCTTATTCCTAAGTACAGGACTGTAGAGAAAATAATAGTCTAGTAAGTGCCTGTATTGAGCATTTATTACACATCAGTTACTGTTCTGCACACATTTTGTGCATTCTTGTATTTAATTCTTATAAACACACAAAACATACAGGTTCTATTATGTAGTCCCCATTTCACAGGTGAGGGAACAATCTCAGAGATGTAACATAACTTACTCAACATCCCCAAACTGTAAAAGTATGTAGAAGAAGCAGGACTTTGACTCCATTGTCCTATTTTAAACTGCTGGGTCACACTGCTACTCAGTTTTTCCTTCAAGTGGATTTAGTTCTGAGAACACCAAAGAAAATTCTGGACAATATTCTTAAAAACAATGCTACGTTTCAATGATGAAAGATTGTGCAGTTTAAACAGCTGTCAGTGGCAAGAGCTTTAAATAGCCTTGATGTACCTTGGAGAGATGCACACATAAGTTAGAATACGAGATATTCAACTCAAAGTCGAGTTCAATACAAATAAAAAGAAATAGGTGTCGGGGCCAGAGAGCTCAGTGTTTATTCCTCTGTCACAAATTAATGTTTCTAAGTTAACTCTCCCACTTTTTTCTCTGTATATCCTTAAAATAAAAAAGAGTTTAAGTGTTTATGAAATGGTAGCAATACCATGAAATCCACCTCTTAAAGGAAAAAATAGCACCATAGCCAGGGGAGTCAGCTAACGCATTGGCTGACTTAAAGAGGGATTCAAGGATTCATCTACACAAGATTCCGGGTCATACAAACTGGAGAATACAAAGCTGTTGTTTCCTTTGAGGGAAACAAACATACAAACAACAAATTACCACTTCACAGGAGGTGTGTTTAAGATGTTTGGCAAGTGAGATGGGGTATAGAAAACATCTGTCTCACCCTAGGACCTGTCCTTGGCTGTTTGGAATGCAAGAGTAGAGAACCTGTTAGGTATGGGGAGTAGCAGCCACTTGCCTTTGTCAATTTGTGCTCATCTGCATTGGGTAAGCAAAAATGTCAGATCTGAAAGAAGGTAAATAGACATGAGCTGGGGATTTCCTAGACTCTGAAAGGAGACAAGGATAAAAATAAATTGGAACTTGTGGTACAGCATCATTTGGAAAGTATGTGTAGAAATTAGCTTTATTTACATAAGTAAATTCTCCATACTTGTACAAGAAGGTGCTTCGCTAAATTTCTTACATCATGTTTTTGCATGGGTAGGAATAATGATATGCATGCACGCATGTACACACACACACACACACACACACACATGCCATTTGATGGAAAGACACAGCAGAATTGGGTGAGTACCTTCACTTTTTTGCATCTTTGCAGTCTGGCTACTCATACCTCATCACGGTTTTATGCAAAGCACTGAGTGTCACTCTGTAGCCATGCTCTTTCTATCTAGAGAAGCTGCCTTCCACTTTCCCCTTGCTGTTCCTTCTGTATTTGTTTCAGGCATCACTGCTCCAGAGTGCCTTCTTCATGACCTCACTGTGTGGTTTAGGAATGTGCTCATAGCGTCCTATCTCTATTACACAATTAACACTCTGCCTTGAAATGGTCTACTTAACTGTTCCTTCATGTCTTAGTCTGTTTGATTTTCCTGACATAGGACAAGGTGTACAGGACTTGGCAACATACATGTAATAACTTAAATGAATAAACAGCTGTTACTAATTTTGTAATTTTGTCACAGGAATTCTTCCATTATTTGCACATTCAAATAGGTTATCGTAAGGTTCCCTATGTCTCTAAACCTCTCTACCATTTTTCATGTCATTACTACAGTGTTACTTGATCGCAGGATATGAAAGTTGAAAGGGGATTTGGAGATTGACTAGTTCAAACATTTATTTTATAGATGAGAAAGCAAAGAGCAGGAAAGGTGCAATCATTTATCCAAACCCTCTCAAACAGTGAACAGGATGCCAAAGACTGGAGTCTTTATCTCCTAATGACTTTTATGGGGCTCTTTCTATCTGTTCCACATTATGTAATTGCTGGCTGAGAGTGTATAATTTTAAGTCATTTCAGAGTTTAAATCAGGTCTGTACAATCAGGCTTTTTGTGAAGCATTGTAATAAATGGTAGACAGTGAGTAAATATTTGTTGAATTAAATTGTGCTTAACTTCCATGATTAAGACCCTATTTTCTGCATCACTTGGAAAGTCCTGAATTTATAATTAATAGTAAAGGGGAAGGGAATTTCTTGGAGGGGATATATGTATAATACTAAAAGTAATAATTCACATATTCAAGTTTTATCATTGTCTCCTTAGAATCGTGTCACACAGGAACACACAGTAAAGTGGATGTTTCCGCTCACAACTCATACTTAAATATCAAAATTCTATTCCTTGTCTATCATGGGAAAGTGTCTTAAGAATATTAAAAGTAAATAAGCAGTATAGCCCATATTTGAGAACTATCAGAAATTAGTGGAAATTCTAAATAAAAGCTGATATTCTGGCACTGGATGAGCTTTGATCTCCTAATGGTTTTTAAATGGCCATTTTCCCTGAGCTTGAACTAAATCATTAAGCCCACTCATTTTTTTTCCTCTACCGTGGGGCATGATTAAGGATTTATTTTAATTAGAGGGAATAGATATAAATATATATGAAATTCTTCTATAAAAAGAGGCCTATTGTACAACAGAGAAAATATTCACATGTACACTTACTGTCCTTTCTGGCTGCAGTAAGTCCCTTTATATCTCACAGCAGATTGCATGTGATTCAAATTCATATTCTATAAACTTAGTGACTTCCAACTGTATGTTCTATCCATTTTCTTATTTTACCTGGATGTGATTGACTGTAGCCCTAAAACATCTGGGAAGAAGAAGAGAGAAAATCTGAGAAGAAAAAAAAGGCAAATAATGATACAAGGAGCATGATATGGGAGGCTAATGCGTTTGGCCTCTCACTGACCTCTCTGTTCAGCACATTCCTGCCTTGCCACTGTGAGCAGTAGCTTTCTTATTCCAATCATTCTTATACCACATTAATGGAAGGAAAAAAAAGGCATTTTGGTTATTATAGGCCTAAAAGCCAATCTGATTATGCAGCTCAGCCTTCACAGTGACATAGGACATCTTATTGACATGTGTGTGTAAATATCAGAGTTCTTATGTATTTAAGGGGTTTAAGAGGACTTACTTTGGCCCTCTAGATGTTATAAGTTTGACCAAGAGCATCTATTTTTATCAACTGTATAGATCTACCAATCATGTGGGAGAAGAAGCAAGCTCCTTTGATGAGAGATTAAAATGGAGGGAGACAGGTTGGCAAACAAGACACTTCTTTCCTGATTTTGCCTCTGAAGAGGCAGGAAAGTGAGACTGTTGTGTGACGAAAAGCTCAAGGAGCGCCCCTCCCTGCATTTGGGCTGGCATACTTCTCTCAGTGGTGGCCAAGGCTTACTGGAGCTAATGGGTAGATAGTGTTCCGAGCCAGAGTGTAGAAAGGGCTATGGAAATGAGATCCATAGGTAAGTTATAAAGGAAGCGTCAGAAACGTGTTTTGTAAGCTAAACTTATTTATTAGTTTGTCTACATTCCCTTATTTGTTTTGATTTTATTTTCTTTGATGGTATTTTTTGACATATTTTTGAATATTCCAGACTCTGAGCTCTACTAACAAGAATCAGCGAAGGCATTTTTGGTCCAATCTGGAAATGAAATTGAAGGTGGAAAATGCACCCATGAGCAACAGCATGTAGGTGGAAGCGGTCATCAGTTTTTGAGCACCAGAACAGAAAGGGATGCTCCAGGGGAGCACTTTGAAGTCATTCTGTTACTCATCTTTCCCTATTTATATATACACCATCCACACTTGGAACCTTGGAGACCTTTGATTGCATTGACAATAAAGGATGATCACTGCATTCAGTCAGAACAGGAAAACCTAGTTAATTGACTGGCAGAGAGTGATATATGTCAAGTAATTGGGGGAATTTCAAGCAGTTGCAGGTGCTAATGAGTTCTTTTGCTGACATGTTAAAACAGTTTTACAAGTAATTCATTACCTAAAACAATGACTTCAGTGAAGATTTGTGAGAATAGCTGTGTGTTAGATCACAGTAAAGAAACTCTGGTATTTATATGCTTGACCCATCATGAGACTCTGAATGTGGGGCTGGAGGATGCACTAAGTGCCCACCAGTTCCGACCTCTCCACCATAGGCGGTTCTGTTACTACAGATAATGAAAGAGGCAGAAATATTTTGGCAGCATATCTTTTCAATAATTTTTCTCTTCCAACTTACATTCCAGGTAATTGTGATGCTCTTAACTGGTGGTTAGCATGAATGAAATCATGGCAATGTTTTGCAAATGAGAAGGAATATAATCTGTATAGATACGGAAAAACATTTTAGGGTAGAAATCCCACGGATCAGGATTTGAATTCTGGGTCTATCACTTCTTCACTGTGTGATCTTGAGAATATTATTTATTCTCTTTTTATTTCACCTTTTTCATCTTTAAAATGAGTATAATAATTGGGGTGCATGGGTGGCTCAGTCAGTTAAGCATCCAATTTCGCCTCCGGTCATGATCTCACACGGTCTGTGAGTTCGAGCCCCTCATCGGGCTCTGTGCTGACAGTTCAGAGCCTGGAGGCTGCTTTGGATTCTGTGTCTCCCTCTCTCTCTTTGGCTCTCCCCCACTCACCTTCTGTCTCTCTCTCAAAAATAAATAAACATTAAAAAAATTTTAAGATGAGTATAATAATATCAATTTCACTTTCCTTTCACTCCCTTGCTCCTCCCCTTGCAACAGTATTTATTGAAAGTGTGTTCTCTTTCTAGGCACTTTGCTAGCTGCTTAAAGATAAACCATTGAGCAAAACTGATGGGGTCTTGGCTTGGAGATTTCAGGCTAGTGGGGTTGTGGTGAAGAATAACTAGATAGTGTATGTCAGTTGGTGCACTTGAAGATTCTCTGTGATTATTAGGGCCCTTTCTTCTTGCCAGTTGTCTAACCGTGCAACTTGTTCAAAGGCTAAGAAGAGTCATGGATTAATACTTTTCAACACACAAAAGGCTTAACCTATATTTAATTCTTTGACTTCACATGATTTTACTTTCCTGCCATTTTGTAGATGAATACAAAGGGGACAGATAAACAACATCAACTCCTTGGACTGTGGTATGACAGATCTCGTAAGTGGAAGCATTTCAGACATTATCAAGATGGTATTAATTTAACTTGTACCGCAGTGTTATGTGTGAGAAGTCTCCAATTTTGTTAATGGCATACTTAATTGACAATACAATCATGACTCGGAAGGGTGTGAAATTAAAATCTTAAGAAGCATATAAAATAATAGGGTAATTCAGAAGTTTTGTGTGAATAAGGCAATGAAATTGGAAAGCATCTTCTTTATGATTGGCTTTTCATTCCTAGACAATTCCACTTGGTATCTGTCTTAGTCCGTTCAAGCTGTTATAAAATATAACATAAACCGTGGTTTATACACCACAGAAATGTATTTCTCACTGCTCTAAAGGCTGAAAAGTCCAAAATCCAAGGCACTGCTATATGTGGTGTCTGCTGAGGGCCTGCTTCCTAGATATTTGTCTTTTTACCCTGACCTCACATGGCAGAAGGGCCTAGGTTGCCCCGTGAAATCTCTTTTATAAAAAGGATTAATTCTATTCCTGAGGGCTCCATCCTCATGACCTAATCACCTCCCCCAAACCCCATCTCCTGATACCATCACTTTAGAGTCAGGATTTCAACATAGGAATTTTATGGGGACACAAACATTTAAACCATAGTATCCAATGGAAAACCTGACATAAAACATTAATAATCACTTACCTAATTAGGAAAAAAACATCAAAAATAGATATACATGATGTTTCTAAAACTTACAACATAGAATAGAGCAGTACATCTAGATGCTAAGGATTGTGGTCTGGAAAGAACTTACCACATGGTTTAGATCTTTCATCGTCTAGGTCTTTATGATATAAAAAATGTTTAAGATATAGTTCAAAGGTCTATTTTCAGCTATTGCTGGTGTCTCAATACCTCTCAAATACAGAGATGATGGTACTGATCAGTGACCATAGCTGAGATATGGACTTTGAGCTTTATGTTTTAGCAGTGATGGGATGAAATTTGGTATTTACATTCTCTTACTGTGTTTCTCCCTTGGTCCAACTGTTAATATGTGTCTTGTATTTGTTAGGGAGCTAGGTAACTAAGAATGTATCACATGGGCCTCAGAATAGACTAGAATCAAACCTATGTCTCTTCACTAGTGGCCTTGTGCTCTGGCCAAATGAGCCTTTCAAAACAAATGACTTTCAATATTATTACATGTTCTCTTAACAAATTACAGATTTTTTTTTTCAAATAGGAAATGGCTGATTTATTTTAAATTACAACTAATATTATCCTTTCAAATTTCATACATATTGGGTAAATGGAAGTGAATATTTAAGTTTTACAATATATCAAGGGAAAGCAGTTATGTAAATTCTATACACACTGATGGGATAGAAATCTGCACATTGGAATTTCGAATCCCCTTCTGTTTTTTTATAGTATCACCATAATACAAAAAACTACTGCTCTATTGCATTAAAAGCCCATACTTATTAGTGAAATGGCCAGGAAAATATATTCACTCACTCAGGGAAGTATTAACATGAGATATTTTGCAAAAGTGTGTATATCACTTGAACTTCCTTTGAACTCTGTGCACTTCTTGCTATTTATGACAAAGAAAGCCATTGCTCACAAAGTATCAGGTTTGCCTTTGAAGCAATACCAGATCATTGACAAAAGGCAGGGCTGAGATTAGATGCCCAGGGTTACTGTCCCAAAGCTATGTGAAATGTCAGCTAATTGGAAATGGTAATTATCCCACATAACAGCATAAACTGTTTCATTCTAGGGTATGTGTTGCTTTTAAATTAATAGCCATTGATCTTCTGGTTTTTCACAATTCTTCTCTGTCCTTTTGTCAAATTATCCAGCCATCAGTCCTTGGGACAAAACCCATTTCACCATTTTTATTGACCATGGTTTAATGAGTGACCTGGCCTTCCTGTTTGGATAGACTGTAATAGGTCCATCCATCTGAGGGTCTGTCAGCCAGACCTGTGTAACCTTTACTGTATATTTGGTTTCTTTGTGGAAAAGTTTTAAAATAAAAACTTCGAATAATTGTGTTACTGTGGCTCTTTGCATTTTTTTCAGGTACTGGTTGGGAGGAGCCCAATTAATCACAGTAGTAATAGATGTTTAAATTATGATCTACTGAGAAAGGCTGTCCCTGGAGAGATGAATAATATATATTCAAAATGTTCAGCTTGCATCTAATGGGCAGTGTTTCATACCAAATGGCTTTGAGGGAAATTTGTAGAGTATAATTTTTCAGACCCAGAATTAAGATTCTCAGTTATGATGGGGGAAAAAAAACTGTCAAGTAGAAATTAGAAATACATATTCTCCATAGCTATAACATGAACTACAAGTGCATTCTGATCCCATAAAATTGAGTTACTTTAGAAAATATTTCAAAGTAACCTAATCTCGAGTCAATGTTTTCTATTGTAATGGTAGACATCCCAAAGACACTTGGGCTCCATCCGGTTTAACAAAGTGAGAACACGGAGAGTATGGGATTTTATTCAAATATTCAGGCAAAATTCTGCATTGTTGAGGTTAGAAGCCTCATAGACAGTGATTACGGGAAAGCTATATTATGTCTTTAGTTCAAGCCTTGGCACAAAATCGTAAAACTAGTTTTGTTTTTGAGTGTGAATGAAGTCAGTGCAACGTCTTTCTAGTCATCTTGGAAGTAGGAAACTGTGCTTCCTACAGCTTTACTTGTAGGTTATCGGTTGTGACTACGAAGTAGATTCACCCACTACGGAGACTCAGAACACAGATTTGGTGCTGAAAATAGTGGAAGGTAAAATTTACCTGACACGTCAAAAAATGAACAGATCCCTTTTGTGACCCACACTGGGCACAAAGATGAAAATATTTAATCTGGCTGGGAAATCACAGTTTTGTATCTTAGAGAAAACAGAAGGAAAATGTTTGGAGGTTGAGGTGAAGAGCAGCTTGGTTGCCTCCCTTGTTCAAAATGATTCTGAAAAAGACGCCTGGACTACCTTAGTCAGGCTTCTGTAAGAGCTCTAGGCCTTAACCTTGGCACTTAACCTTGTTGGGTCTGAAATACCCACTTGTAGCAGGAATCTTGCTAAGTCAGTGTAGGTAGATTCCCCCCCACCCTCAATACCTGATTCCCTCGGTGTGTGATTACATTCGTCGTTGCCCACCCTCCCCAGAAGATGGGGTGATTTCCCTGTCCTCTTCAGCATACCCTTCGGGCGTGTTTAAACTTTCACCCCTGATGCTTTCTCTTCGTGCTTTTCCTCCCACTGACCCTTCATCGTGCTCCTGGGCTATGAATCTACACGTGTCAGTGCTGTATTCCGAACTGAGCTCAGTTCTATACTGAAGCCTCCCTTTTCTGATTGCAAGCATTCCTGAATATTTTTTTTTCTTTTTTTATCACTTTCCTGCCCAGCTCTGGTGTTCTTTAACCATTTTACCACTTTAGCCGCTTCAGGATCTGTTTTTTTCCCTGACATTTCCATATACCTTGTTCCATTTCAAACCAATATTGATTAGGAAACGATGTCCCTTCTGTCCTGTCCTAAACTCAATGTCTGAGAGTAAATCAAAGTATTTGCCAGAGGAACCCAGGCTTGTGTCTGTGGGACTTTAGCAAGCTTTCTTTTCTGCACAATTCTCTCTTCCCTCCTTCCTCTGCTATCAGCTAGAATAGGAAGCTGGGGGCCATGCCTTACCCCCCCCCCATAGGAAGGAAAGTGACAGAAGATTAATGGTCATTTCTGTCTTATTAGCATAAAACGAGGGCATTAGGCTTCTTCCCTGAAAATCCTCCCTTTTATAATAAAAGTAACTCTAAGGCCAAATTCTTTGCCTTGTGCAAGAATATCCATTAGGAAAAATATCACAAAAATACTTATACATCTGTCTTATAAACTTAATGAAGTTTAAGTCCACCCAATCTGTTCTTTCAGCCCTCTGAAACCTTAGAATAAAGGCTCTCTAGAGGTGATCGAATGAAAGAGCATGCAGTTATAGCTGGGTATTGCTATGGGGAAGATAAAACCAGTAGTCGTTCACTCTACAGCCTGCATTCATGTAATTGGTGTTCCCTAGTAAACTATCTGGCATGCAAAATGCTAAGTGTTCAAAGTACCTGGCATTTGTGATCATTGGAATTGTAAACTGTTGGCATTTGGTTTATGTTCTTGAGCCAAACCATTTTGTACTACTCTTAAATATTTTGGCTTTGGAACTTTGTTTTTGATACAGATAATTTATCTTGTTATTTCCCCATTTCCGTTATTGCTGTCCTGCATTCAGCTGTAATTTGCTTTAATTGAGTCATCCCCATGATCATGGAGAATTTGTTTAGCCATTGCAATTTTTAGCTGTAATCTCATTTTGAATTGTTTATCCTGATGATTAACATTAGTGCATGAAGATTCAGTAGAGAAAAAAATTGTTATGTGGAAAATTCACTATTTAATAGTTAATATAAGTCTTCAAATGTTGAGTGTCAAGGTTGCAGTGTCTCTTTGGTCCATAAAAGGCTTGTCAATGAAGACAGTTCTGTTGAGAACCTATATTGAAAATCCAAATATTTTTTTTTTTGAAATCTGCTTTGAGTCTTGAGGATTTGGAAATTTACATAAATGATCTGAATCCCAGCAAGCTCTGAATGCACAGCAATGATTTAATGGGATAATTTAAAGAGAGCCTGCCATTGGAGTGATGATTATCTACAAAAGTGATAATTTACTAAGTGATTATGCCTGTGTCATAACTTAATATCACATTGGTAGTTTTTAATCAATAAACTGAAATATAACCAGGTTAGGGAACATGTAAACCTGCATCAGTCCAGTGAAAGCTGTTAGCAGGGAGAGAAAAGAAGAAATTGTAAAAATTAGATTGAATTATTTGGGAGAGCTTAAAAGAACTTTAGTTTTGCCTCAGCTGTGATACTCAGCATGAGACAGAATGAGCTTCACCGCAGGGCTTGGATTTCCAGAAGTCTACTCAGTGGGGCTTGTCCAACATTGGACTTTTCCAACAAACAAAAAGAAATCTTACACACTTATTTTGGAGTTCTTGATGTATGCAACATGTTTTGTTTTGTTTTGTTTTGTTTTTATCCTAATCACATGCAACTGATGGTGCTGGATTGGAGGCATCTCTACTGTGTTCCTGACAAGTAGTGTGAATTTGGGCAAGTTTTTCATTCTCTCCCAATTTTTCTTTTACCGTTTAGGAGATGGAACTTTCAGAAGATTATCTTTACACTATATGCACCTCTACAATTCCATATTATGTGGAGATGTCTTCTGCAGTTTATACAAGTCATAGTTACAGAGAGAGTTCAGGAAAGAAGGTTTGGATTTGAAAGTCCTATTCCTGTAATGTTGGTTAAAGCTCAGAGATTAGATGGGTTCAAGAGGCTGTATTTGTTCATAGAAAAGGGTAAAGGATCTAGGAAAGAGTCTAGGACCTTGCCAAGGTTGTGCTGAGGAAGCAGCAGGTGAGGTTAATGAGAGAGTGTCAGTAACTAGGAGAAAAACAAGGAAAGGATGGGGTTTCTGAAGCCATGAGAAGGAAGTCTTTAACATAGAAAGGAGTGATAAACTCTTAGATGCATCTAAGTCCTCATGGACTGCAAGAACAGAAAAGTTACCATTGGATTTAGATGCTTATAGCTTGACAAAAGTTGGCTCATGATGATGAACCAATCAGCAGTGACCCTTAGAGTACAATCAAAGTAGTGGAAACACAATGGAGGTGATGAAGTGGAAAATGTGATAATAGATAACTCTTTCTAGAAGTTTAACTCTTAAGAATAGCAGAGAACTGGAGCAAAGCTGGAGAGCTATGCATAATTAAGGAAATTCCTCCTCTGTCACCTCCTCCTCCTCATCCTTGGTTTTCTTCTTTCGATAGATGTAAAAGAACTAAACTTTAGGAGGCAATACAGTAGAAAGGAAAAAAATGATGCAGGAAACTGTTTAAATAATTATTCAAGATGAGTGAATCCTCAGAAGATGCAAGGCTATGGGCTGTGGCATACGATGGAGTTGGCACATGATGGGAATGGAATCACCTCATCCACATAAAAATTATTTATTTTTCTAAAGAAATGTCACTGAGAACCAAAGACTAGCCCTATGCATGTGTATGTAGTAGGTTGTGATGTAAAATGTGGTTCTCATTCTAGGTCCTAGTCAAAAAAGTGTTTATAAGTAAAATGCTTTGCAGTAACTGAAGTAAGGGAACAGATTGCTGAAGGGTAATCATAAGAAAGAATACAAAGGGAGGAGAAGAATAAAACAGTGTCTTCAATACCAAAGATGGGGAACTTCTGGTGGTAGCAGCCGATGACATTATCAGGTGCTTCTGGGAGGTTTATGGAGTTCAGTGCTCAGAGATGATGTTTTTAACAAGGCATTTCAATGTGAACATTACTTTGTTTACATAGTTGAAGTGAAGTAGAGAAAATAGAAAACTAGATTTAAAAAGATTTGTATAATCTTTATTCTTAGGGCAAGGTTTTCTTTTTTTTTTAATGTTTATTCATTTTTTAGAGAGAGAGAGAGACAGAGAGAGCACAAGTCGGGGAGGGGCAGAGAGAGAGGGAGACACAGAATCTGAAGCAGGCTCCAGGTTCCGGGGCATCAGGACAGAGCGTGACTAGGGCTCAAACCTACAAACTGTGAGATCATGACCTGAGCCAAAGTCAGATGCTCAACCAACTGAGCCACCCAGGTGCCCCAATGTGTTTCAAAACAAAAGCTGTGGCCTACTACTGGGTCATGACATAAAATGAGTTTCTTACAGCTTACTCATTGTTGTCAGCACAGAGCCCACTTCAGACCCTCTGTCCCCTTCTCTCTCTGCCCTCCTTCCCCGTTTGTTCTCTCTCTCTCTCAAAAATAGATAAAGCATTAAAAAAAATAAGTTGGCTTAGCCAATTGAACGTTCACTATGTCACTGACTAATACATCTAATAACACTTCAGGGGCCAGATAGTGTTACAACTTGCATTTGGAGGTGGCCTTTTTCTTACGCTTGTTGTCTCATGGTCCCAAGTGGACAGACTACTTCATTCTCAGGCATCATCGTGTTTTTATTCTAAGAGTGAAAATCACTCTGATAGGCATAAAAATGTCCATTCCCAAAGACATCCATGTCCTAATGCCCAGAGCCTATGAACATGTTGCCTAACTTAGCAAACAGGACTCTGCAGGTGTGATTGAGGAAAGTGAGGTGGAGAGATTATCCTGGATTGTGTGGGTGGGCCCAATATAATCGCTAGGGTACTTATAAGTAAAATAGGTAGTCAGGAAATTCAGAGAGGGGCACTTGATGATGGGAATGGAGTGGGAATGATACAGAGTGAGAGAGATCCAACAGGCAATTGTGTTGGCTTTAAAGATGAAAAGAGGTCAAGAGCCAAGGGATATGGGTGGCCTCTGCATGTGGGAAAATACAAAGAAACAGATTTCCCCTGGGAACCGTCACATGATTTTAGCCCAAGAATTTCCATGTCACACTTCTGATGTGCAGAACTGAAGATAATAAATTTGTGTTGTTTTAAGCCACTAAGTTTGTGGTAACTTTTGTGGAAGCCATAGGAAATTGATATAAATGTGAACGGGCAAAACAAGGAAAACAGATGTGACCTTTGAGGTTGTTGCTTTTCATTAGGAAAGCAAAAGCCTTCCTAAGATCCCTAATGAGTTGGCATTTGCTTGTATCTTCTTATCTGGAATTGGGTCATGTGACCACCCTAAATCTGCCACTAAACCAATTACAATTCAATTGTCATATCTGTATTAGATTAGACAATAGCAGTCTGTGTGCTGGGCCGGGGACAGGGGTTCTTTTTCTTTCTAAGATCTATTTATCTGTGATTAGCAAGAAAAAACGTATTCTGTTGGAAGAAATGGGTTGAGAAGGCATGAATTTTGGGTAATGGAACTGATGTTGGAATGTTGACTATATAGCAGACATTGGGACCCTCTGGAGATGTAGCAAATGTTGAGACACATGGTATGTAGCAGCTGGGTATAAGGAGGGTATAAGAAGGCACTAGGAAGTTAAGTATGTAGCCACACCCAAGGTGAGTCTGCCATAATACCTGCCATATCCCATCCACCAGCAAACCTCATTGTTTTCTTTCAAAAACCCATTCCAACTTTTTCTTAGGCTCATGTCCACAACCACCACTCCGTTTCAGTCTAACATCATCTGCCTTTTTAATTACAAAAATCATCAACTAATTCTCTTCCTAATATCTATTTTGCTTCATATTCATCTCTATTATTTTTTTCATTATTATGCAGCCATAATAATCTTAAAAATGTATTCTATTAACACCTTATTTTTTGAAAACAACTTTTCATTGAAATTAGAATTAAAATAAAACTTCTTAACTTTCTCTCTTCTCAAGCATTGCTTATAGACAGAAAGATTCAACAACATCCCTTTTCCAGGTTTGGCAAGTTTTAGTGAAAGTACTTTCTTCATACAATTTAATTTTGGTTTGAAATTACATGCTCATTTGTGTGACTATCTATTCTAAGTTCTAAGTTCCACTATAGTAGAAACCAGGTCCAATTCTACCTACTGTTAAATTTCACTTAAACTATAATTGTTGAGTGAGTGATTCGTGAGTTAATAAAATAAGAAAAAAATAACACTCTCATCTGCAAGACATTTCTAATCCAGTGGGAAAGAATGAAATGACTGTAATAAAAATGATAAAAGCTACTTTCTTTAGACATGTGAATTTGGGCCATTATAGGTCAGACTTTACTATGGATTTGGAGATGCAGGTAAGGAGATGTTGGAGGGTGAATCATTTCAGGTTCATTAATAATAGGAATTAAAGCAAGTTGATCTGGAAGAGAAAATCAGATTTACAGACCTAGGTTCACAATCTGAAATGGTATAGAGAACGGAGTGGTGAAATGAGAAATGAGTTCTTGAAGTTTGATGAAGGCTAGGCTGTGAAAGTTTCCAACACAGTAAACCTGTGCAAAAAGATTCTAAATTTTGGTTGCGTGTGTGTGTGTGTGTGTGTGTGTGTGTTGTTTCTGAATATATGGTAATTAGTAATAATATTAATGGTATTACAGGAAATTAAAATTTAAGGTAGGATCCTATTAATTAAGTGCTTACTCCTTCAACATCTATTCAACAAATACTTTCTGAGTGATGAATTTCCAGGGTTCAAAATAAGCACTGAAGATAAGGGGAGAGAAAAATAAAGACAGAGTCTTTGCTCTTATAGAAAAGTTTGTTTTCTCTAATTTTTACAATTGTTTACTTCTTTAAAGTTGTTATTTTTTTTCAACGTTTATTTATTTTTGGGACAGAGAGAGACAGAGCATGAACAGGGGAGGGGCAGAGAGAGAGGGAGACACAGAATCGGAAACAGGCTCCAGGCTCTGAGCCATCAGCCCAGAGCCTGACGTGGGGCTCAAACTCACGGACCCCGAGATCGTGACCTGGCTGAAGTCGGACGCTTAACCGACTGCGCCACCCAGGTGCCCCAAAGTTGTTATTTTTAAAGTCTCTAAGACAACATCACAAGTTTATTAAGAGCAGAAGAAATCACTTGCTATATTTCTTCTGTTTCAGTATAGTTACTATGGTAACTATAGTGGAATTAGGCAAATAGTAATTGAACAACAACCCAATTCAGTTTATTAATTGGGTAATCAATGTATTTCTAGATCATAAAAATTGATGGAATACTATGGTGCCATTCTGAATTATTATAGACCTGCCTTACAACAGTGGGTAAAGTGAAAAGGGACATTCAAAACCTATATCATTAGATTGACTAAAGGAAGATAGCTATTATGGATCATTCAGGCTGAAAAATTCACTTGGAAGTCTGAATGACCCAGATTCTTCATTCTGATGATAAATAAATGCAACTGCCAAATGCTCCATCGCATTTTGTGTTGTCTTAGTACAACATGAATGTCTTGTCTACCTTGAAATGTATCAGTATAATCAAAACATTTAATGCTGATTAACATGATGGTCCCCTGATTTAATTATAAGGGCTGTCAGGAAAAATTGAAGAATGGATCTCAATGAGAACAAAGCTTATTCTAGACTGACTCCCATTACAGAACACACTGAAGAAAGCAATTTCTGTTCTGCTAAACTTAGATAAAGCCCTTTTCAGCTAGTATCACTTTACTTAAATTATATACATTAAATAATAATTATGACTTAAAATTTTATAAAATATAAACTGCATGGGACATGCTTTAAAAATGTGACAGTTTTCAAGTAAAGAAAAGACCCATAAATTTCCAACTCTTTCTCAAAAAAAGTATTTATGTTTGCTTGGTTGACATGAGGAGTATAGAAAGTGGGAATCAAATTGAAAAGTAATAGAGTTTTAGTTCCCAATCTCCAAAAATCCATCGTAACTTTAAATTTGTCTTTGTGACAATATAGAAGAGGTTGGTTACTTATATGAAAAAAAAAAAAAACCCAGTAAGAATGGGGAGGTACCAATAGGATAGCCACTGGTCACATGTGCCAATTTAAATTTAAAATTAATTAAAATAAAAATAAAAAATTCAGTTTTTCAGGCACATCAGCCACATTTCAAGGGCTTGACAGTTACATGTTGTAAGTGGCTATTCTATTAGCCCAAGTATAAGATATTTGTATCATCTTAAAAAGTCTTGTTGGACATCACTGCTTTTGTGCATTTGCATTTTTGTTTATCATCTCTAGGCAGTTAACAGAATGCTTGGTGGTGCATGAAGAATTTTGAAACTTTTTTTTTTAATTTGGTATTTAGAGAGAGAGAGAGATCGTGTGTGTATGGTCCTGCACATGAGCAAGCACAAGTCGGGGAGGGGTGGAGGGGGAGAGAGAACCTTAAATAAGCTCTACACCCAGCCTGCCTTGGACTCCATGTCACTACCATGAGATCATGACCTGAGCCAAAATCAAGAGTTGGATGTTGAACTGACTGAGCCACTCAGGCGCCCCAGAAACTCAAAAGACCACTGGTATGACTAACAATCTAGTGATTGCTAGACGGTGAAGGCAAATGGGGCCACTTGTTACTGTAATTACCAGAGTCTAAAGGGATACTGCAATTAGGAGACTGCTTACATATGTAGTTACTTCTGAGAGTGCTTTGTCATGAGTCACTGAGACGTGTCATGATGCACCATGTGCACTTTCAAATGAGATAATAACTGACAGATAAGATGCTATGATTACAGGATTGGCTACTTTTTTAAAAAATGAGCCTCCATGTATTTCAGTGAGTGAAAAATTTCTAGAGAGCAATGATTTTCAACATCTAAGAGTGGACATATATGCTTCAGAGGCAATTTGGGGGGCAAAACCTGGCCCTGAAACCAGGTTCTAGGTATGTATCTAAGCCCAAGACAGGGAAATACAGGTTATTTGTGCTATGATGTTTGCTGCCTGAGCTGTGTTCCTTTGTCCTTTTTTAGTTGCTTAATCTTTATAGTTACTTACATTTTGATTTGTTTCTAATGCCCTGTAATGGCCCTTGAGACAGCATTATTCCTACCTAGCATATTAATATAATGTAGTTAGAAACAGAATTCCTAACTAGGAGGAATAGAATTTTTACTATTAAGAATCCACTACTTACTAGTTGTGTCTCTTAGTAACTCTGTGACTCATATACACATCTGTAAAATGGGGATGGTAATAGTAATGGCCACTTTGTGGATTTATTATGATGATTGAATAAAATAATTTATTTTTATTAATAACCATACATTAATTACATTTAGAGCAAATTTGGGCACATAGTGGTCATTAAACATGAAAAGCTATTGCCCTTTCTCATTTAAGATGTGGTGCAATTGATATGGTCTCATTAATGTTATTCTAGTATCACTTACTCATCCGCTTAAATGTTTTGTTTTCAGTGCCTTAGATTTTATTGTAAATGGCTTAGATACTAGAGATACCTTTGAGTGCCTTAGATACCTCTTAAATTTTTTTTAATGTTTATAGTTGAGAGAGAGAGAAAGAATGAATGTGCGAGTGGAGGGGAAGGGGCAGAGGGAGACAGAGACAGCATCTGAAGCAGGCTCCAGGCTCTGAGCTGTCAGCACAGAGCCCAAGGTTGGGCTTGAACTCACAAGCCATGAGATCATGACCTGAGCTGGAGTGGGATTCTGAACTGACTGAGCCACCCAGGTTTCCCTGATTTAGATACCTCTTAACCCTGGAAAATATAGACATGAATAAGACACAGTCCCTTACCTCAAAGAGTACAGGTTCCTGCATGAATATTAGCTTTTAATACATACATTACTTATTAGCCATAAGCCAAATTTTAGGAAAATAGATCCAGTAGTAATTTAGCTTCACTAGAGAGACTATTAAAAGGAACATGAATCATAATAAAGCCTACATTTGATTGTTTATACAATTTTGTTGTGCTTTGACATACATTATATTAATTCTTATAATCACAATTATTATAACAGTATCTCAGGCCAAGTAGCTTGTGTAGAGTTGAGAACAGCTTTTACCTATACTATACTGCTTTCCTGTGCAGAAAAATATGATTCCAAAAATGGACTTGATACAAAAAAACAAAAACTGACCTCTATTGCTAAGGTCAGGATAATGGATACATTTGTCAGGGAAAGGGTAAGGATTAGTGATTGGAAAGGAATATGAAGGGACCTTTGAGGATGTATAAACTTCTGTTTCTTGATGTAGGTCATGGTTCATAGTTTGTGAAAATTCATCAAAACGTACACTTATGATATTGGTACTTTTTATCTATGTTAGACCTAAATAAAAATTTCTACCTATATAGCATACCTAAAAAAATACACATATACACTGAGATAGATGTGCATATATGTCCATATAGAAACATATAAACATCTGTGTGTGTGTGTGTGTGCATGTATGTATGCTATGAGTTCAACCCAATATCAAAACTCACAAGAAAACCCCATTTCCCCCCCATTGTGACCATCACTATGTTAAAGATAGCAAACTTATTAAACAGCCCCCAAGTTTTCAAAGTAATTGGGATTAAAGCATAATTGTATTGAAAGATTTATGCACTACTTTTCCATGATGGAATGGTAAGTAGATCTTATCCAGTGCTTACCTCAGAACCACTTTATTTCTAAAACGCCACCGAAGCATAAGTTAATTAAATTACATAAATTTCAGGCAGTGATGGGAAAAGTAATATTTGTTATAAGTGCATATTCTTGCAGAAATCCCTTCCTTGCATTGTGTGCTGATACTTCAGCTGCTTAACAGCTCATATTTTTTAGATGTCCAAAGGGAAGATATATTTAAGTAGGTTAGTTGTCCCTTGGCTTGTGAAGTGCTAACATTTTTGTTATTCCTAATAGTCCTGCAGGGTAGAACACATTCAAAGCCAGACAGGAGACACAGTGATGTAAAATCTAGTGTTTACAGTGCAAATGCTCAGATTCATAGTTATGCTGTGTCATAGGTGGTGGGCTCCTGTGGGCATTCCATTTCACCGGATTCATGATGACTGGGGCTTTGAAAGCAAAATCAACTAAAATTAATTCTGCTTGGGAACTGCCCTCTAGAACAAGCTCCATGCTGATGTCGATAAATGCTCTAAGGTAGCAATAGCATTTAAATGCTTGACAAAAATGCAACTATTAACAAGTGAAATATTAATACTGACTTTTTTAATAAGTACATTTTGAGGGGGCCATTTGAAGTTTAGTCAGAATTATAGACAGTTTCCCAGACATTCCTAATGATATTGATGTATCCTTTATTATCTATAAATAAGTCAGCATACTTATAATTTAATCATCCTCTTTTCCCCCCTTTTTGACAATCTATGGAATCATATGAATTTCAGGGTGGCTAGTCTACTACTGGACTCTGAAATGACAAAAAAGAATGAAGAATAATAACAATAAAATCCTTCATTTCCCTGTGTGTTCCATGTACATATGTCCATTCCTTTACGTAATTATTCTACATATATTTCTTGAGTATAACATAGATGATACAACTGACTGGTTCTCTGCCCTCATAGGGCTTCTATTCTCTTGGGAAGATGGCAGAGCCCAAACAAGTAAATGGTTTAGTATAATGTGTCAGACATCAAAGACTTATTATGGGAAGAATTAGGCAAGGTAATGTGAATAGGAAGTGTGGAGTGAGGGGTGTCTGGGTGGCTCCATCAGTTAAGTGTCAGACTCTTGATTTCAGCTCAGGTATAATCTCATGGTTGTGAGATGGAGCCTCACATGGGGCTCCGGGCTGGGAGTGGAGTCTGCTTAAGATTCTATCTCTCCTTTTCCCTTACCCCTCCCCTGCTGGTGCTCACATGTGCATGTTCTCTCTCTCTCTCTCAAAAAATTTTAAAAAAGAAATTGTGGGCTGAGATGGGGTGTTGGTGTTGCTGTTTTATCTGAGAGATAGAGACAGTGTCACCAAATGAGAACATGGGAGCAGATACTTCAAGGAAGTAAGGGAGTCACCTACATGTATACCTGAGACATGGGTGTTCTCAAAAAATCATCCAGAACTTGAAATAAATACTTTCAGAAGACCTCAGAATATTAATTTTCTTTTTCCATATTCCCTACAGTATGGATGAGTAAATATTACATGGTTTATTTTTTTGTTTGTTTGTCTAGAAACACAAAATATTGACAATACCTGAAGGGTATGTAGGGTTGGGATGAAAGCCTGATTTACTCATTCACAAACCAGAAACTCTCAGCTGAATGTGAAAACCAGAAAAGAAGATGATATTTAAAATCCAGAAAAAACAAATATCAGCTCCTAAAAGGGGATAATGTAAGGCAAGTTTCTTAGCCAGCTTGCAAATTATTTTGTAAAAATTAATTATGATGCATTTCTCCCTACATATGATAAGTAAGTTTTCATTTTTCAGCATGCTGACCCTTTTTCTTGGCATGTTTTGTTTTGTTTTTACATTCTTCTGGTGCATTCTTATTTACCCTTAATGACTACTACAACTTTTGGGAGCATTACTTCCTGAAATCGCGAGGCTGAGTTATTGGTGATTTTTTTCTGAATTCCTAGAGCAATCTCCAGTTAACCTCCAGACTCTGCCTTTTTCCATTGGATTATTTTCTAGATCTATATTTTTCCCCATGAAAAACATCTTTTTAGCTTCTTTAATGTCCAGTTCATTGCCTTGCGCAGTTTTGTATATTAATTGATGTTTTTCAAATAAATTAATAAGCAAATGTTTAACTTATAGCCCCCAAATGTATGGACCTCACAAAAATGATTGTGCTTCCATCAGTGTCCCTGATGCTTTACAGAGGAACATAGAGTATTTCCACAGGGTTTAGAGTTAGAAGACTAGGGTCTGCCATTTGGTGTCATTTTAAACACTTTAGTAGCCCTCATTTTACTTAGCCCTCAAATAAACGTGGAAACAATGCCTGTCTCAGTGAGGCTGTTTAGGGTCACAGTGGCTAACATTTGAAAGTGCCTTGTAGGGATGCCTGGGTGGCTCAGTCGGTTCATTGTCTGACTCTGGCTCAGTCCATGATCTCACTGTTCCTGAATTCGAGCCCTGCGTTGGGCTCTGTGCTGACAGCTCAGAGCCTGGAGCCTGCTTCGGATTCTGTGTCTCCCTCTCTTTCTGCCCTTCCCCTGCTCACACTCCCTCTCTCTCAAAAACAAATAAACATTAACAAAAATTAAAAACAAAAGAAGTGCCTTGTAAATAAATTATAAAGTATTCTTCACGTATTCATTTTTATGACTAGTTCTAATGTTACCTATATTTAGTCAAAATAGAGACATAAAAAGGAATTAACCAGATTGTAGAAAAAAATAAGCAAAAATGGCTTAAAAGTGATTGACCAAAAAGATTTTCAGGTTGAATCCATACTGGTATACATAATAGTCCAGTAAATCATAGCAAATGTAGTGGCCACCCTGCTTTTGGGTGACATAAAAGTTCAATGGAAATCTTTGCTCTTATTAGCCTGAAAGGAGCATTGAAAAACTTACACAGGGAAGGGTGCCTGGATGATTCAGTTGGTTGAGTATCCGACTCTTGATTTTGGCTCAGGTCGTGACCTCATGGTTGGTGAGCTCAAGCCCCATGTTAGTTTCTGTTCTTTTGATTAATGCTGTCTTGTACGAAAATAGAGATTTTTCTCAACATACAAGGCAAGCATGTTCTTCATGATCATTCTGGATAAATAGGCTTCCGTGATAACATGAAAATGGAATATGACTTAGTGTTCTTGGCCAACATGTAGGTTATTCAACTCAGCATTTTTCTCCTAACAGGCACCATGACACAGATTGTTGAAATAATCTTTTGTTTTCCTGAGTATTATTCTAAAAATTAAGCAATGCAGTCTTAAACCACCCACCTTTTCAGATTACTCCTCTAACACTTCAACTGAAGCTGTTCTCTAAATCTTGTTAATACATTATAAATTCAGACTATATCCATTCCAACAAGAAAGGTACACCTCATAAAATGATTATACTATGGTGAATAGTATTCCCTTTTATTTGCCTTCAATTTTCTTCTCTTTTGGTTCAAATCAGGTTCTTTATAACTGAATTCAGTTAAATATATCTTTAATTCCCATAATTGCAAACTCCCTCCTTTGTCAACTTCACAGTTTTTATCATTTTAGTCTGCAAGCCACATCATTTAAGTCTGTTCTCAAAAGACAAACTCTTAGCACTTTGATGTTTTTTTTGCATGCTGTGATCAGGATTTAAAAAGCTTTCATTTTATTCTTCTTGAAGTGCAACAACCCCATATATAAGAAACAGGTATAGACTCAGCATTTTGCCCAAGAAAAATTGTGTGTGTGTATGTGTGTGTGTGTGTGTGTCTGTGTGTGTTTAAAATATTTCTATAGCTAACCAATAGTGTCAGCGTTGATTTTTTTGTGTGTTTTTTTTTTAACTTTTAATAGAGTTGCACATTGATTTCCTTAAGAAAGTAATTAACTAAACCTTGAAAGTGTCTGGCTAAATATTTGATCAAAGAAATGATATCATAGACCACAGAGCAAAACATAAGCAAACAACCAAACTTGGTGCTGGAAAAAATTCTTCCCTTTCTTTGGAAAAAGTGACTATTCATACCTTTGTTAAATCTTGAAACACAATTTTTAGTGTTTCAGAAATAAAGGAAATGTGCCTCTTTTAAACAGTACCTAGTAACCCCCACATTATTGTCCAGCACATTATTTATATCCATAAGTGGTTAGCTCAGTGTTCTCCTTGACTTCCTATTAGGAGGATGGGGAATAATTTTTCCTGTCTGATAGTTGTTGAACAAAGCTGCCTCCCCCTGAGGCTGACTTCAGTATGTCAAACAAATGACTGTTCTCTCACAAATAAATGACAATACACCTGTTGGTTGCCTTTTGAATTCACACTTAATGGGCCCCCTTCCAGGGCTTCGAATGTGCAGCTGTCCTTTCTTAACGCCAGACTCAACGAGTTCACAGTATTATTTTTTAATAGTTTCTGCAGCAGTTATGTTCTTAAAATTGTCATCCGTATGAGGCATGATTGAAACACATACACTGAAATGCACACACTAACTTAAAATTAGAAATCTTTGTTAGCTATAAGGATTGGCGACATCATTTATAGTTATATTTCTGTACATCGATCAGAATAGTCATAATTGGAGAAAGAAGAAGATATATTATCACTTGTATGGATATACTTTTAATAGATAAGGAGAAATGGTTTAGGCAAACACTCGCCTCTTCATTAAAAATACCATTGATAGAATTTAATGAAATAAGGGGATTTGCTATTCTGTATTTATGTTAGCATTGACCAGTTATTTGCACATTCACTTGCTCTTATTCAGGTACTAAGGTGTAGTTAACTAAGGCTTTGGGTTCAGAATGATCTCTAATATTGAATACTGGCTCCACCAATTAGAAAAGTTACTTCTACTTTGAATCTTGGTATACTCATTTGCAAACTGGAAATAATAATTCAGACTGTTGTTGTAGAGATCAGATAAAATGACATGAGTCTAAGACACTGTCTTGTATATACTATGAATTCAGGAAACGTTCTTTTTTTCCCTCTTGTATCTTTAGAGGACACAAAAATATAATGCATACATGGTTCAGGTATAAAAATAATGCAGAATATGAATTTGCACAACACTGGACTTTAATCCTCGGAATAATTCATTTTGACTCACTACTTTCTACTTTTTGAGTTCCTCAACTACTTTTTTTCTCAGTAATAAAAGGAAATGATAAAATATGCCTTCCTCTGGCTCCTAGGATGACTACACAAATTGTACTTATTAACTTATGTGCAAACTCTTTTAGGATTCTTATTTTTTATTCTGGGATTCAGGATTCTTTATTCAGGATTCTTCTTGCTCTGTTTGTGTGCTGTTTTTTTTTTCTCTCTCTTCCCAGAAACCAAAACTCTCTGTACTTCCTCTCTCAAGTTTCTTTCCCCAGACATAAGTTTGGATTGCTCTCTTAGTCATTGTTTTACTCTACTGGTTTGAGAACTAGACATTCTATTCTTTGTGTGTGCATCCTTGTGTGTGTATTGCCGGTCTTTAAATTTTACATCCAAACTTATCAAGCTTCTCAAAACAATATCAGAGGTTAGACAATTTCTTTACCATTCTCTTGAATCAAACAATAGGCTTGAAGTATTCTAATTAATATCAGAAACACTGATTAAAGTATTGTTATTCTCTGCCCTAGAACTTGCTTGAAGTATTGCTGTTAACCCTACAGCAATTATTCTTGTATTATACAGATGGTATTTCTTTAATTTTAATTAAATACCTAAAATCCTGCCTTTACTCTTCCTTCTTGCATCTTTTATTTTCCATCTGGGATAGTTTCCTTCTTTAAAAGTCTCATCCTTCCTGTTTTTTGGTGGTAAAATTTCTTAGTTATTGCGTGAAGGTTTTTTTCTTTTTTCTCATACTTGTTCTGAATTCATAAGCCTAGAAAAATGGATTTTCCTCTAAACACATTAAAACTAATATTCTATCTGGATCATTATGGACACTAGAAAATCTGCTGTTTAATTTACAATTCCTTGTGTATTATGTGAATTTTATCTCTGGCTTCCTTTAGTTATTCCCTTTGTCTTTGATTACCTTGAGTTTCACTAGGCTGGATTAGCATATGCATGCATATCAAAGAGGTAAATCTCTTAGAAATTTATTGATTTTTCTTCCTTCTAGTGCCTTTAATTATAATAGATTTTTAAATTTTTTCCTGCATTTGGCAACTTTTGATTGTGAATTCATATTTAACAGAATACCGCTGGGAAATCTTGAGTGACTTGGATTGAGTATTTTTTTCCCCAGAAAAAAATATCTAATTTCTTCTGAATGGGGTCAGGGTATGCCACAGCCTGAAAACATTTTAATTTGATTTCTCACAGCAGGGAGCCCAGATTTAGGTGGAAATATGAATTCAAAACCCAGAATAACCTGAAACAACAGGCCTGGGGCTACAAATTTTAAGGAGACTACTCTGTGCCACAGAGAGAAGGAGCAGAACTGAATTGTCTTCATCACTTCCTTTTATGGTGGACCGTTCTTCTCCCCTGTGTACTCCTTCACTGAAATTAAAACACTTAAAAGTGTCCTGATCTTCACAAAAGTGTGGTTCACAGTCTAGGTTTTGTTCCCACACAAGTCCTTGTTTCCCATTTCCCTTATGGTGTATTTATTCTGGATCCCTTGTACTACCTTGGCCTTTAAAGTGGATTGGCACCAAAGATTGCCTTTTAAGTTTTATTTTTAAGTTATAGCTTATCTTAATCTTCTGTGTTCTTTGATACTTCATGTATTCTCTCTTGAAGTCTGCAGTGCGTTACCATCTATTTTGTTGTCATTTTCCTGCATTTGAGCGTCATTTGTCCCTGCAGAATATGTCAGAATTCCCAATTCTCCACAATGCAGGTAGTGGTGCTGAAAGTTATTTTTTAAGTTGTACAACTCTTTCATAATTTAAGTTAAATTATTGATTATTCATGTCTGAAACATTAAAATTGATCATGCATACTAACATGAGATCAAAACTAATAATTTATGATAGCAATGAATTACAGAAGAACAAGTTCAAGTGTTACAAATGTAAAATGGTGAATTCTTCTACAATATTTAAACTCCTTTAGGTAGCATTTTAAGTATTATTGAAAAATATTACTCAGATACAAAAGATGGCAAAATAATTGTGAAATCTGACTGCAACACCTACCAATTTCTAAGGCTACAAAGTTTTAGGCAAAGGTTATTTCGGTAACAACTTGCTCGGTCTTTCCAAACTGGGAGGAAAATACAAGGGGAGTATTGGTAAATATACAATTGTATCATTAGGTCTTTCTCAAACTCAAAATATAGTCCTCACGTAAATAGGAACTAAAAAATAAATACCTCATCCACTTGTCCTGGATACCTAAGTGAAACTTTTTTTTCTTAACGCAAAATGAGGGAAAACTTAGCTGTGAAAACAAAAGGTAACTGAAATGCTTTGATAGCAATTCTGTATTCCCAGCAGCAGTACTCTTGGGTTTGGTTTGACAGTCAAGCTGACAGAGCTCAGTAGGCTAGTCTGCACTATGTTTACTAAGTTTTAGGAAGTGATGCAGGACAGGAAGTATACAGCGTGCACAACAAAGGAGAGATCTCATGAGTCTCTCTACTCAGTCATGGTGTCCAGGTCATTCTGACTCAGAATGAGCGTTCAGAAGTGACTGTGTGAGTATGACCAATATGATATCTTTTCACCTTTTATACCTAGCTAGTCAGACCTACCATGTGTTGTTCTATCTCATCTATGAAATTTATTCATTACTCCATAACCAATTTCAGCAATGAAGTTAGGGTGTTTGGCTTGGTTCTTGGTCAGATTCGCTTCTCCCCCATCTAGTTTAGGCAAATTCCTAACAATTCCTTGAGCTATTATTGAAAAGGGAAGAACAAAGAAGAAAGTGATGAATATTCAGGTTTCCTGGAAGCTAACTCTTAACCCTTTGTCTGCATGTGGGTATGGCAATGGAAAATTACCTGCCAGATAGCATGCTGAAAATTACTAGGAAGTCTTATTTCTGACTCCATCCTACAAAATGCAGCTTTATGTACGGACATAGAATAAAATAGAGGGTTACTGGAATATCCTTGACATAGAAAGGAAAAGTTCCGGTGTGAGGACAGGATACATGCAGATGAGATGCACACCAACAGATGTCCCTTTCATAAGTGAAGAATAATAGTGCTCAAAAGTAGTTACATTAAGAAGCTCCAAGGTTCAAACAGCAAGAAAACTAAGTTGATAGAGGACAACATAACAGAAATCTTTCTTACAGGATAGAACTTCTCCCAATAACAAGTGTTATTGGTGATAGCACATATTTTTTAGCAAAACAGTTTGTGCTGATGAATAATCTTAGAAAAAAGAAACATGAAAACTATGAAAAATCATTTTGTTAGGGTTTTTTGTTTGTTTTTCTTTCTTTTTTTTCCTGATCAGTAAACAAATAATTCTTCTAGGGGGATAAATAGAATCAGTTGACAGGAAATATTAGAACTATTTTCATAAATGATATCGAATATCTAGTCAAGGTAGTAGCATGTAAAGAGATTAAGACACATGAAGAGGACAGTGTATTTTTAAAAAACTCCAGGAAGTGCTTTAATCTCTAACTCTTGGAGGTAGGAGTCAGATCATAATTCACTATAAAAGTGTATCAAATCCTGGAACCAATATTAAAGTAAAAAAAAAGTTATATCATTTTCATATAATGTCTTATATGTACATTAATACCCCAGTTAACTCACTCAGGAGAAGATATTCTGGTTTGGTTATGTAAATCTTCTTGTTGCATAATGATCCTGGCCAGCCTATTCCTTTGCTGGGAATAGAGCCCCTGGGTTACCTCTACTTTTATCTGTATGCAACCATGAATCAAAAATCATCAATCTAGGGTTTCTGGTTTTGGATAAGATGCAATAATCTGTGAAACCTGAACAATACTGATGGAGCAGTTCTTTGAGGACTCTAAACAGTAAATGGTGGCAAGTAGATTGGAGAAGAGGACCATAATCCAAAGCACCACAGAACTGGTAATATTTATCTTTTCTTTTATCCTTCAGTATCCCATGGCCTACATTCACAACAGACTGCAACATGGAAGTAGGCATCAGCACAGACTTAGAGAACACCCAGGGAAGCCCTCTAGTTTAGGCTTGAGGAGGAGGAAAATGGTTTTCTAATAGCAACAGCAGCATCAAAGGCTTGTCTGCAGCCACGTAAACTCTGATTGGCTAACTTCCTCTTGGATTGAAGTAGCTGTAGCCATGAGGGTGAGGCCAACTACATTTCTTTTTTCTCTCTCTCTCCTCCCAGTAAATGCCATGACATGGATGAAACTCATAGAGCTCCAGAGTTGGATAAATAAATCCCTATCTCTCTGTCTAGGGGAAAAAAAAGGGGGGGGGGATCGTGAGGGATTGGAAAGTACTGGGAAGATCCCAGAGAGGGAGCAGCTCTGGAAAGCTGACACAGCTTTCTTTTAATGAACACCTGGGGTCTCTACAGATGAATGGATCTACTGCTGAAGTACACACTGAAGATGTTGAGAATTGAATTTAATTAAAGACAACTGACTAGTTTCCAGACTCATAATGGAGTAGGGCACATGCAAGACAGATTTGAATAGCATTGTCAAGACTGAAAATGGAATTGGCTTTGAATTCACAAGTCACAGAAGACTGGTTAAATCTTGTGACCTGACCCTAATTGAGTTGACTTCCTGCTACAAAATTAAACTATCTCTGTAAGATGTATACGTGATGTAGATTCCTAAAACTTAATATTCAAAATGTCCTGGATACAATTAAAATCTATCTAACAGGTAACAAGGAAAGTATCAACTCACATATGAATATTCAGTCAAAAGATGCCAACACTTTGATGGCACAGTACTTAAGATTACTAGACAAACAACTTAGAAAGTTATTATAAAAGTATTCTAACAAAGGTGAACATTCCTGAAAGAAATGGAAAGAGAAAGTTTCAGCAAATAAGTAGAAATTATAAAGAAGAAACTAATAAAAATTTAGAATTGAAAAAATAATTGTATGGCTCAGTGGCAGAATGGAAATGATGGAGGAGAGGGTCTGTAAACTTCAACACAGACTGATGGAAAGTGCAAGATAAACAACAGAACAAAGATTTAAAAAAAATGTTATAGGATCTTTGAAATAATTCCTAAAGTCTGCTGTTCATCACCACTGTCCCAGAAAGAAAGGTAAAAAAGTGTGAAGGAGAAAAAAAAATTGAACTTCCCAAATACAGTGAAGGATATAAACATACAGATTCAAGAAGCTCAGCAAAACCCAAACAGATAAATTCAAAGAAACTCATTTCTAAACACAGTCAAATCAAATGGCTGAAAACTAAAAATAAAATACCCCCCAAATCTTCAAAGCATTCAAGAAAAACAATGTTTGAGTGTCTGTATACTTGTCATCAGAAATCATGGAGACTAGGAAAACTAGAAAGATACTTTTAAAGTGCCGAAATAAAAGAACCATTTTCCCAGAATTCTATATCAAGCAATAATAATCTCTAAGAATAACATGAAATAAAGCGTTCTCATATAAAGGGAAACTAAGAACTTTGTGATGTCAGAACTGCTCCAAAGAACTGCTAAAGGTAAATTGTCAAATAAAAATGAAATAATACCAGAAGGGTACCTGAAACATCAGAAATGGAGGTACAGCAATAGAAATGGCAAAATTTTGAGAAAATATAATAGAGCACTGTTCTCTTGGTTCTTTAAAATACATTAGACAGTTCAGAGCAAAAATTATGGCATAGATGTTTTTAATGCATGTATCATTTAGGAAAACTATATAATAAAGGCGGGTATGGAAAACTGTATACTAACAAGGTTTCTACACTGTATTGTAGAAATGCAAAGAGTAAGGGAAGTATTTGAATTGTTAAACCTACAGCAACCCACACAAACTTTATAGTGAGATATTGTCTAAAGTACAATAGATAAATTCAAATAGATTTGACCTAAATGTAAGACAGAAAGCCATCAAAATCCTACAGGAGGAAACAGGGAACAATCTCTTTAACCGTGGCTGCAGCAACTTCTTACTAGACATGTCTCTGGAGACAAGACAAGCAAAAGCAAAAATGAAATATTGAGACCTCATCAAGATAAAAACTTCTGCACAGTGAAGGAAACAGCAAAACTAAAAGGCAACCGATGGAATGGGAGAAGATATTTGCAAGTGACATATCAGATAAAGGGTTAGAATCCAAAATCTATAAAAAAACTTATCAAACTCAACACCCAAAAAACAATCCAGTGAAGAAATGGGCAAAAGATGTGAACAGACACTTTTCCAAAGAAGACATCCAGATGGTTAACAGACTTGTGAAAAGATGGTCAAAATCACTCATCATCAGGGAAATGCGAATCAAAACCACAATGAGACACCACCTCACACCAGTCAGAATGTCTAAAATTAACAACTTAGGCAAAAACAGATATTGGCAAGGATGAGGAGAAAGAGGAACCCTTTTGCAATGTGGGTGAGAATGCAAAATGGTGTAGCCACTCTGGAAAACAGTATGGCATTCTGCAGAAAAATAAAAATAGAGCTACCCTACAATCCAGCAATTGCACTACTAGGTATTTATCTAAAGGATGCAAAAGTACTGATTCCAAGGGACACATGTACCATAATATTTATAGCAGCACTATCCACAATAGCCCAAATTATGGAAAAGAGCCCAAATGTCCACCAACTGATAAATGGATAAAGAAGATGTGGGGTGTGTACACACACTCACACAAATATACACACACAATGGAATATTACTCAGTGATCAAAAAGAATGAAATCTTGCCATTATGTGGATGTACCTAGGGTGTATTATGCTAAGCAAAATAAGTCAGAGAAAGATAAATATCATATGATTTCACTTATATGTGGAATTTAAGAAATAAAACAGATGAACATAGGGGATGGGAAGGAAAAATAGGATAGACACAGGGAGGGAGGCAAACCATTAGCGACTCTTAAATACAGAAAACTGAGAGTTACTGGAGGGGCATTGGGTGGGGGGATGGACTAGATGGGTGCTGGGAATTAAGGAGGATTTGTTGGGATGAGCACTGGGTGTTGTATGTAAGTGCCAAATCACTAAATTCTACTTCTGAAACCATTATTACACTATATGTTAACTAATTGGAGCTAAAAAAAATTTAAAAAACAAAAAAATTCAAATAGAATTAAAAAAATGATCAAATAAAACAAAAGGCGTGAGGGGAAAAAAGATGAAAAATGGAACAATCAGAAAGCAAATAATAAAAATGGTAGACCTAGATCCTAGATCAGTTAGCACACTGAATACAAAAGGTTTAAACATGTTGATTAAATACAAAGATTATCAGGATGGATTTAAAAGCATGAAAGAAATATCTACAATACATGTGTTCACTTCAAATATAATTATATATGTAGATTATATGTAAATGATGGAAACATAGATGCACAAATAAATCAAAAGAAAACTAGGATAGTGATACCAAGTCTAATGTAGACTTCAGAACAAGAAAAATTACCACAGGTAAAGGGAAACATTACATAAGAAGATAAAACAACCCCAAATGTGTATGTACCTAACAACAGAGCTTCGAAATATATAAATCAAACACTGACAAAGATGACAAGATAGACAAATCCACAAATACAGACTTCAGGATTCCTTTCTCTATAATTGACGGAGCAAATACAGAAAAGGGACAAGAATATAGAAGAACTAAACTGCACTAATGAATTGATTCTAATCACCCACCTACAGCAGTATATGCCTTCTTTCCATAGACGTGGTACATACACCAAACTAGCTCATATCTGGATCATAAAGCAATCATCAACAAACAGAAACAAATTGAAATCATAGAGTATGATCTCTGATCATAATGCATTAAATTAAAATTTTTTTTAACATTTATTCATCTTTGAGAGACAGAGACAGAGCATGAGCGGGGAAGGGGCAGAGAGAAAGGGAGACACAGAATCGGAAGCAGGCTCCAGGCTCTGAGCTGTCAACATAGAGCCCGATGTGGGGCTTGAACTCACGAACTGCAAGATCATGACCTGAGCCAAGTCGGGCGCTCAACTGACTGAGCCACCCAGGTGCCCCAATAATGCATTAAATTAAAAATCAGTAACAAAGATAACAGATCAGCAAATATTTAGAAATTTAATAATATAATTTAGCTTTCAAAGAGTTCTTGGGGGAAATTAGTATATATTTTGAACAGAGTGAAAGTAAAAATATAGCATGTTAAATAGAAATCATAAAATTAAATGCTTAAGACTTGACAAAGTTAAGAATCTTAAGAAACTAGGAAAAAGGAGAGCAACATAACCCTAGACTGAGTAGAAGTTAGAGTATATGAAAGTTAAGAGCAGAAATCATCCAAAATGAAAATGGAAATAAAAGAAAGAAAATAGGAGCATGGGTGGCTCAGTCAGTTAAGTGTCTAACTTCGGCTCAGATCATGATCTCACAGCTCTTGAGTTAGATCCCTGTGTTGGGCTCCGTGTTGACAGCTCAGCCTGGAGGCTGCTTCCGATTCTGTGTGTGTGTGTGTGTGTGTGTGTGTGTGTGTGTCTCTCTCTCTCTCTGCCTCTTCCCTACTTGTACTCTCTCTCTCTCTCTCTCAAAAATAAATATTTAAAAAAACTAATAAAAAATTTTTATAAAGAAAATATATAAAAACAAAAGCCGTTTTTTAAAAAGGTAAAAAAAAACAAAACCTGATACACTTCCAGTAAGATTAGCAAGGACAGAAGACCAATTATCAGTATCAAGAATGACAGACAGGGTAGTACTGAAGATACCAGAGATAATAAAAAGAATATGACAGCACCTGAAAAAATTCAACCTGCAAAATTTTGACAAATTTCACAGAATATTAATTCCTCAAGAGAGAGAGGCAGACCATAAGAGACTCTTAAAGACAGAGAACAAATTGAGGGTTGATAGAGGTAGGTGAGGGGGAGGGGAATGGCTACATGGGTAATGGGTATTAAGGAGAGCACCGGTTGTAAGGAACACTGGGTGGTCTATGTAAGTGATGAATCATTAAATTCTACTTCTGAATCCAATATTACACTACATGTTAACTGACCAGAGTTTAAATAAACTCTTGAAACAAAATTTAAAAAATAAAATTAAAAATAAAAAAAAAATGTTTAAGTATTTTAATTCCTCAATAGCAAAACTTAGCAATACATACCAAAAGATAAATTAAGTGACTAGCATAGTCATATTACTATTGAATTTGCAGTTAAATATCTTTCTGAAAATGAAATCCTCCTGGCCCAGACTGGTTTTGGAAAAATTTTAGGAAATATTTTAAAGGAGAGTTATTTTTACTTAAAATGCACTGGACATGCATAATAATTGGAAAGGAAGAAATGAAATTTCCCGTATACACACAAGACTTGTTCTATATAGAAAACCTTAAGGGGAGCACCTGGGTGGCTCAGTTGGTTAAATGTCCAACTATTGGTTTCAGCTCAGGTCGTGATCTCACAGTTTCACGAGTTCGAGCCCCACGTTGGGCTCTGCTCTGGCACTGCAGAGCCTGCTTGGGATTCTCTCTCTCCCCCTCTGTCTCTGCTCCTTCCCAACTTGCACTGTGTCTGCCTCTCTCAAAATAATAAACTTAAAAGAAAAGTTTTTTAAAAAAGAAAACCCTAAAGGATCTCCAAAAAACACCTCCCATAACTACATAGAGATTTTAGCAAGGTTGTAGGATACAAACTCACACATAATGTATTGCATTTCTATACAGTAGCAATGAACAATTAGAAACCATGCAATAGCTTGGAAAATGAAATATTTAGTTATAAATACAATAGATATAAAAACAATGCTGAGAAATATAAAACACTGACAACTCAAAAAAGATCTAAATAAATAAAGATTCAGGCAGCTGGGTAGCTCAGTTGGTTAAGCATCTGACTTTTACTCAGGTTGTGATTTCATGGTTCAAGAGTTCAAGTACACATTGGGCTTTCTGCTGTCAGTGTGGAACCTGCTTCAGATCCTCTGTCCGCCTGTCTCCCTGCCCCTCCTCCACTCATTCTTGCTTGCTCTCCCAAAAAATAAACTTAAAAAAATGAAGACAAAATATGTTCATGTATTTGAATATTCAACAGAGTAATGATATCACTTCAACCCAATATGACCTATAGATTTAATGTAAATCAATAGAAATCTCAACAGTTTATTTTCTTGTTTGCTCATACAGACAATTGATTCTAAAATGTATCTAGGAAGGAGAAAGATCCATGAATAACAAAAATAGTTTTGAAAAAGAACAAAGAGATTTTTACTTTCTTACTTCAAAAGCTACTATAAAGCTACAGTAATCAAGACAGTAGAGTATTGGCAAAGGAATGGTCTGTTAGATAAATAGAACAAAACAGTCCACCTGTACAAATATGGCTAATGTTTTGACAAAGGTGCAAAGGCAATTCCATGGAGAAAGGAAAAGCTTTTCAACAAATGATTTTGGAATACTTGGGCATCCATATTCAAAGAAAAGGTAATGCTTGTGAACTTTATGCCATATATAAAAATTAGCTCAAGATTGATTATAGATCTACATGCAAAACACAAAACTGTAACACTTTTAGAAAAATCATAAAAGGAAATCTTCATGACTTATGGTTGGACTTAGATTTTACACCTAAGGAAGTCCATAAAAGAAAAAAAAAAGATAAACATCAGCAAAGTCAGAAACCTTGCTTTTAAAGACATTTTTAAGACAATGAAAAGACAGGCCAAAGAAAGATCAAAAATATTTTCAAAACACATATCTGACAAAGAATTTGTCTCCAGAATATAAACATGTTTCAAAATGCAATAGTAAAAATCAAATTACAAAGGGCAAAAGACTTGCACAGATATTTTACCGAAGAAGACTTAGGGAAATCAAACATATGAAAAAATGTGAAAATCAAAACCATTAGGAAAATGTAAATTAAAACCATAAACTATTGTTACACATCTATTAGAATAAATACAATTAAATAAACTCTAATAATACCTAGTGCTGATGAGGATATAGAGCAACAGAAATTCTTCATATATTGCCCAAGAGGATGCAAAATGGTACATCAATTTTACAAGATAATTTTGTAGGTTTTGTTAAGTTTAACATCGGCTTATATATGACTCAGAATCCAACTCGTTGGTATTTACCATAGAAAAATAAAAATTTATGTTCACACAAATATCTATACAAGAATGTTTATGACAGCTCTATTCATGATTGCTAGGCCTGTCAACACCCCAAATATCCTTCAGTGGTTGAATGTGTAAGCAAACTATGGTATATCCATAATATAGAATACCACCAGGCAATTAAAAGGAACATATTTTGTGTATACACACATCTTGGATGATCTCAGAGGCCTTATGCTGAGTGAATGGAGCCAGTATCAAAAAGTACAAATTCCATGTTCCCTTGTATATTATATTCTCTAAAAAGAGAAAACTTTACTTATGGAACAGGGATCAGTGGTTGCCACAGTGTAAGGGTGGAAAATGGTGGGCTAAAATGTGAGAGATTTGGTGGGTGGTGATGTAATTCTTCTGTGTTCTTTTCTCTGTTGGTGGCTATGTGAATATATGCATGGAAGAAAATTCAGATGGGTGTAGACCACAAGTAAAGGTCACTTTTACCGTATGTTACTTTAAAAATACAATTTTAAATACCAGACCTTGTTTGTAGTGGCAAAACACATGGAAGAAAAGCTGCACAAAATGCAAAGTGAAGGTTGTTTCTGATGACTTAAAGAAAAATAGAATCATTGTAGACATACACGCATTTTCCAAAAAAAAAATCATGCAAAGAAATAAAAAGCTCTAAGGAACAATATGATACTGTTTTTACTTCAGAAATGAAAGTTCCAAAATAAAATTTTGATTGGAAATCAATTAAGGTCAGTTTAGAGTTAAAAACATGACTACATTAAATATATATTTTAAAGTAGTTATTTATGACAAAATGATACACAGAAAATTCTAGATCTTTTTCAAGGCATTCTTTCCCCTATATAAATTCTCGAAGGTGACCAATATACAGTTTCAATATGACTCTGTTAACCTAACCTACCATCTACAACTCCTTTTTGGTGGTTCTAAGTAAACTTAGGAATATGCAATTCCAAATATCCCCCTTTTCTGTGTGTGTGTGTGTGTGTGTGTGTGTGTGTGTGTGTGTCTGTGTGTGTGTGAGTGTGTGTCTTCAAATATGTCATGTCCCTGTAGGGAACTTAGAGATCACTTCTTGGGGCAACTGAGTGGCTCAGTCGGTTAAGTGCCCAAATGTTGATTTTTGGCTCAGGTCATGATCTCAGTTTGTGAGTTCAAGCCCCATGTCAGGCTCTGAGCTATCAGTGCAGATTCTCCTTCTTCCTCTCTGTCTGTCTCTCATTCCCTCTCACACACACTCTCTCTCTCTCTCTCTCTCTCAAAATAAATAAACTTTAAAGAAAAGAAGAAAATAAATCACTTCTTTGTTTCCGTGCTCCTGATTGATTCATTCAGAACCTTCTACCTTTGGTTCGTACTTATATTCACAGCTTCAAGAAACTGTTTCCTCACTTTATCCCTATAGCTGTGTCAGGATTGATTAAAATTTCTAGAATGAGGAGAATCTCATTTGAGTCCTAGAATTGCTCACGTGTAGATCATTTTGTTAAAAGCTTTCTGACCTTGTCTCTGCCCCTGTCTGCAGTTTGGTTTCTTCTCACTTCCTTGGCCACCTCCAGTATACAATTCTCTAAACCCAATAGGCATTTTCATGTCTTCGTGTTTTACACATGCTGCCTCCTCTGTTTAGAGAACTCTTGCCTCATTATTCACCCTAATAACTCCTGCCCTTACTTCTAAAAGTTGTTCAGGAATTAACTTGCTTTGGTCGTTTTGCACTAATTATTCTCTACTCTTCACATGGTGGATTGACTACCTCGTCAATCGCGTCATTTGTAATTGTCTTCGCGGTTCACTGAGTTTGCCTCTGTTTTATTACTTATACAGTATATTTTAATTTGGCCTCTTTACCAAACTAAATGGTACCATGAAGAGATTTCCTCTCATCAAGTTATCTATTTTTTTTCTGTTTTGCCAGCAATATTGTTACAGAAATTCAACGAATGTTTGGATAAGTGTATAAATGAATGCATGAATGAATGAATTCAGTGTTTCTTGGCTTCAGTCCTGTCATTCTAAAATAACTACAAAATATTCTCTATAAAACAGTTTGTTCATTCTATAGCATGTAAAGTATTTGAAAATGTGTTATTTACAAAATCTGGCAGAAGAGATGAAATCCTTTCTCCCATAAGAGTGTACAATTGTTTTCATTACCAGTTCAGACAACACTGAATAAACTCACACCCACTCTACCAATAGCATCTCCGCTGTGATATTCATGGAATTTCTGAAAGCAAAGTTATTTACAAGTTATACCATTGAGAATTGAAAATGTTGTAATGTACATTATTTTGAAAGAAAAAAATGCTTAGTTACCTTTATTTAGCTTTGCAGGTTCATAGAAATAAAACACACCATAAGCAAGCAAAAACAATAACCAAGTGAAAGAAAACCTTAAACTTTTGATGGTTTACTTTAAGATTTTATTTTCCTATCTTTAATCTTCATAATAAGTTGGTGAAGTGGGTAATATCCTTTCTCATATGAGGAAACACAGGTACACAGAGATTAAGTAAGTTGCCCAAAGACACACAGTAAATAGAGAAGATAGAGTCAGAAGTATGAATCTGAAGTTTAAGTTCTTAAAAACTGGGCCAAATAGGTGATGAATTTTGTCTTAAAGTTTTATAACTTTGCAGATAATTAGCATTTTAAGGGGGCCAACTCAAAAGACATTCTACGGAAAGGCAATAAAGTAGCCAAACCCTAGAAATGAAACAATTTCAGAAAGAAATGTGAATGAAAGTGGTGAAGACTTGGCTCTAATGCAGGTCACGTGAAAACTAGAAAAGTAAGATGGAATTAGAAAAGAGAGCCTTGGAAGGGTAAGTCTCCAGCACGCGGTTTATTCAGTTTTCCGTTCCTCCATCAACAACTGGATGTCCACTGTATGCAAATCTGCCTGCTGCAAGTGCTACGGATAGAGTAGCGGACAGACAGAGAAAAGCTGTCCTTGCGGAGATAACATTTCAAAGAGGGTGACAGGCTATAAGCAGATAAATACGTAATGTAAATTGGGTAGTGACAAGAGCTCTGAAGAAAACAAAAAAGGCAAAGGAATATAGTTCTTTGTTTTCTTTCCTTGTAACCTAAGAACTGCAAGTTCTCTCTGATGTCATTTTGTTGGCGTGAGATCATTTTCTCCTACCTCTGAGGCTTAGTTCTTTGACATTGGCCATCAAAGGAGTAAGGGAGACAGTCCAATCCACAACTTGGTTGTATGGTTTCCAGGCCCTTCCTAACTGCCTCATCTCCTGCAGTATCTCAACCATGTTCATTTCACCTCTCCCCAGCTTCTGCTTGTTTGTTACAAGATGAAAGAGAGAGATTTAGGCATCAGATGCTCTCAAAGGATGGCCTGATTTCCTGCTGGTTTGCACCCTGGGTCTCTGACCTAGAATCGGACTGTGGGAAGGGATGAAGTAGCTCCTGACCTCCTTCAGAACGAGCAGATTTCTTCCACTCTCAGTGGCAAAACATGTATCATGAGTCACTGATACTTTTTTCCAGTTCTCAGATTTCTCGATTTTCCCCACTTTATATTTAATGGAAACGTCTCCCATATTCTGCCTTGGCAATAGCTTAATCTTTGGGTCCTGGTTTTTTTTTGGGGGGGGGGTTGGTTTTGTTTTTCCCCCTGTTTCGTTTTGTGAAAATGTGTGTTACCTATTTCCGAGTCACCTCAAGTACTTTTAGTGATAAGCTGGGAGAAACCGCAGAAAGACCAGCCAGTTCAAATGCATTTTTTAAATGAAAACCCCAAAGCCACCAATAAATAACTTTTCAAAGATGGTTAACTCTGAAATTTTCAATAGATAAAATGTATGTTGTAACTGAGACAAAAAGAAATATCTCTGATAAATAATTGTGTTGTAAGTGCTACATTAAGCAAGTAGACTTTTTGAGGAAATTCTCAACATAACACTCTTCTGGATTTTAGTAATCTAGATGTTGAGCACTTACTCTGTCCCCTATTTCTGCTTCCCCATTTCTGCTATGCACATATTCAGTGAACCCTTCTCTATTTTCAATAACCATTTAGAAGAGAAGAGGGTTGGTTCACATTCTGCATGCTTTGGGGATTAATGATATAGTCAATCATCTAAAATTCACATGGACCATTACTGCATTCACATTAATTTATGCTCAATTAACACACTTAGAATCAGTTTTCTGTGGAGTTTAGCCAATTGGCTTTATAGCTTCTGGCTCTGAAAGATTCATTTTGCTTCTGATCACTGGTAATATGACGAGCCACGGTCCTCATTCCTGTTATTAAAATCTTTAGGGTTTTGGATTTTCATAAATTTAACAGGGCCAGCAGGCAGTGGGGCGACTAGGACCAAGTTCCTGGCAAAGAGCCATATTGCTCGATCCTGGCAACTGTCTTCCACATGGATGTTGGGATGAACACCTGAGAGGCAGGGTCACAGTGCTAGTGTGTCGTAAGGGTCACTGGGAAGAAGACCACGTTAGACTCAGAGGGACAGAGAGAGTACATTGTCTTTGTGCCGGAATATCATCAGCAGGCCTTGCTTTCCCATAGTACAAATCAGCAAGAAAATGGCTCTTTTGATTTTCAAACTTTCTAGACAGAACCCTTTAGGAAATATTGTGCTTAGGGCTTGATTGAACATAGGAGAACATGTCTAAGTTTTTTGTCTAAGTTTAAGTGAAACAAGTGAATTTATAATAAAAATTGAAAGTGTTTATGGTGAGTTAATTTGCATGGACTGCTGTCATATTTATTGAACAAAATAAATATCTTTTCCTGGGTACTGTTTAGTACTCTAGTTAAAAATCTAAAGCATTTCTTTTTTTTTCCTCTTTCTTTCTTTATTTTTTTTTTTTGGTTAAGGGATATAAGATATTTTATTTATTTTTGGTTAATTCAGGCTAAGAGGGTTTTGGAAAAAGATTTCATTAGAGGAAATGTCCTTTGAACATATAGTAACTAGGTATTAATAGCAATTTACTTAAAATTAGATAATGCACTAAATTAAAGGGAGCAAAGCTGGAGGCTTTCACAAGGATCTACCTTTTCTAGTTATTCTTCCTGGGATGGGTTGATTTCTCATCTGTCAATGTATCCTTCTATGTAAAACAGATACTATCTAACATATGCTCCTATAAAATATATTCTCTCTGTTACTCTGTTAGGGATATATTCCTAGACCCAAAGACCAGGAAGCAGGAGAGAAAGGCTATGGAGATATCACCTGAAAAATTACCTAGTACGCTATTATAGAGAAGACTGAAATTTATCAAAAAGAGCCTAAAGAAACTTAGCCCAGGAGATTTTGTCTCAAGTCCCATGTTCAAAGTACACATCAGCGATCTTGAGGGAATTAAATACAAAGACAAAAAAAAAAAAAAAAGAAAGAATTACTACTTATTTTGTGCTTACCTTAGTTGTATATCCATTGTTGCACGTATTTGACACCTCATCTCGATCTCCAGAAATATATGGGGTGGGTGCTGTATTATTCCCATTCCACAGATGAGTAGTAGAGCCACAGAAAGGCAAGTAACATTCCCTGGGTACATGCCCTGGGATATGGGTTTCCAGCTACCCTGTCCAGAACCTTCATATTAGCCATGGTACTGCATGGCCTCTGAAAGAAAGGAGTCACACGTTTTTAGGGAACAAAATGTTTAAAGGCATGCAAAGATCATTTAGTTCAAGGCTACTCTGAATAAAATTAGGAAAGAATAATATTGGGTTAAAGCAACAAACTGTACAACCCATTCATCTCTCTCTTGCAAAGAACCCAATAAGTATATTATGGTAAAGCATGACTCTTGTCTGTGACAGCAAACTAAAAAAATAAGACTATAATAGTTAAATATTCCAACCATCTTCAATGACCTATCATGACTCCCTCACTCACCATGACTGACAGAATAGACAGAAATGAGGCAAGGGAACAAATAAAAAAGAAAAAGAAATGAGGCAGTAAGAGGACATAGATGGTGAAAAATCAGTACCAGAAATGCTGAAGTTTAGAGGAAACTGAAAAATCTGAGGGATAAAAGTACAAAATAACCTGGACAAAAAAGTTAAAATCAGTGAAGAAAATAAAGATGAGTTAATGTCTTTATACAACATGACAGGACTTTATTTTAACCTACTCAATCCCCAAACACTTACTTATTTGAAGAAAACAATGTTTTCTTTGTGCTAAACACTACTGGTCTTGTCCTCCTGGCAATGCATGAATGGACATATAACACTTACCCTCAAAGAATTTATAACCTAATTGTTAATAGAAAAAAAATGTAACTAAATTTAGCAGATGGGAGTCAAGATTTCTGAAATCTGAGGAGATACTCCAGATATTAATGACACGTGGAAGATGTGATAGATCTGAATGTAGTTTTTCCCCATCTGGTTTCAAGATTTTTGTTCTCGGTCCAGGACAAAACAGGAAGCTTAGCACACATGAAGTTTCAGACTGAATTAGATGCTTGGGAAGGCAGCATTTTTGTTTTATCCATGTACGTGTAACCAATGATACAGCATCATTTATTACACTTGTTTCTTTTTTCAAACCCTAGACTCTTTTTGAATGCTTTCATGTATGAACATAAGCTTTAAAGCAGATAAAATTTAGTAATTTATTTAAAATGAAGTCAATAAGATCTAATCAATAACTATTATATCCCATAAACTCAATCAGACAATTATAACATTTGTTATCCACAGAAGGTTGAAATCCTGGTTTGTGGACAATAGCATAGGTATTAAGAATTGCACTTTGTGGGGCGCCTGGGTGGCTTGGTCGGTTAAGCGTCCGACTTTGGCTCAGGTCATGATCTCACGGTCTGTGAGTTTAAGGCCCGCGTCGGGCTCTGTGCTGACCGCTCAGAGCCTGGAGCCTGTTTCAGATTCTGCGTCTCCCTCTCTCTCTGCCCCTCCCCTGTTCATGCTCTGTCTCTCTCTGTCTCAAAAATAAATAAACGTTAAAAAAATTTTTTTAAAAATAATTGCACTTTGTGTGTACAATATTCACAAAATCAGACAACGCCATCTTGCAACCCCAATAGACTGTAATTCAATGGTTCTAAAAACCTGAAAGTCAGTAGGAACCTTTCAATTATATTTTTAACTTAAAATACTAATAGTAACTAATAACTCTTCACATTCTTTTTTGTGAATATAAAAAGAAGCATTTAAAGTCTAAAAGCAGCATTGGATTCTTGGTACTATAAGATTATTGGAAAATCATTTATCATGTGTTTTTATACAACTATAAACTTCATGTCAAGACGTAGCTGTGAGCTGAAGGATCCCTGTGAGCCCTGCCTGGTATGTAATTGTGTGCCACACTTGGGCTACTAAAGCTCATCTCTTAGTACCAAAAAAAAAAAAAAAAAAAAAAAAACCAGCAACAACTAAGAACTAAGATTTTCTTTTGAATGGTACATTAATTGCAGTTTTTTTTTAAAAAAAAATATGCACTGTTAGGGGAAAGATTATACTGAGGTCTACACAAAACTAGTAATCTACTAGCAATAGTAACAACATTAGCGTTCTAGAAATTAATTATGAATAAAATACCCTTGAGTCTGTATTGTTGGTTTTTATTAGACTTTTAAAAGTATTTTTAACGTTTATTTATTCATTTTGAGAGAGCACAAGAGTGTGCATGCATGAGTGGGGGAGGGGCAGAGGGACAGGGAGAGAGAGGAAGAGAGAGAGAGAGAGAAAATCCCAAGCAGACAACGCAGAGCTTGACGGGGAGCTCAATGCCATAAACCCTGAGGTCCTGACCTGAGCTGAAACCAAGAGTCTGACGCTTAACTGAATGAGCCACCCACACACCCCCCAAAAGTATCTTTTTAACTGTCAAGTTTTTAAATGAAAGTAAAGAAATGCAAGTTTGTAGACCCACTGAGGCACTTGGATCTGAAGAGTAAACACTTCCTCTCTGCTAGAATAAAAATGGATGAAATGAATTTCTTTGTCAGGGAATATTGTTGAAAGATAAACAATATACTGCTGAATTTTTTTTTCACTTTAAAGCTATTAAATAGTTTAATTGTATCACATACAGAATTTTTATATCTACCTTATGTAGTTTTTATGGACTATATACTTTTTTGTCATTAGGATTTCTCTCTAGTGGATGGAAAATAATTTTAAATTTTAGCTCTGGCTTTATTATTTTTTTTATTTTCAACAAATTTCATTATCCAGGTGCAAAATCAGTAAGAATATTTTTTATTTGAAGCATACCTCAGAATATATGGTTTCAAAAGATATATATATATATGTGTGTGTGTGTGTGTATGCATGTGTGTGTATATATATATGTGTGTGTGTGTGTATATATGTGTGTGTATATATATGTGTGTGTATATATATATATCTACAAAGGTAGAAAATCTACAATGTAAATATTAAATATTTAATATGTAAATATTAAACATTCTACTGCACAAGCAATGGGCCAAATAAGAAAGTAAATAGCAAATCAAAATAGGTCTCAGGGGCACCTCGGTGGCTCAGTCGGTTAAGCATCTGACAGCGGCTCAGCTCATGATCTTCATGGGTCCAAGGCCTGCATTGGGCTCTGTGCTGACAGCTCAGAGCCTGGAGCCTGCTTCGGATCCTGTGTCTCCCTCTCTCTCTGTCCCTCCCCCACTTGCACTCTGTCTCTCAAAAATGAATAAACATTAAAAAAATATATATATCTCAAAAGATAAAGAAAATAAAATATTCCAAAACCCTATGGGATGCAGCAAAAGCAGATGTTAGAGTGAAATTTCTGCTATAAGTGTTTGCAAAAGATAAGAAGTTAAACAACTTAACATCGCACTATAAGGAACTAGTAAAAGAAGAAATTTAGCTGAAATTTAGTAGAGGAAGGAAATAACAAAGAGAAATCAGAAACAGAGACCAGAATAAACAACAACAACGTTGACAATAATGACCAGGTTTTCCAAAAGATTATATTGCCAATGCTTTAACTACATTAACTAAGGAAAAAAGAAGCCTCAAAAACCAGAAAAAGAAATGGAAAACAATACAACAGACACCACAGAAATATATACTGTGATAACAGATTACTATAAATAATTATATACTAACAAATCAGTTAACTTAGAGGAAAAAAAACCCAGATAATTCCAAAAAACACACAAGTTACTAAGATTGAATCACGGATCTTGAATCTAAGAAATAGGAAATCTTCTTAGCCCAATACCAAGAAGGAAAGTTGAATTAAGAATCAAAACTCTCCCAGCACAGAAGAGCCCAAGACTATGTGGTTTTATTGGTGAATTCTATCAAACATTTTTTTAAAAAATGACAATCTTTATCAAAATCTTATAAATAATGGAATAGAGGGAACATATTCAAAGTCATTGTAAGGCCAGTATCACCCTGATAGCAAAGCAGGTTAGAAACAATAAAAGAACAAGTTTGTCCTAATCTACAAGTCTAGTTTGTCCAATATAAACATTTGTACTCCTGCTTTCTTTGGACATCCATTTTCATGATAAATGGTTTTCCATCCCCTCACTTTCAATGTGCATGTTTCTCTTGTAGGCAGCATATAGATGGGTCTTGTTTTTCTCTTTGTTGTTGTTGTTGTTGTTTGTTTGTTTTAAAATCTATTTTGACACACTACATCTTTTGATTGGAGCATTTAGTCCATCTACATTAAAAATATTTATTTCCATTTTATTATTTGTCATTGTTTCTGGAGATTTTCTCTGATCCTTTGTCTGTCACTTTTGGTCTGTCCTTTCCACTCAAATGTTTCTTGCAGGGCTGGTTTAGTGGTCACAAACTCCTTTAGTTATTGTTTGTCTGAGAAACTTTTATCTTTCCTTCTATTCTGAATGATAGCCTTGCTGGGTAGAGTATTTTTGGTTGTAGATTTTTCTCACTCAACACTTTGAATATATCATGCCACTCCCTTCTGGCTTGCCAGGTTTCTGTTAGGGAATATCCAGCTAGTCTTAGCTTCCCTTGTAAGTTAAGGACTACTTTTGTCTTGCTACTTTTAAGATTTTTCCTTTTTCACTATATTTTGCAAATTTAATTACAATGTATCTTGGTGTTGGCCTGCTTTTGTTGATTTTGGTGGCATTTCTCTTTGCCTCTTTGATCGGGATATCTGTTCCCTTCTCCAGATTAGGGAAGTTTTCTATTATTATTTCTTAAAATAAACTTTCTGCCCCTTTTCTTTCTCTTCTTCTGGGACTCCTGTAATACAAATGTTATTACATTTGACAGAGTCACTGAGTTCCCTAAGTCTATTCTGTGTTGCTTAATTCTCCTTTTCTCTTCATTTTTTCAGCTTCATTTTTTTCCATTACTTTTTCTTTTAGGTCACTTATTCATTCTCCTACTTCTTCTAGCCTGCTGCTCATTGATTCAAGTCTGTTTCCAATCTAGTTTATTGCATTCTTTATCTAATTCTTTTATCTCTGTGGTAAAGATCTCCCTGATCTCTTCTATTTTTTTCTCAAGCCCAGTGAGTATCCTCATGAATGTTGCTTCAAATTTTTCATCTGGCATGTAACTTGTATCTGTTTTGCTTAGATCTTTGGCTGTGGCCTTATCTTTTTCTTTCATTTGGGATAAATTCCAGCAGTTTTTAGAAGTCTCTGCCTTTGTATATTAGAAAAGCCAGTTATGGGGTGACTGGGTGGCTCTGTTGGTTAAGTGTCTGACTTGATTTCAGCTCAGGTCATGATCTCAAGGTTGTGAGATCAAGCCCTGTGTCAGGTTTCATGCCGAGTGTAGAGACTGCTTGGGATTGTTTCTGTCCCTCTCCCTCTGCCCTTCCCTTGTTTGCACATGTGCTCACTCACTCTCTCAAAAAAAAAAAAAAAAGGAAAAAAAATAAGAGAAAAGAAAAGTCAGTTATGTCTCTGGCTCCTGAAGTAGTGACCTTTTGAGGAGGTCATGTAGTGACCAGGGCCTGGTGCTTCAGAGAGTGTCTCTACTGTGTGTTAGATGCACTCTACTATTATGTTTTGACTGCTCTGTCCCTTGTGATGGTAGTCTGTAAAGGTTGTCATTGACTGTTGTGAACAGTGTTTGGTCCCTGGCCTGAATGTGGCAAATTTTAATTAGTTGTGCTGTGGTCTGCTTGTGAAATGTGACCTGACACCAACTCCACCACAACTAAGGCCTTGCAGAACTCTCTGGTCCATACTAGTGTGGGCAGGGGTTTGTGTTGTTCTGAGGGGAGGAGCCTGCTGCACTGGGGCTGAAGCAAGCTCTACTGAGAGCAGCTCTGTCCTGTAAGAGCACAGAGGGTTGGGGCTT